>NW_016808399.1:697720-700454 GCF_001698545.2 Rhinopithecus bieti | reverse complement strand
GGGGTTTCACCGTGTTAGCCAGGATGGTCTCGATCTCCTGACCTCGTGATCCGCCCGTCTCGGCCTCCCAAAGTGCTGGGATTACAGGCTTGAGCCACCACGCCCGGCCTGAACTTTCTTTTTAAACTCTTTAGATAGATGGGTCTGGGAAGTTTTATCTTCTGTCTTGCAGAATAAACCAATTCCATGTCACTGTTTTCCTCTACAAATATTTTAAATAATGTTCTCTTTACTTTGAGAAATGGCATGAAACAGCAAATTGAAAATACCTTGAAATACAAATCCTGTCTTACTAATTTTTAGTTTTGTGATTGTAGGCAAGTTATATAATTTCTCTGAAATGAGGATAGCACTACTTACTTTACAAGGCACCCATTGGAAATCAACCAAAGAATGTGAAATTTCTAGCACTTACCTGGTGTATATTAACATTAACTGCCTTTCTCTTGTCCCTAATATGATACCATAACTGCCTATGCATTTCATGTAAGATTACTTCACTGAAATCAGTTAGCAGTGTTTTCTCTAATTCCCTTCGGTTAGTCTGATTATTCAATCTGTTCAGAAGCCCGATGATATCACAGGCTGCATTTACTAAGCTACCAACTCAGTAATCTTATTTGGAAATAAGACCTCAATGTATGGGTGCCATATAAATGTGATGTAGACATAAAATCTGCCTGTTATATTTTGTCCTTTGTTCCATAATTAATGTTTTGGGACATGTTGGGCCAGTACCACACTGCTAGTCTTGGAAACTCTCAGTTATAAAGTGGTAATATAGTCAAGCATTGCAAAAAGGGGGCCACTACACTGGGCGGATAATATTTGATTTGGCATGTGATACTTAGGAATAAAATTGGTAAAATCAGGATTGGCTCATGACCTTCATAAAGAATTTTCAGAAAGTTTTCTTTGCATGTTGATTGCTAGAATAGGGAGTACCCAGAGGAGTACTAGGCAGCATCACCTATCAGGAATACAATTATTAGCTAAGACTAAATAATAGTAGGTAAAAAGTAGGTAAAGTAGAATGTTAAGATGGTCATTTAAAAGGTTTGCAAGAAAATCTAATACATAACCATTCGAGGAAAACAAAAGAATTTGAATTCATCAGAGTACTCTTCATAGCACAATTGATTATAAAATTTTATAGTTAAAATTTTTATTTGGAAAATTTGTAATATCAAATATATAAAGTAAATTATACATAGTTTATTGTTGGAACCAATATCATAACACTGGAAATGTTATATTTATTTATTCATTCATTCAGAAACATTAATCTATCCAGACTATGTTCATGTATGTATTTGTAGACTGATTATTCTATGCCCTCAATATATATTATGATAAAAATCAGAACAAGAACAATAATATTGATTAAGTGTTTATTATGTGGAATTGTACTTATTTCATTAAATCTTTGCAGCAACCTGAATGGTAGGGACTTTTATTCCTGCCTTTTTACACATGGAGAAGCAAAGGCTTAGAGACTTTTAGGCAAGGTCACATACCCAATAAATAACATATGAGCGGGGAATCTATAATCAGTTTCCTCATCACACACTACAACGCTGAAAGAAGAGGACATTTTGTATTATATTGGAAACCTCAGTTTTGCTTTTTACTAAAACCATTTTCTCAACTACTACACTGAAAATATTTGAAAAACTGCACAATAAATAGCAACTCAAGAGACACAAATGATCACTTCATAGTTAAACGCTAAACTGATGATACTAACGATAATTCCCTATCACTTACTCTGGGAATTATTGGGAAAGTTACTCAATTGCTGTAAGCCTCAGGTTCCGTCTTCAAAAAATGAGAATAATAATAGAACCCACCTTAGGATTAGGATTGTTGAGAGGACTGAGTAGTATAAATAATATATGTGAAGCATGGCCGCATGTGCAAAGCAGGAACGGTGCTCAGAAAATATTAGCTACTCTTATTGTCAGTGTGGTGGTTGCTATTTAGTGTTATTTGTAATTATTCTTAGCAATAATAATAATTTGATAAGTTCACAGGAATATCTAGAAAAGTCAGAGATGGCTTTAGGAAAGATGTGGTCCTTAGCCAGGCTATAATGTTACTAAATTTGGATGAGTCTAGAGGCAAAGGAAGTCTCTTCAGGTTCTTCAGATAGAAGTCAGGAATGGGAAAATGTACAAGGTGGGGAGAGCATAGTCATCCTTGTCTGGCTGGAATTAAGCTTATGTAGGATAATAAAGGGAAATACTGTTGAAAAGGCCTTGGGGGAGGGGGATGGTCACATGAGCAAAGTCTTTGTGTCACACGATTATGGGATCTGTTTAAACAGTTTAAAGTAATTGAGGAAAAAAGCTTCTAAAAAATTATTTTTTTGTAAATACCATAACCCCTGCAATTATTGAATTCTGGCCTTTTACATTCTATCTATAAAGACAAATCCAAACACAGCCACCAGGGAGTTTATTCCGCTGGAGGACAGAACCATTATGACGGATGCTTTGCTCCTTGCACTGATACTGACTCTGAGAATGAGCTCAGAGCAGCATGAAAAGAATTTACCATAAATAAATAATACATAAATACAAAAACTGTAATCCAGAGTGTAATCTTCTTGAGATCAGGGGCCATGATTTAAAAATCTCCTATGCCTCTCATAGTTGTAACACCTCTTACAGTGCTAAGAACCTACTGAATTGAATTCCTGGCGCACCTTTTTTTTTTTTTTTTTTTTTTTTTT
>NW_016808399.1:683904-697280 GCF_001698545.2 Rhinopithecus bieti | reverse complement strand
TTTTTTTTTTTTTTTTTTTTTTTTTTTTTAGGACACTGCACAAATGAGCACTGAAGTGAAAGAACCTTATCTAATCCTTAAGGCATAGAGAATGGCACCAATCAGGGGCCCTCTGAACTTGGCACTGCTTGTATCTCTCTAAACTCACAGGGAAATCTGTTTTTTCTTTTCCTGTCTCCATCTCTGTTTCATCAACTGGAGCTTCTTATCATTTTCTTCTCCTTTGAACATCTGTTTTCTATTGCATCCCGTTGTTTTCATTTTTCATCTATCTTGATCATTCTCATACAGTCACAGCTCTGTTAGTAATCCCACAGATAACTATGTATGACTTGTTCTCTGAGAGAGCAAGCCTTTAGCATACAAGGACTCATCTCTGCTTTAAAAAAGCAAACAAAGTTTTAAATCCACCTAATAGTGTTCAGCAGGGAATTTTTTTATTTTAGAAGACATGGTGAATTTTCCAATTCAGTAAGAGCAAAAAGAAATAATAAAACACCCAGATTTGTGCCATTTCAGAATGCCAGTGCACATTCCTAGTGGCAGTTAATACTGGCAGGTGCTGTGAGGAATCATACATAGGCAACTGGATTCCTGAAGTCAGCCAAGAGTTGATTGCTTATGTTTTTAGAGCTGTGTGAAGAAGAAAAATGTAGGCACACCACTGCTGTGCAGTCCACGGGAGTCTTACAGCTGCAGGCCCTGAAGCACTTTGAAAATCGTCCCTAATTGTCTTTTGCTTCTGTGTTACCAACTTATCGCCTACCCCCATGGTGGCTTTCATGCTGTGTGTCACCAAAAGCTAGCCTCTGCTATTTTCTAAGGAAGGAACTGGCAACTGTCCCAAAGATGAAATCTAAATGTAATCTCCATAGTTGCAGGTAGAAGCAAACAAAATGTTTTAGAACTTTTCTTATCTTGACTTCAGGCATCATACCTCATATTTATCAACTTTGTAGCCAACTTCAGGGCAAACATTAAGAAATAAACCACACACATCCACTTCTCCTTTGGTTCCGGAAAGTCTCTCCATTGGCGTGGCTTTGTATCTTTATATTGGCAAATACTTGGCTCAATTATAAAAGTTATAGATCTTCCTCACTAGCACAAGTCTTTTCCAGCCCAAACAGCTATTGGATTTGCAGACACAAGGACAGCAGAGACTGCAGGACCTTGGCTTTGCTTGGTCATTCAGAACCTTTTGGCAAAGGAAAAGGCACTAGTGAGTGCCTATCCAGCCTCAGGGCAGCTCAAAGGGAAATTGAAAAAGTGTAGAAAAGGTGAGACTAGCAAGAACCAAATCTTGCTAGAGAGCTACTGACAAGAGCATAGCACTAACACCAGGTGCTCACTTGGATACTCAGGGTATCCAAGATGCTGCAAACTCCTGTGTCTACAAAGGCTGGAAGCAAACTCGCCTGGAGCCTGTGGTCAAGTGAGAGCATGCCTTGTAAGGGGGGATGAAGGGAGACAAAGGGGCAGCAGCTATGTGGCTTCAGTTAAACATTTGCTGGTCAGGAAGCAGATCCAGTGTCAGTCAGATCTTCTGATTTTTCTAAAGAAGCCAGAAACTAAATTTTTTCTTTGAAAGCTCCTAATTTGTGAATGGTGGCAAGTATTTAAGACAACCTTTATGCGGGTCAATGAAAACCTGCCAGCAGACAGTATTCAAGCTGCCAGTTTGTAGCCTCTGGCTTACCTAGTAGGCATTCCCTCATAGTCCATGTGGATCAGGAAAAAGAAATTTCTCCAGCTTTGTCTATCTTTTACAAATTTTCTACACTGAACATTTTTTTCTAATCAGAGTTGTTTTTAGAGCTTTTGGACCCCTTTTCTGAACACAGTCTGGAACAAACCCCAGTTCCCAGGGTGGCCTCAGGATGATCCATCCCCTCGAGTGACCTCAAGTCCGTAGCTGATCTGAAAGGAGAGAACAGAGAGTCTGGACATTCGGGGCCTGTTCTAGACTAGTACAAAACACTGGGCTCCACGTGGCTCAGTACTACAGCTGCAGGGAAGACAAAAAGTCACTCATTCTAAGTTAGGCCAGAAGCTCTTCAGCTGTGCTTGGCAATGTGGAGTATAGCCATACAGAAGGGAATGAGATGCTGTGGGAGACAGAAGAGATATGAAACTATAGAATGGGGTCAGGCGCTATGGCCCACACCTGTAATCCCAATACTTTGGGAGGCCAAGGTGGGTGGGTCACTTGAGGTCAGGAGTTCAAAACCAGCCTGGCCAACATGGTAAAACCCCATTTCTACTAAAAATACAAAAATTAGCCTGGCATGGTAACAGGCACCTGTAATCCCAGCTGCTCGGGAGGCTGAGGCAGAAGAATTGCTTGAACCCTGAAAGAGGCGGCTGCAGTGAGCCAAGATCATGCCATTGCACTCCAGTCTGGGCAACAGAATGAGACTCTGGCTCAAAAAAAAAGAAAGAAAGAAAGAAAGTACAGAGTAGAATGGGGAATATAGGAGAACACTATTTATTTCTAGTCCTCAACTGTAAGAAAAAGAAATCAAAAGTAGAGGTGCTAAATCATGAGACCATGGGAGATGCTCAGTGCTCCTTTCTAGCTTGATCCATGAATGCACCCGTCCTTATACCAGACTATCGGAAATCTTCGCCACAACCGGAAGCCATGCCAGGGGTGCAGTGGCTAGGATGGAGATAGCAGGCTATTTTTGTTCCAAGTGAAACAAAAGGCCAAGTGAACAGGTAAATATATGGGGCAACTCAAAAGGGATGTCAGCCCCGGAGCTGACTGGTATGTTTCTTCTTTATGGTGTGAAAGTCGGGCCAGAAGTCTGAGTAACCAAGTCAGGACCTGCAGTTTGGACAGGATCCGAGCTGTGGTTCAGAACCACAGCATTGGAGACAAAAGCAAGTCCTGCATGTCCAGTGTCATCTGGGCCTTGTGGTTTTTTCCTTTCTTCCTTTTTATAATGGATTTTTTTTTTTTTTTTTTCTCAGAGAGGAGATCACATCAGCCAAATATGAGATACAGGCTCAACTAATTAAATATTTTTTGGTTTATTTACTTGTGATTTTAAAAGAATATGAAGCATGCTTGGGAGACATTTGTGTCTGGAAAGAGTTGAGCAACTCTAAAGCCGTAGCATGCAGCAATTGGTGAAAAATTGCTAAATTATGTTTCTTTTTTTTTTCCGCAAAATGTCAAATGTTGTTCTTTTGCTTCTATAAAGGTCAGTATGGTTTAAAGAGAAGAAAAAAAAAAAAAAAACTTGGACCATTAACTTGTTATTGAACTTCAAAAGTGTTGTATTTACCAGTAAAATAAATCTAAAATGTTTTGGTGGCTCTGAAACAAGAAAGACTGAATTGTAATCAAATTAGTGAATTTCTGGTACTTTCCTCTTCTTTTGGGTCTTTCCGTAAAACAACAAGGAGAAAACTAATTCAACAGCAAAAGTTGTTTATAAGTACTCTATATGTTGCCTTGTTGTGGAATATGAGTTATCACACTAGATGAATGGGATGTCATAATTTTTCCCTCATGCTTTTCTGCCCTTTGATGTTTTTGAACAAGAATATAGCTGTGGAAATATAATTATTTTAATGAATACATTTCATAGTGGCATTTCCCAAATGGTAACAAAGGACTTACTCCTTCAGCAGAAAAGTCCTCTCCTTTTTATAACTGATGATGTACTTGTATACAGACACACACACACACACGCACACACACACAAAGAAAAAGAGAAAGTACTATTTGTTCAAGTTTATTTTCTAATAGCCATTGTTATTTATTAGCACTGTCTGCTCTAGTCATAGCACATTACTACCTCATACTTCTTTTTGGGAAAACTATTTTGGGGGAAAAAATAAAATAGCATTACTTAACGGTGTGAAACTGTAAGTTTTTATTGGATTGTATCTTATAATCTTATTTCAAAGGCAGAGGGTAGGCTGGCAAAATGTAGGCCAGGAAATGATTATTGTTGTCACTGACAGAACACATACTAGTGACATTTTCAAAATAGAATGTGCAGAAGTTTATCTTTAGTAGCTCTGCACCCAATTGCCAATGTTTTTCTCCTTCTCTTGCCCCCTCCCCACTACTCTCTAGCTTGTGTTCTTTTGCTGAACTTGGCTTACTCTCAGTTAATCCCTGCTAAAGATTTCACAGTGCTAGTTTCAGATATGCTTCCTGCCAGGATACTGGCATTTTAAAGAGGGACTCCCAGACTTCCTGCCTGTCTCTCCTACTCCTGGAGCAAAAGTGAACATACAAAAATCAGTTTCCCCTGGTCATTCTTTTTCCATGGAAATAGGAAGGACAGCCTCTCCACCATGCTCCTGGATTCAAATCCTGGCTGTGCTACTTGCTAGTCCTATGATCATGGGCCAGTTACTTAACATCCCTGTGTCTCAGTTTCCTTATCTGTAAAGTGAAAAAGATGGTTATCTTACAGGGTTGTTGGGAGATTGAATGAGATAATATATATAAAACATTTAAAAGAGTGGCTATACATAATAAATACCCAATAACTGTTCATTATTATATTACTATTATTCTGTCTTAGTCCATTCAGGTTGCTATAGCAAATATATGGGTAATTTATAAACAACAGAAACTTATAGCTCATAGTTCTGGAGGCTGGGATGTCCAAGATCACGGTGCCAGCAGATTTGCTATCTAGTGAGGGCCTGTTTCTCATAGACGGCACCTTCTTTGTGTCCTTACATGGCAGAAGAGTGAAGGGAAAAGAAGGCTAACAAGCTCCCTCAGGCTGTTTTATATCAGCCCTAATCCCATTGATGATGGTAGAGCCCTCATGACCTAATCACCTCCTAAGGCCCCACCTTTTAATACCACCACAATGAGGATTAGGTTTCAACATGAATTTTGGAGGCAATTGCCAAACCATGGCAATTCCCAGCATTACCATCCTTGTTTTATAAATCTCGTTTTCTGAATTGACTTATAATTACTTCTCCATTCCCTGAGCTAAGTATTTATTGTATTAGAGTTAGAAGATGCTTCATTTAAATTTATTTATTTATTTATTTATCTATTCTGTTGCAGGAACTGTTGTATGTGCTTTAGCTAAATCACAAAATAGACAAAATATCTGTCTGTTAGCAAAACATACAAAAATGCCTGCCCTTGAGAAACATATATCCTAGCAGGGTGTGGAGGGTGGGTGAGGTAGAGACAATAGATAGATAATTCAAATAAACATAACTAAATTATGTAGTATGTTAGAAGATGATAAATTCCAAGTGCAGGAGAGCGAGGGGCGGGCCGGTGGAATAGGTGGCCAAGGAGAAGGCCTTGAAACCTTTGAGAAGGCCATTAATGAGCACGGGTAGAAGGAAGCCAGGGAGAGTCTCAGTGTCCATCTTCAGTAGCTTTTACTTCCTTGCATGATTCACATAGTTATTTTTAAACTTTTTTACTGAGTAGAAATTTTTGTATGTAGTATTTCTGACTATGATTATTCATCACAGTGAGTTCCATAACATTACTAGTACCACAAAGATAATATCTTTGAAACTAAACCTTTTGGTCTATTTTTTGGCCTTTATCCTAAAATTTTCTATTGTGTTTATTATCTAGTATATTTGAATTTACCTCTCCAAAATCACCACAAAATAAAATTTTTAAATGTTTGTCTTGTTTTTCTCTCACCATTAAGTGGAGTTAATATTAGTTTCATTAGGTAAGGTTTCATTTTAAATTGTGGCCATTTGGTATTGCTACATCAAAAGGAAGTTAAAATTTGGTTGCCTAACATCACTTACCAATGTAGGTGTACTGTGAGCAAAATAGAACAAAATACTTTATCTGGAGATTGAAAAGTCCCAGTGGTGACTTTAGCATGACTGGAAAAAATCTTGTAACCCTCTAGTGAAGACCTCTGAAGTTAACATAATGAAGGATAGAAAAAAATGACAGGACAAAAGCGAACTTCATGGTAAAATGTGAAAGTATTCCTCGAAAAAGGCTGTTCATAATAAACGTGGGTATTTTAGTGACAGGTTCAGGAAGAAAATTTTAGATTGATTTATTTAGTTCAGATAAATTAAGTGAAAATATGAAACTGTAAAATTTTCTATAATGCTCTTTCATTTGAGCCTGTATTTTTTTCTAATTAATTTCTAAAGACATTTTAACTATTAAATACTAAAATGAACTATCACTTCAAAAGTGAGGTTTAAGAATCTCTAGAACTATGCTGTTTGTATTTATGAGACAGAGGAGAAGGGATAAGAGAGACAGCCAAAGACAGTCCCTTGGAGACTTGGGGTTTCAGCAGCTGTGCCATGGGGCAGTGCAGACCTCCAAGTGCCCAGGTTTTCAGTCCAGGATCTTCAAGACTATCTAGAATAAAGCCAGCAGCGTGGACAGAGGGGAAGTCACACACTGCTTTTCTTTCTCCTTCCTATTGCGTGTATTCTCAACACTCAGGACTTGCCTTCTCTGAATGGGTGAGAGTAGAGAAGCACAGAGGTTGATATCCCCTAAACTTGTATGAGAGTCTGTTAAACTCTGCTGCTGACATGATGTACAAACAGTGGTCTTTAAAAGTGCATATCACTCACTTTGGATAAGTCATGCATTATAATATCCTTTGCCCCAAAAGTAGCCATTACTATTACTTCCTGAAAGGGCCAGGAATATGCTTGGAAGATACTGCGAGAGCTGCAGTCTGGAGCATCACAGCACAGAGCTGTTGCCTGATCCCTGAAAATGCATTGACAATTGCTAAGGTCCGCAGAGAATCCAGGCAACACTATTCTTGGGCAAATCACAGCATCGAATTAGACTTGGAATCAGACAGGCCTAAGTTTGAATTCCAGGTAGAGTGCCATCCCTAAATCCCAGTAGATGAAATAACACATAATGTGCTTAGCCCAGTGCTTGCCACGTAGTAAACACTCAGTAAAGGGAAGCTTTATTATTTTTTTCAAAAGAATAAAGAAGAGAAGAATTGCATGGCCTTAAATAATTCTCCAAATTTATTTTGAGTGAATGCATTTTGTGCTAGAGCTTTTCATTGGTAACCAGATCAACAGAGCTTAGAAAGCACTATTTTGAGGTATATCAGCTGAAATGAACACATGCAGTGATTATGTTCATATTTGATACAGAGGGATTTTATTTCATTGTCATCTTCCTTCTACCATGCTATGCCCATCGGTAATTCTGTTTTCCTTTTTAAAATGTTTTCAAACTTTACCTTTCTTTAGAATCCAGCTTTAAATGGACTACTTCCTTGAAGCTTTCCATGCCTGCTCTAGTTTATAGTAACATCTTCTGATGCAACCCCCACATCATTGCATTCCATATCTTCACTCATTTGGCACTTCATCCTACATTGCCTGGGGCAGTTCCCTAACCAGTTCCCTGAAGACCCACTCTCTTCGTTCTTTTGTACTGCCTGTAAAGCTTAATTACAGAGCTGGCACAGGGTTCCCACTAAATTCTTGTCGAATTAAATCTCTTATTTGAAATTTCCAGTGCCTCCACTCCCCTTCCATAAATCCTCTCAATGTAGGGAAATCTCTTTAGATGACTAACCAGTGTTAACACCTCAACCCAAACTGACATTTTCAAATTATGATGCTTCATAATTTTCCAGTGTGTTCTACCAAAACGATGTTTACATGAAAAGAACATAATTATCCAACATTTTTCCTAAGACCATGGTAAAAGCCAGCAGCATTGTCCCACTTAGAAGAGCTCAAATAGCTAAAGGTTACATGCTTTGCCTCAGATAATAGACTTAGCGAAGGGGGTAGTAGTAGAAATGAGGTCAGCCCCCAGAGCAGTCTGGTGGCCTTGAGCAACCAGGAAGGTAAAGCCGGTACCTCAGTTAAATCACCAAGTTTACTGGAAGTGCATATTTTTCATGTGCCAAATTCAGTAAGTCATGGAGCAAATGTTTATTTTGCTATGCTTTGAAAAGTTTCTTTGCTTCTTGTAAGTTTTCTCAGTGGAAGAGTTCCAAGTTATGACTTAATCTATGTTTGCAGCATTGCACTGGAAACAGGATTTGTCTGTGAAATGGCTGTGTCATTTGTGGACCACTTTTGTAGGGAAACTGTGGGTTTAGGAAGGGCGGAAGCAACAGCAGAAGTGCCTGGTGTTTGAATGGATGTGCCTTTCTCGGAGGCAGCAAGCAGCGTACCCATATTATAAAGGTTTTGATTTTCTAACATCTGAAGACAGGCATCCAGCCTTGCAGAACAGCCAGGTGTCTGTTCTGTAGAATACAATTCCTTGTTTCCAGAATTACGGTAACCAAATAATACATAAGGTCACCTGATTGCCCTTCCCAAAAACCTGAACAAACAGCACCTTTACGCTTGCTGGTAGATGCCGTACTAGACTCTTTGTAAGCTGCCTCAGGTCAGAGAAGAACAAGCCATTACTAGTATGGGAGTCTATCCCCAGTCAGGGCTAGTTGCTATTCTCCCTTGCATACTCTGCAGGCATCCTACAAGACATTTGAGACTTCATATTTGTTAAATAATAGAAATCTGGCTGACCTAGTGGCTCATGCTGTAATCCTAATGCTTTGGGAGGCTGAAGTGGGCAGATCACTTGAGGCCAGGAGTTCGAGACCAGCCTGGGCAACATAGTGACAAAAAAAATAAAAATTAACCAGGCATGGTGGTGTGCCTATAGTCCCAGCTACTCCAGAGGCTGAGGCAGGAAGATCACTTGAGCCCAGGAACTCAAGGCTGCAGTGAGCTCTGATCCTGCCACTGCACTCCTGTCTTGGTAAAGGAGCTATCCCTGTCTTGCACATACACACACACACACACACACACACACAAAGATTTGGGTTATTACAAAAGGGATCACTCAAAGACTTTATGCCTTAGAGAAATATTTCTTCAGCTGGATAAACAGTCCATATAGTCACACAGTAGACAAAGCAAAAGGAAGATCTTAGTGACAGCTTAAATCCGGGCTAAGAAATTAGGAAGCTGACTTTATAGAGACACCAGTACTTGCCTTGAACCATTTTAATTCTCCTCTGTTTTCATAATACAAATTTGAGATGCTTTCAAATTCGACAGACCAACAGTGCTTTTGATTCACAACCTAAAGAAGCTTGTTAACCCTTTCCAAAATAGAGTCACTCTGCTTCTTGAACTCACTGGAAGTATGCTAGTTTTACAAGTCTTCAGAGTTTATTATGTTTCCTGGAAGTGTGTCTCTTTAACTTTATGTTAAATCTAATCACTCTGGTTGGTATTTTAATTTTAAACAATCAACAGCCTTGTCCTCAAAAACAAAACAAAAGAAAGCAAGCCTTTGGATATATTGTCTGATCTGCTTGCAGTCTTTCTCCCAGTGCCCTCCCCTCCCTCTCTCTGCCTCCTGCCTCAAGCTTTCTGCTTGTCTTTTTAAACTCTCCGACATCAAATCTTTCAAGGCAGCTTCTCTGTTGGGCCCCAACTACCCCTAGATTTATTGTCTCTAAACTCCTGCAATATAATATTTCCCCCTTATCATAGCATTTATGTATAGACAGTCCCTGACTTAGAGTGATTTAAGATTTTTCAGCTTTGTGATGGGTTTATCAGAGTGGCAAATGCATTTGGATTTACAATATTTTCAACTAAAAATGGGTTTATTGAGATGTAGCCCCATTGTAAGTCCAGGAACATCTGTAACGTAATTATTTTTGTCTTTTCCTCACTGAACTAGCCACTTGAAGACAGGTGCTATGTATTTAATCTCTGTGTTCCAACCCTAACAATACTTGTTCTCAGTAAATGTTTAATGATTGAATGGATCCCTGGATGAATAAATACTTGGATTAATGCTAAGAAGAATGAAAGGCTTATTGTACCTTTCCAACATGTTGACTTATGTTGGCACATCCTAAATTCAAACAACTTCTCCACCACCACCATCCACATACACACCCTGGAAAAAATAGTAATAGCATGGGTGGGGGGAGGGTAATTCTACTGTCCTTGCAGCAAGCTAATAATGGCCACACTAATTTCAGAATGGTCTATCTTGTGTTCCCAATACTTAGTACTTGAATCGTCATCATTGTTCACTCTCAGGCAAATCAAGCAGGACAGGATTCACTGGGAAATAAATGCTCTTTTTAAGTTCCTGGAGGATTATTATAGAATACAGTGAGGCAAAGATTCTTTAATGTTGGAAAAATGAAACAATACCTCTGTAATTAAAGCCAAAAGCTACAGTATAAATGAGGGAAAATGGTAATCAGCCTAAGCTAGGAAAAACCTCAGTTCAAAATACTTAATTTTCTCTGTACTAAGAAATCAATGCATACTTGTGGGTGTTTTAAGATCAAAATGATTTAGAATGTTTTCCTGTGACATTTATGAGTTAGAACAGAATTAGAGCTATCTCTGAAATTCATTTCCTTTCTTTGCAAACAAATATGGTTAACATTTACTAGAGGTATTCATTCTTCTCTAACACATACGATTTTGATGTATATTGTAAGAACAGCAAAAATCATTATTAAACATCTACTTTTAAATGTTCTCCCCACTATGATTATCTGTCATGCAGGCCATGAGCAAGCTAAATTAGAAAACATTTTGGAAAAGGTAGAGTTCTCCCCTGCCTATGAGTTCTATAATTACTTGCCCTTATTGTATTCACCACTAGTTTAACGATGCGTAGGGTATGGTATTGTTTGTTGGTTTTCTCTCAAGTATATTTTAAAGTCTGCCTTTATTTTGGGTGACATCATAGATCAAAGTTCGATCCTTAGTTTTACAGGCTCGAAACAACTTCATTTCAACAATACTGCAGAAAGCTGAGCACAATTCAAGTATTCAGGATGTATTAATTTACAATGGGATTTATGCTTGGCTAAAGAAATGGATTAGTTGTCTATAGAAAGTAAAATTCAAAGGTTTAAGCTTCTTTGTGATATGCTCCAAGAGGAGACCTTGATTCTGCAGATGAGGAAATTGGAACCCTGAGTTTTTAGCACTACTTAGTGTCACAGCTGAGACTGGAGTTCAGCTGAGACTACAGTCCAAGAGGACACAGATCTCTATTCAAAATACGCTTCTTATGTAGTCATAATTGTAATAAGAAAAAGAAAAATATGTTAAGAAATACTCTTCTTAGACATTGGCCTATTCAAGAGATCTGTGTACTTCTCATAACCCTTGCTGCCTCCCTGATTTTTGAGTGGGATTGATGGTCAGAAGCTGGAACTACAGATAATCCAAATTTTTTAGTGACTATAAAACAAAATATGAAAGAAAATGCTCTGTAAAATTAGAGAAAAATTGAATAGGAAAAAAGGGATATTTTCATGAAGCTAAAGTCATCTGATAACACCCCTTTCTCTCCACTTTGGGAGATAAACTGGTTTATTTCTAAATTAAAAAAACAAAAAAATGAAGCTGGGCATGGTGGCTCGTGCCTGTAATCCCAGCACTTTGGGAAGCTGAGGTGGGTGGATCACCTGAGATCAGGAGTTTGAGACTAGCCTGGCCAACATGGTGAAGCCCCGTCTCTACTAAAAATACAAAAATTAGCCGGGCGTGGTGGTGGGCACCTGTAAACCCAGCTACTCGGGAGACTGAGGCAGGATAATTGCTTGAGCCCGGGAGGCAGAGGTTGCAGTGAGCCAAGATTGTGCCATTACACTCCAGCCTGGGTGACAAGAGCAAAACTCCATCTCAATGATGTCTTGAATAGGAGACATCAAGACATAAAGTATCTGGGTTACTGGTTACTGAAAAGGAATCTATGAATGACAGACTCTTTTTATTTTTAAAATTTTAGATTCAGTGGGTACATGTGCAAGTTTGTTGCATGGATTTATTACATGATGCTGGGGTTTGGGCTTCTATTATCCTGTCCCTCAAGTAGTGAACATAGTGCCCTATAAGTAGTTTTTCAATTGTTACGCCTTCATCCTTCCCTCTTTGGGGATCATTGTGTTTATCCTCATCTTGGTGTCTATGTGTACTCAAAGTTAGTTCCGCTTATAAGCGAGGACATGCAGTATTTGATTCTATTTCTCTATTAATTTGGTTAAGATAGTGGCCTCCAGCTATACCTGTGTTGCCACAAAGGATGTGATTTCCATTTTTTATGGCTGTATAGTATTCCGTGGTATATATGTACCACATTTTTCTTACCCAGCCCACCATTGATGGGAACATGTGTTGATTCCATGTCTTTGCCATTGTGAATAGTGCTGCAATAATCATATGAATGCAGATGTCTTTTTGGTAGAAAAAATTATTTTCCTTTGGGCTTATACCCAGTAATGGGATTGCTGGATAGAATAGTAATTCTATTTTTAGTTATTTGAGAAATCTCCAAACTGCTTTCCACAGGGACTAAACTAATTTGCATTCTCACCAACAGTGTATACAAATTGTCTTTTCTCCACAACCTTACCAACAGCTGTTATTTTCTGACATTTTAGTAATAGCCATTCAGATTGGTATGAGATGATATCTCATTATGGTTTTTATTTGTGTCTCTGATGAGTTGTGTTGTTGAGCATTGTTTCATGTTTGTTGACTGCTTGTATGACTTCTTTTGAAGTGTCTGTTCATGTCCTTTGCCCACTTTGGGGTTTTTTGTTTGTTTGTTTGTTTGTTTGTTGTTGTTGTTGCTTTGAGATGGAGTCTCACTTTGTTGCCCAGGCTGGAGTGCAGTGGCATGATCTCAGCTCACTGTAACCTCTGCCTCCTGGGTTCAAGGAATTCTCCCTCCACAGCCTTGCCAGTAGCTGAGATTACAGGCATGAGTCACCATGCCCAGCCTTTGTCCAGTTTTTTTTTTCTTCCTTACATTTATTTATTTATTTTATTTTTTATTTTTTATTATACTTTAAGTTCTAGGGTACATGTGGACAACGTGCAGGTTTGTTACATACGTATACATGTGCCATGTTGGTGTGCTGTACCCATCAACTCGTAATTTACATTAGGTATATCTCCTAATGCTATCCCTCCCCCCTACCCACTCCCCACAATAGGACCTGGTGTGTGATGTTCCCCTTCCTATGTCCAAGTGATCTCATTGTTTAATTCCCACCTATGAGTGAGAACATGCGGTATTTGGTTTTCTGTTCTTGCAATAGTTTGCTGAGAATGATGGTTTCCAGCTGCATCCATGTCCCTACAAAGGACATGAACTCATTCTTTTTTATGGCTGCATAGTATTCCATGATGTATATGTGTCACATTTTCTTAATCCAGTCTGTCACTGATGCACATTTGGGTTGATTCCAAGTCTTTGCTATTGTGAATAGTGCTGCAATAAACATACGTGTGCATGTGTCTTTATAGCAGCATGACTTATAATCCTTTGGGTATATCCCCAGTAGTAAGATGGCTGGGTCAAATGGTATTTCTAGTTCTAG
>NW_016808399.1:648960-680740 GCF_001698545.2 Rhinopithecus bieti | reverse complement strand
AAAAAAAAAAAAAAAAAAAAAAAGGTAAATCCTCAGTATGCCACTGACTTCAGTTCCATAAACTAATAATTTAATAAAATGAAAATGATCCAACTGCTACTATATCAAGCCTATTAATTTCACACGTGTAAAATCTGTAAGGAAGAGGAAATAGCATGTAAACTGGGAAGATAAGTGTCTTGATTCTTCAGGAGAAGAAAAGTAGGCAAGCACAGAGAACTCTGTTTTTTCTGGGTCATATATTTTAAAGGAATGGCCTGCTGTTTCTTTCTCTTTTTTTTTTTTTTTTTTTTGTTTTGTTTTGTTTTTTTAAAGACACATTCTGTCACTTTGGCTGGAGTACAGTGGCCTGATCATGGCTCACTGCAGCCTCAAGCCCCCAGGCTCAAGCAATCACCCCTTTTCAGCCTCCCAGGTAGCTAGTATTATAGGTGTGCACCACCACACCTGGCTAATTTTTTGTATTTTTTGTAAAGACAGGGTTTCACCATGTTCCCCAGGCTGGCCTCAAACTACAAGGCTCAAGTGATCCCCACCCTGCCGGCCTGGGTCTCCCAAAGTGCTCAGATTATAGGCGTGAGCACTGTGCCCAACTGCCTATACTGCTTCTTTGTGCCCAGACTTTGCTATTATTGGCAAATCATATAAAGGATCACAATCATCCTTTTGCCATGGGGAGGAATATATAGATTCACTATTTTCACTAATGATGTGTAAATAAATATTAATGAATTATTTTTATTAATTGTACAATCATTTCCTCATACAAACCTAGAATGTTTCCTTATGTTAAGATTATTTTTTCAGAGAATATGAAGATTTTATTTCTTTGTCTTATAAATCCCAAAGTTTTATTTGTTCTATAAATTACAACCTATATTAGACTAATTTTATAAAGTGTATGTTCTAAGAGTGGTAAAATTCAAAATCAAGGTATAAATAACTCTCTGCATGAAAGACTTGCAAAACTACCTAAAGAAAACCAAAATTGGAAATTTGGGATTTAATTTTTTAATTTTAGAAAATTTTCTTTTTCTTGGGAGGCCGAGGTGGGCGGATCACTTGAGGTCAGGAGTTTGAGACTAGCCTGGCCAACATGGTGAAACCCCATCTCTACTAGAAATACAAAAATTAGCTGGGTGTGGTGGCGCAGGTCTGTAATTCCAGCTACTTGGGAGGCTAAGGCAGGAGAATCACTTGAACTGGAGGGAGAGGTTGCAGTGAGCCAAGATCGTGCCACTGCACTCCAGCCTGGGAGATAGTGTTAGACTCCATCTCAAAAAAGAAAAAGAAAAAAGGAAAATTTTATTTTTCTACATAGACACTGCGTTGTGTACTAAAATTAAAATTATTTTAACTCAATAAAATAGTAAAATTTGACATGATTTTACATATATTCCCAGGGGTTTTAAACATGCACATGCATACATACACATAGAGTTCAGCTTTTGTTGCCTTTCCTATGCCTTTCATCCCTTCCAACTATAGGTGTTTTTAGTCCCAGCCTATAAAATCTGTGATTACATACCTTCATACCCTTATTTCCTAGGGATCGGAGTCATAGGAGCAGCTTGCAAAGAAAGCATCCCAATTTAAGTATTTCAGAATTTCTGGAAAGATGTATTATGGCATAGATGATACAATTTGACCCGTTTCTTAGTTAAGAGTGAGCTTTTAATTCATAGAAGCTGTTCCTATAGGGAGTCTGGTTCTTCCTGCCCTTGTTTTTCTAGGCCCCAGGCAATACAGGCTTTTCTAGAGTTCATATATTCACTCATCTACCCAACAACTGTTTATGAAAACCTTGCTATTTTCAGGGCACCGTGCTGGCCTATGACATTGCAGAAATCCAGCTTTCTTGCTTGAAGAAGTTGATGGGCGATGATGTCACATTAGGGTGCAGCATAATGAGGGCTGTCAACAGGGCGTGGGCAGAGTATAGTATTAGGTTACCTAATGCAGTATGGGGTGGTGGGGTGGCCAGAGAAGCATCTCCACATCTGGGAGGAAGTTGATACTTAACTGATAAGTAGGATTAGCAGATAGTTAGGGAAGAGCAGCAGAGGGAACCACAAGTCCATGGGGCAAACCTAAGGAGAAGCACAGCACATCTTGATGAATTGAAAGTATGGCTGTTTCAGTATGCTTGGAGTAGGGAATCTGAGGCAGTGGGTGGCCTTGTTCAGTACACCTGCAGTGGACATTCTGAGGCAGGGAGTGGTGGCAGATGAAGACCAAACCACAGAAGCTTTATTAGCCAAATTACAAAATTATGTTCTCTATTCCGAAGGTATTAGGGAACCACTGAAACATTAACACCTCCCACATTACCCCCTACCATTTTCTGAAATGACTCAATAAAAAATAAACCTTATTGGTGAATCAAAAGAGCTGCGAATGCCTTAAGGAAGGTGGCCAATACTTGTATTTAGACCTACACTTAAGGCAGAACAGCACCTTGGTTCGCGTTCTCTACCAGTTCTGGGAAAGAAGTGATTCTTAGCCGTGTAAAATATTCAACCACAAAGATCCTGCTTGGCCTTGTAATGTTACGTTATTTCTCGGAAGACAGCCTTGTGGCAGGCCACCTCAACTGGTAGGAATGTGCTGTACAAAGAAATCAATCAACCAGGTTAAGGATGAGATCGACTTTGTGCAAATTCTTTTTGTAGTAAAAATAACAATATCACCTTTCTTTATAAATTTGATCTACAGCTTACAAATATATATGGTACATTTTATTTGAGACTCATAAAAATCCATGGAAGTAATTGGTACTGAAATTCCCATTTCCCAGATTTAAAAAACTGAGGTTCATATAAATAAAATATAGTTACACATAATAATAATTAGCAAGCAGCAGAGCTGAGATTCATTCCAAGATACCAGACTTTAAACCATCCTGTTCTTTACAAGAGACTGGCTATTTTCAATGAAGAGAATTAAGTTTGGGGCTGGACTAAAATCCTTATTTGGATTTTTTTTGTCAAGTTACCGATTACAAGAATTGATCACTCCATTTCCTTTAGAAGTAGAAATAATAGTCATTTTGCTGATTTTCTTTGTTATGGTCTAAGAAAAGAAATGCTCTGTTTAAAAAATGTACTGTTTAAAACAGATTGATTTGAGGTCATGGCAGTTAAAAGTGGCACTACCAGAAACTGAGTTATGAAAAATTGGCTATAGAATAAATATATATATGAAATTCTTATTATCCCTTTTCTTTTATCCTTTTTTCTTTTCTTTTCACTGTGACCTTGAACTCCTGGGCTCAAGCAGTCCTCCTGCCTCAGCCTCCCAAAGTACTGAGAATACAGGCTTGAGCCACTGTACCCAGCCCTTTGTTTTCCATTTGACTTTCATCACAAGATGGGGTGATACAGGACCTCATCTAAAACTTACTTGCTCTTGATAAAGTTGAAAATTTTCTGTTGGGAAAGTAATTCGGGAGTGTAGACCCACATCATGGCAGGCATTCTAGGCCACAGGACTTAACTGTATTCATATGCCTCATATTTTTAACTGCCTCATATTTTAACTGCGTGAGGCTTCATATGCCTCATATTTTAACTGAGTGTAGCTCTTTGAGGCAGGTACCATATATTTTACATCCTTTTATGCATTCACAGAGTTTCCAATATAGTAGACACTCAAAAACTTTTAAAGAATGGTATACAACATTATTTTGTTGAGGAAAGATTAAAATATTTAGAAGAACTTCCCTAAATGTAGGCAAAGCCGTCACTTGGACCTATCTTCCACTTTACTGTTTTCCTATTCAAGCAGTGGTCTGAGATTGAGGGATCAGAGGAACTCCTGGTAGAATTCCAATCATTAGACTACATGAGTGGCCATGAAATGCTTTGGAGGTAAGACTAAGTCTATTCTGTTCACTGCCTGCAAGGAGCCTACAGTGCATTACCAGGTGGACCCTTAGCTATTAGTATTTACTCAGTGAATGAACCAAAGATGGTTAAGAGAACTTAAATTGCAGACCATCCTCATATAAGAGAGCTGGTTAGAATCTGGATTTATATAAGGATAAAATTGCTAGTCCTGCTGTATCAAATAGGATGGCTTCTACAATACTGGTCCCTTAGCAAGCAATTACTAGTTTGCCTTATAACTCACTGTCATTGCCAGTTGAATGAAATGGGGTGATGTTAATAAAAACGCTGAGACAACAGGCTAACCCAAGAATCCCAGGCAAACCAGGACTGTCACAAGCAAACCAGGATCTGAGGTTACCCTAGTGATTGCCCAACCATAAATCCAACCTTCAGCTCTTATTCCAAAAAAGTGCTTACATATAAAAGCATCTCATTACATAATTAACGGGTTGGAGGGGGAAAAAAAACCCTTCTGTAGAAATTGTAATTTTACAAAAGTTTATATCCAAGCTGGAGTGGTTATTTCTGAATGCTAAAATTTGATATCAATTTTGGGGGGCTTCTCTGTATTTTCTTTCTTTCTTATTTCTCCTTCTGCAATAAATATGAATTTGGTTTGCTTTTAAATTTTATTTTTTTAAATTAAAACATCCATTGAGTCTTAGCATTTTACTAATAAATCCTATAGAACATCCTTAGAGAACTGCTAGGGCCCTTGTTTCACTGATAAGAAAATAGCAACAAAAATATATAATGATTTGTTTCTACTAAACCGTCATCAGAAAAGAGTATTCAAAAATAATAACATAATCTTTTAACAGTATATATGGTGGAATTATTACAATATTTATTTCTGTTTGGATGCTGTATTATCTCAAATCCATAAATGCAAAAATTCCAAGAAGTATGATATCTCAAGGAATATTTATCCACTAGTGAGACTAACCAGAATTTGTCATTTTGCCAACTGTATTGGTAAACTTTTTTTAAATTTATTTAATGGAGCCTTGCTCTGTTGCCCAGGCTGGAGTGCAGTGGCACCATCTCGGCTCACTGCAACCTCCACCTCCTGGGTTCAAGCAATTCTTACGCCTCAGCCTCCCAAGTAACTGGGATTACAGGTATGTGCCACCACACCCAGCTAATTTTTTATTTTTAGTAGAGACAGGGTTTCACCATGTTGGCCAAGCTGGTCACGAACTCCTGACCTCAAGTGATCTGCTCCCCTCAGCCTCCCAAAGTGCTGGGATTACAGGCGTGAGCCACCGCGCCCACTTTATTGACAAACCTCTTATCTCTTTGGGGCATAATTTACACCTGTGTCTTTTGGTGCCACAAAGCATAGCATGTGAAGCTGCACATTTCTATAAGAGTCTACATGGACTGTATCATTGTCTTGGAATGGATTCACATGAGAATATTTCTAAAACAAGGCAATGCAGGTCATCTTTGATATTTAGTTACATTATAATGAAGTTAATAATTTATTTAAAGTTTTTGAGATTTTTTTTTCCTGTTAAAAGCAATATAAAAGATTTAGAAGCCCAGTATATATGTATCTTGGCAGACTGACTCCCTTCAGCAGCTTGTGGGACAAGAATGAGTCAGGAATACAAAAACTGGGCATCTCAGAAGGGATGTTGGTGTGAGATAAGGTGTTTCATTTGCAGGAAAGCACACCACACTAGTCTGGCATTGCAGAGAACGTGAAGTTTGCAGTGTGCATTCAGTATTTCTCTTCAAGTGGAACATCTGATTCAGTTCGTATTTTAAAGGAATTTAATTCTGTGCTATATAGTCTTTTGCTCTGAATAAGGAAAATAATGATTGAAATGGATGGGTTAGAAGGAGTAAAATAATCCCATCAAGTGTTAACATGTAGTTATCAAACTGGCTGATTTAATGGACCAAGTCCGATTATTCCCCTAACCTGACACCTTTTTTTGACACTGGTACATATTACATAGTTCAGCCTATTCTCACCACTCTCTCTATTGTAATTGTAGTTTTTTTCCAGGGACATCAGTTACTTCTGAAATGAACAAATGCCTCTTTCTCTTTCTCCTTGATGTCTGTTTTGACAATGTGGAACACCTCATTCTCCAGGAACAAAATCTTCCCTTGGCTTCCCTGATATAGTTGTGGCTGTCCTTAATCTGACTTGCCTGACCAGTCAGTTCTTCCTTGTTTACTTCACTGGTTCTTCTTCCTGTTCATGTCCTCCAGCTGTGTTTAATCCTGAGCACTCAGCTTTCTTTCTCTATAAAGTGTCTTCCCTTAAAAAGTCATACACCCATGTGGCTTCAGCTTTTCACCACTACACAGCTATTTTCTACACTTGCATTCTAACCTTGCCTTCTCTCTTAATCTTCAGTGGGGTACTTAAAATATCTCACGTTTTTGCCTCAAACATGTATGAAATTTAATTTAGCTTCTACAGCAAAGTGATCCCTTCTCCTCCTTTATTTTTGTTGGAACTGGGTCATCCAATTTTCCCCTTTCATCATCATCAACACTGTTCTTTGGTCACCTATCAGTGGCCAAACAATTACGCTTATCTATACAATGAGAAGGTTATCTGAAGGCTAAACTTTTAAGGCCTTGTTTTCAAAAAGGTAATTTAAAGGACACTGACCAAAACTATGTTTAAGACTACTTATAACAAGATTTAAATAAATAATCTTATTTATTACAGCACAATGTGGTATTTTTATAATTTTTTAAAGAAATTCCTATTGAAAGACAATACCAACTCAATTCTTTCCTCCACTTTTATTAAAACTTTTTTAAAATTATCCTTGAATGCCAAACCTTTTCTATATTATTAAGTCCCACCTCAATACCGTTTGACCACCTCCCATCTTTTCTACCCCTCAATCCAACCACCCAGATTTGTACTTTGGAAAATTTTTAAATCTAGGAACTATCCAAGCAGGGTTAGTGGGGTAAGGGAGTTTGGATTCTTGCAATCTGTTAAAAACTCACTTTTCAGTTCCTTCCATCTTGTCAGAAATAGTCTGGCTCCTGATCAGTCCTATCATGACTGATTAGCATTCCATGCTTTGAAACTTAACAGAAATATGAAGAATATTGAGAGTCTCAGAGACAAAGCACTGTCAAATAGGCTCAAAAGGAAAGGCTGAAGAACAGGGATCATATTACCTGGAGATGAGATTACTGAAGCATGTCCTAATACTTACCTGTTGACTTATGGGTATTTACCACTAAGAGACTCTAACCTAATGTTTCTTATGTCCATAAGTGGCACACAGAGAAATATATTCTTAAATTGCAGATAGAAACCTTGGCATATAAAAAGAAGAATACCTTGTCTGTATACTGGATATTTATAATTCAAAAACTGCAAAATTGTTGTTCCTAGGAATTGCAAAATTTAGAATAGACATCTGTCCAAACCTTAAAAGTGAAGAACTGCTGCCTAGATATTTAATGATAGACATGTCTAAATCCAGCAGACTTGTTTTATTATCTCTATAGTTTTGAATAGATAGTGTCCCCTAAGTTATTGAGGAATTATAGAAGAATTTGACAAACCCATGGTGAATACTAGTTAATTACTTAAACCATGCAAATATTTTAAAAAGCATTTGAGCAAAATTGCTTACATAGATTTCCAAATATTTCAGTTGTACTAACCTATAGCTATCAAGATAAACTCACTTGTTTCCTTTTTCCATATATTTAATACACAGTTAGATTGTGGATTCTTATTATAAAAAAGACCATCACCAAAAGCAATATTATAAATAAGACCATCAACAAAAGCAATTTTAAATGTAAAACTAAGAGTAGTTTTAAGATGAAGCAATTAGAGATTAAATGCCTACTCTCCACACACCTGAAAAATATACAAATGCAGAAATACTGTACATATTTGGTTTTTCAATTCTGTCACTGGCACAATATCTGTTATCTTTGCTGCTAAGTCATCGGTGATGCAAAACAGCAGTAGGTCAGCAGCCCAAGAGCTGTTTGAATCCAGAAATAAGAGATCACAAAGACTTCCCAGGGGTGTCTGCCAAGGAGACAGCAAAAGCAACAGGCCCTCTAAGGAGATGTAGCCATGGGAAAGAGCATGGCAGTATGCAAACTCAGTTTCAGCAGAAAAGCCAGATAGCCAGGATGTCACCTGAGGGCTGAGCACAAAGTGACCATACTGCCAGGGAGACACCAACCCAGAAGAGCATTGACCTGGTCAGGAAGGGATGCTTCATTCTCCCATGAAGCCATGACACATGTTACATGTTGCAACAGAAAGACTAAGCCGAAACAAAAGTTGTATTGAACAACTAGAGAAATACCTGGCTATAGTGGTGATGGAATTAGAGGACTAAAACCAACACATCCCTCAGACCCATGACTGTCCCTACCCCTTCCTACTCTGTCCCTCTAATGAAATTAAAAGCCGTAATCCCTTATCTAACAAATATTTCCTAAACTCTTGCATGTCAGGGACCGTACTATAAACAAAAATAAATAAATAAAACAGTGAACTGGACATGGCCTCTTACTTTCTAGGAGGTTACAGCTTAAAGGAAGGTCTTCCTTTTTTAATCCCAAATTTGTGATTTTTGAGATGAAGAGAGCATAATTTGAATGGAGGTTTCATTCCTCTGAGTCCCTTATTCCACATTGTCTCAGGGATCCACATTGATTTGGAGAACTCATCTGAAACCTGAAGATGTCTCTCAACTAGGAGTTGTTGAACCTTAGAGAACTTGTAAAAAGGTCTCAAAAGAGTGTAAAGCCCAGCTTAATCTCTTTGCTGTTTTAACCACTTCTTCCCACCCCACTTCCTGGTTAAATTTATGCAATGGTAATATTGATTCTTTCGTATCTCATATGGAACTGATAAAATTTTTTGAGATAATCGTCCAGAATCTCCTGTACTTATTTTACTCCTTGATGATGTCAAGAACATTTATTAACTCCTTAGACTATTATGATTTCATTTGTGTCTCACTGAATGTTTGCTAATAAGTTTAAATTCTTGAATCAAACAAATACAGAATTGGTCATAGTGTTACGGGATCCTTGGAGTTTCACTTCGCCAGCTAGAAACCTCTGTGGCCAGTGATTCCTTTGTCTGAGTTTTGCTCAGGCCCACTGGGCCTGCTCAGCCTGGCAGACTGCGCTTAGCTCATGCTACTGGCCTGGATCCCATGCCTGCCGAGGGCGAGTGGAGTGGCGAGGGGTGTGTGAATGAGCAAGTATGGGGTCTGGCCACTGCACACAGTGGTGGAACCGGCAGCTCCAGACACCGCCACAGGCACTGGCTCTCTGTGAGGCTGTGGCTGGACTAGGCATCCCACAAGTAGCTTCCATGGCTGGCACCAGGGAACATGGTCATGCCCAGAAGCTTGGAAATGCCAGGAACTGCAGAGCCCCAAAGAAGGTGTCACTGCCCTGGCTTGGGGCACTCCTAGGTCTGGGATCCCCAAGGAGCCACAGCTCTTCTCTCCTTGTTGCCTGCAATATGGCAAGGAGGTGGTGTGTTTCAGCCCTGTTTGTGTTACAGCTCTTTCAGCCCTGCCATTCGGCATGTTCCAAGTTCTCGTCCCATGCCCAGGTAGAAGGAGGTATGCAGACAAGTGGAAGGTGAGAAAGGTGAAGAGGAGCTTTATTGAGTGGTAGAGCTCAGAGGAGACTCACAGTGCTCCTCTCTGCAGCTGGTCGTCCCTGCGTCTGCTCAGCTCTCAGCAGAGAGGAAACAACAAAGTAGGTAGCTTATTTCCACAGGCAGGTCATCCCATCAAGTGCTCAAGTCTGGCTGAGTCTGGAGTTTTTATGGGCTTCAGAGGGAGGAAGTGCATGCTGATTGGTTCATGGGTGGTCATGGGCAGGTCTAGAAAAAGCACCATAAGTTCCCACTCCAGTTTGCAGGACTGACAGCCTGGTCCCCAGGCTTCAGGCCTTCCCCAGCTTAAAGTTGGGGCCTCACCAGGGACCTTCGCCCTCTACTCCAGAGCCTGTCTGCCTGCTGCCACTGTTCATGATGCCCAGGCCGTTTGTACAGAGGGGTGCCTGCAGGCCAGTGCTAAGCTGCCCTCAGCCCCACTCAGCCTCCCTCCCATGTTCATTGGCATTCTAAGTGTGGAAGGGGTCAAGGCAGCAGGGGGATAGTATGTCAGTGCTGCCCTGAGTGTGTGCATACCTGGCTGGGTTGCAACTGTGCCTGGGCTTGGCCTCAACTTTGCTCTGAGATTGGAGCAGGCACTGGGAGTGTGGAGAGGCCAGGCAGTGGGAGCAGGCACTTCTGAGCCTGAAGGGGCAGCAGGCGGCTTCCTGGGCCCTTGAGAGTGCAGATATGCCCAGGTCTGCAGCTGCAGCTTGGGTGGCTGCAGTGGCACCCAGAAGGTCAGGGCTCCTGCCTTCTGCCAGCCCTCACCAGCTCTGTGGAGTTCAAAGCCCAGCCATACCTCCCCTTTTGCAGCCAGCTTCTCCACAGCAGCCACTCCAGATGGGCCATTGCTACCATCAATAGTGTGTATGGTCAATCCAGATATTACTGAAGATCTTTTCTTGTTTGTTTTTAGAGGCAGGTTCTGGCTCTGTTACCCAGGCTGCAATGCAGTGATGCAAACATGGCTCACTGCAGCCTCAGCCTCTTCGGTTCAGGCAATCCTCCTGCTTAGCATCCTAAGTAGCTGGGATAGCAGGTGTGTGCTACCATGCCTGGCTAATTTCTTTTTTATTTTTTGTAGAGATGGGATCTCTAGGTTGCCCAGGCTAGTCTCAAACTCCTGGTCTCAAGTGATCTTCCCATCTTGGTCTCCCAAGTCATTGGGATTACAGGCATGAGCCACCACGCCCAATCTAACTAAAGATTTTTGAAAGCATTTTTTTATGATTGTAGTAAGAGAACCAACAAAATAATCAAAATCATAATGAATAGAAATTCCCTTCCCTGTAAGCTTTCACTAGGTAAAGAATAGGAAGAACAGATGGATCATATAGGTCCTGCTTCTAAAACAGTTAAGCTGTTATATTGTAAGCTATTGTATTTGTGAGTAACTTGAGGTTAGGAGCCAAATTTTTTATATTTACATCTCAGTGCTTGGCAATGCACATAGTGGGTGATCAGCAATATTGGATTAAATAATTGAGAATCCAGATTCTCTTATAATTCTTTCACAGACTGGCATACAAAAGGGAGCCTGAGATTTAACATGCAGTGTTTGGAATGGGGACTTGTTTTTATCCTGAGGTCAGAAACCTCCACAGCTGAGTACTTTGGATAATGAAAGTTCATTTTCTATATTTGCCCAGCTTGGGCTGGACACAGGCAAATGTCATACGATACGCATTTAAACATTCTTTTCTTTCCATTTTAGGCATTTGTGTTTACTGCAGCACATCTCAAAGATTCACAATATTTACTGTATATTTCTATGCTTTTAAGAAAAAAAGATGCAGCTTTCACAGGCAAGTTAATTTCAGCAGGCAGATCCTTTCCTGAAGCAAAAAAGGCTAGATACAAAAACAAACAAGAGGGAGAATACACTGTTTTAACAAATGGGTCCTTAGAGATGGATTTTGAAGCATGGATTTTGTTTCCCGATCTAGATTTTACCCTATCACTTCACAACACTGAGAGAAATCCTGAAATAAATCAGTAACATTTGTACAATTTTTAAGGCTGACAGTTTTATTTTTTTCCTGTTTTGTCTATTGCTGTAGCCAATGTAATTAGGTCATACCCATGTGAGAAGTTTATTGTACAAGAAAAATTTTGGATGTGTGTGTGTATTTTCAGGAAGATTTGTTTCTGCTAATGTTCATGATGTCCTTTGCACATGAAACTAATTCACTTATTATCATACACAATTTAGAATATTATTATTGTTTCCAAAAAAAAAAAAACTCTAATTCAAGGGGATTCAAGGGGAAACACATGTTTGTTTACTTTTCTATCATGGTTAGAGCAGTTACACTTAAAAGTATTTTTAGCAGATAAACCACTGATTTTAAAACGTATTTTTTAACAATACAGATTAGATGCCCAAGCAGGGATCATTCGAGTAGAAAGGGGAGAAAGGACTAAATCATAATAGTATTCCAGAAATGGCAGCAGAAATCAAACGCTAGCCTACATACCTTGAGCATTGCCCTCTAATTTCACTTTTATAAAAGTTGTTTGTAATTCTTAGTCCTGGGTATTTTCTAACAGACTTTTTATGATTATATCAACAGATGTAAGTTTCAGGCCCACAAGAAAATTATTGCTTCTACACTCCCAGAAATGTTAGGAACCGTGGGAGAATGCCGTTTTTCACAAAATGAAGCTAGTTATTCATGTTTTCTGAAAAATCTTGATGTTAACTCATTTTCTTCTTTAATAAGCTGAATGCCTTGCTTTTATTTTTATGTATTAATTTAATAATTTTAGTAACTATTTAATTGAGATTCTTACTTGCTTCCGAAACATAAGCACCAGGATGAATAGACACAAGAGGCACAATTTAACATATTTTATTGGCTGAGCATAAAGGTCACAATTACCAAGCTTTATAGACACACCATTAGAAGTATACAATAGATCCTTTGTAGAGACCATGAAGGAGAGCCAGTGTAGGCAATGTCAGGAACAGCAATACAAATTTTGAGTTGCTGTCTGTGACAAAAGCAGAGCAATTGTCAAGAATTTGACTGGGTCGCAAAAGAATTTAAAGGGCCAGCAGCTCTTTAAGAATGCACGCATTAGCGTTAGCTTTATCCTTATGTAACATTTACTGTGAGGCAAGGCATGCCAAATATTAAGCAATCTACTGAATTCCTCTGAGTACCTACCCAGTGATTCTATTTTCAAATGAGATAAGTAGGTGAGATATACAAATGAAATCAGGAGGCTTGATTAATGCTGCTCTTTCAGAAATCTACAATGTGAATGGATCACTATTAGTACCCCAGTTTAAGCATTTTGCTAAGAAAAAAAATGGAAATGAGTGCAATAGATGGGAAAATATGGTACTTTTTTGGAAGGAAAAAAGTTTCCTTTCTAAAACAAAATGTACATGGCTAATCAGATATACTTCTGCAATTCTGTTTTCATGTATTAATAGAGCTAGATTTCAGCTTCACTTAAGTTTTTACCAAGAGAAGAACTTGAGGGCATGGTATCTTGCACCTGTAATCCCAGCCCTGCGGGAGGCCAAGGTGGGCATATCTCATGAGCTCAGAAATTCAAGACCAGCCTGGGCAACATGGCAAAACACCATCTGTACAAAAAATAAAAATAGAAAACCAGCTGAGCATGGTGAAACATGCCCGTGGTACCAGCTACAGGGGAAACTAAGGTAGGAGTATCACTTGAGCCCAGGAGGCAGGTAGCACCACTGCTGGGATTGCACCACTGCACTCCAACTGAACTCCAGTCTGGGTGACAGAGCAAAACCTTGTCTCAAAAAAAAAAAAACAAAGATTTGTTAGTGAGAGGTCAGTTTTCCTAAATTACATTGACTAAATTTTTTGTGACATTCAAAATTTGCCATGGTCGCTTGCTAGACTCCTAACATGTTCTGTAAATTATCAGCTTTTAGTAGAATTTGAAGAATGCTTGTGGAAAATCAGCGATGCTTTCAACCATTGGTATGGTTTAGTTCTGTGTCCCCACCCAAATCTCACCTTGGATTGTAATAATCCCCATGTGTCAAGGGCAGGACAAGATGGAAGTAGTTGGATCATAGGGGCAGTTTACCATGCTGTTCTCATGATAGTGAGTGTGTCTCATTAGATCTGATGGTTTTATATGCATCTAGCATTTCTCCTGCTTGCACTCATTCTCTTTCCTGCCTCTCTGTGAAGAGGTGTCTTCTGCCATAATTGTAAGTTTTCTGAGGCCTCCCCAGCTATGTGGAACTGAGTCAATTAAACCTCTTTTCTTTATAAATTACCCAGTCTCAGGTATTTCTTTATAGCAGTGTGAGAACAGACTAATACAGTAAATTGGTACCTCAGAGAGTAGGGTGCTGCTATAAAGCTATCCAAAAATGTGGAAGCGCCCTTGGAACTGGGTAATAGGCAGAGGTTGGAACAGTTTGGAGGGCTCAGAAGAAGACAGGAAAATGTGGAAAAGTGTGGAACTTCCTAGAGATTTGTTGAATAGCTTTGACCAAAATGCTGATAGTGATGAGGACAATGAAGTCCAGGCAGAGGTGGTCTCAGATACAGACAAGGAACTTGTTGGGAACTGGAGTAAAGGTGACCCTTGCTATGCTTTAAGAAAAAGACTGGTATCATTTTACCCCCTCCCTAGAAATCTGAAACTTTTGAACTTGAGAGAGTTAATTTAGATTATCTGGTGGAAGAAATTTCTAAGCAGCAAAGCATTCAAGACATGACAAAGCATAAAAGTTTGGAAAATTTGCAGCCTGACGATGCAGTAGAAAAGAAAAACCCATTTTCTGGGGAGAAATTCGAGCCACCTGCAGAAATTTGCATAAGTAATGAGGAGCCAAATGTTAATCGCCAAGACAATGGGGAAAATATCTCCAGGGCATGCTAGAGACCTTCACTGCAGCCCCTCCCATCACAGGCCCAGAGGCCTGTGAGAGAAAAATGGTATCCTGGACCTGGTCCAGGGCCTTCCTGCTGTGTGCCATGTGTCCTAGCTGCTCCAGTCATGACTAAAAGGGGCCAAGGTACATCTCAGGCTATTGCATCAGAGGGTGCAAGCCCCCAGCCTTGGCAGCTTCCACATGTTGCTGGTCCTGTGGGTATGCAGAAGGCAAGAATTGAGTTTGGGAACCTCTGCCTAGATTTCAGAGGGTGTATGGAAATGCCTGGACACCCAGGCAGAAGTTTGCTGCAGGGGTGGAGCCCTCATAAAGAACCTCTGGTAGGGCAGTGCAGAAGGGAAATTGGGGGTTGGAGCCCCCACACAGAGTCCCCACTGGGGCACTGCCTCAGTGAGAAGAGACCCACCATCTTCTAGATCCCAGAATGGTTTATCCACAAATAGTATGCACCGTGCACCTGGAAAAGCCACAGACACGCAAAGCCAGCCTGTGAAAGCAGCTGGGAGGGGGTCTGTAATGTGCAAAGCCACAGAGGTGGAGCTGTCCAAGGCCGTGGGAACCCACCTCTTGCATCAGCATGAACCTGGATGTAAGACATAGAGTCAAAGATAATTTTGCAACTTTAAGGATTAATGACTGCCTTATTGGATTTTGGACTTGCATGGAGTCTGTAGCCCCTTTGTTTTGACCAATTACTCACATTTGGAATGGGTGTATTTACGCAATGTCTGTATCCCCATTGTATCTAGGAAGCAACTAACTTGCTTTTTGATTTTACAGGCTCAGAGGCGGAAGGGACTTGCCTTGTCTCAGATGAGACTTTGGAGTTGGACTTTTGGGTTAATGCTGGAATGAGTTAAGACTTTGGGGGATCGTTGGAAGGACATGATTGTGTTTTACAATGTGAGGACATGAGATTTGGGAGTGCCCAGGGGCGGAATGATATGGTTTGGCTCTGTGTTCTCCACATCTCACCTTGAATTGTAATAATCCCCACGTGTCAAGGGCAGGACCAGGTGGAAATAATTGGATCATGGAGGCAGTTTTCTCCATGCTGTTCTCATGATAATTAGTGAGTCTCATGAGATCTGATGGTTTTATAAGTGTCTGGCATTTCCCCTCCTTGCACTCATTGTTTCTCCTGCCACCCTATGAAGAGGTGCCTTCCACCATGATTATAAGTTTCTTGAGGCCTCCCCAGTCATGTGAAACTGAGTCAATTAAAGCTCTTTCTTTATAAATTACCCCGTCTTGGCTGGGCACAGTGGCTCACGCCTATAATCCCAGCACTTTGTGAGGCCAAGGTGAGTGGATCACATGAGGTCAGGAGTTCAAGACCAGCCTGGCCAACATAATGAAACTCTGTCTCTACTAAAAATATAAAAATTAGCCAGGTGTGGTGGCACACATCTGAGGTCCCAGCTACTCGGGAGACTGAGGCAGGAGAATCACTTGAACCCAGGAGGCAGAGGTGCAGTGAGCCGAGATTGTGCCACTGCACTCCAGCCTGGGTGACAGAATGAAACTCCATCTCAAAAAAAAAAAAAAAGAAAAAGAAAAAAGAAAAGAAAAGAAAGAAAAACAAATTACCCGGTCTTGAGTATTTCTTCATAGCAGCATGAGAATGGACCAATACAACCATGCTTATTCTTCAGCTACGATAGCAGGACAGCCTTTGACATGCTGATGTTCTTTTTTTTTTTTTTTTTTCAGGGACTTTATGTTTTCGTGGTTTATTTCATTTTACACAACCAAACGTGTTGCCCTATGAAGGCCAGTTACACTGTGGAAATGAATGGGCATCCTGGACCCAGCACAGCCTTTTTCACGCCCGGGAGTGGAATGCCTCCTGCTGGAGGGGAAATCAGCAAATCCACTCAGAATCTCATCAGTGCTATGGAGGAGGTGTCTGCCCTTGCCCTTTCATTCTGTCTCTGTCTCTGTCTGTTTGTCTCTCTCTCTCTGTGTGTCTGTCTGTCTGTCTCTCTCTGTCTGTCTCATTGACAGGCTCTCTACCTCGTAAAGAGTACAAGATGAATAACACTAGGTGATTTTTAAATCTTACATATTAACATCTTCTGACCTATGGTACTTGATTTCCTTACTGCAGCATCACACCCATTATCTAATTCTTTCTCTTCCTCACCCTGTGAGCTAGACTGACCAGCAGTTTGTATTCGGAAATCAGATAGAGTATAATTTGACATTTCTTTCTTCAAAATCTTTCTAATTTGACATGCCAGTGACTGGGTCTGCCAAGGAAATGGTTCTTAAGATGCTATTTTTCCTAAAAATACTTTCATAGCTCTCTTCCTCCACCGATTCCAACTCACTACCTCAATCCCAACAAACAGAGAAAAGAAATTAAGCCAAACCTCTTTTCAGTTTACGTACTAGAAAATATTTTAGAAAAAAAGCTCAGAAGAGTGCTTCTGCAGCACTACTGGAAAATCTAGCCAGGATTTCCTCTGTAAAAATCTACCTCCCACTGCTCTCTGCATTCTGTCCACATCATTTTTATTTGCTGTGCATGAATCCCATTGCCACCAGCTTGTCAGTAATGCTGCCCCTAGCACTGGGGCACTGCTCACATTTTAAAACATCCCTGAATTCCTCTGGCCAGGAGGAGATAGTAACAAAGGCCTCTAAAAATTTCTGCAGTGTCCAAGATGTGCTTGGTTACCATTTTTTTATGAGCTCGTATTGCCCTCTTTATATTAAGGAGCCAAGGAAAACAGTATTTGTGTTTACTTCCTGAAAAATGGCAGGAAATGAAGGTACATCTGTCTGAAAAGGTAACAGTTTATATTAATAGATAGATGGATGGAGAGATAGGTAGATAGATAGATCAATAGACTGAAAACTTACCTGTCCAGAGATAACTTTTGTCCTTCGTAGCAATATGGAAAGTAATTTTACTTATGTTAAGTTAAAATTAAGGTAAATATTAACAATTCAAGTACTATATATATTTTTAGTTTTAATGAGAAATTTTAATTTACAGAATTATTAACTAGTAACAGAAACAGAGTAGAAAGGTGGTTGTCAAGTGCTGGGGGTGAAAGAAATGAAGGATTTTGATCAAAGGATTTTGATGAAAATTTCAGTTATAAAATGAATTAGTTCAAGTACAGTTTTAAAATCAAGCTATATCTTTAGTATCCTTAAATTTTGGAAATCTAGTATGATTTCTCTATCCCCAAAGTTCTTAAAATAGACTTATTTCATCACAGCAGGTCCAATGGAAACAGGGATTTTTTAGAATCAATAATTCAGAAATGAATCTTAAAATTTTTTTGAATGGTTGCTCAGTCTAGCATTTGTTTAGATCTGAACTGTCCAATACAATAACCATTAGCTGCATGTGGCTATTTAAATTTAAACTAAAATTAGGCAACATTAAAGAGTCAGTTTATCATTCACCCTCACCACATTTTAAGTGCTCAACAGCCACATGCGTTTGGTAGCTGCCATATTGGAGAACACAGATATAACACATTTGTATCACTGCAGAAAGTTTTATTGGACACTGCTGGTCTAGATGTTCAACTTCCGAGTGAAGTTTTTTAAGGTTCATCTTTTCCTCTCAAGTTCGTTTCTAAAGTTCTCAGATCGCTGTTCTCAGAAATGAAGTGTCTTTACCGTCTCTCAGAACACCCTATGCTGGTGGGCAGTAGCTGTTAACAGTCCAATTCTTGGGCCAGAGCCACCACTTGGGTGCTCATTTGGGAGTTGTGCAACAGCAGAGCCTGAAGTGTGCTCTGCATTCCTCACAGGCTTAGAATTGGCCTTCATTCAGCTGTCAGTGAGGTGCTGTCAGAGACATTCTAAAAAGCCATGCAGAGAAGGGAAAGTATAGGAAAGAAGGATTAAGGGGTTGTTTATCAGTAACCTAGAGGTATGTAAATACATTTAATCATTCCAGGATAGAGCTATCTTTTTAATCATTCAATCCAAAACAAGGAGGAATGCTATGAAAGTATTTTTCTCAATTTAGTATGTCCTTATAGATACCTTCTATATTTAAAATCCTGTGTGGCATTTTAGATAAAGGATTAGGAGGATTCGTCTCCATTTCTTATATTTTTTAACAGAGTTTTCTTTGTACACATCTTCCCAAAAAATGTAGTTATTGGGTTAAAAATTAGTTTTCATTCCCCACACATGACAACATAGAAATCTACAAGTAATTCAAATAGAGACATTGTTTAGAATCACAGATTAAATTGTCTCAGGGAGAGACATAATTTTCTAAAGAATAAAGATAAAATTAAAGTTGTTTTGTTTTTGTTTTTGTTTTTTTAGTAGAGATAGGGTATCTCTCTGTCACCCAGGCTGGAGCATAGTGGCATGATCATAGCCCACTGCAGCCTCGAACTTCTGAACTCAAGTGAGTCTCCCACCTCAGCCTCCTGAGTAGCTGGGAATACAGGTGCACACCACCACACCCAGCTAATTTTTTACATTTTAAAATTGTTTGTAGATATGGAGGTCTCACCGTCTTGTCCAGGTGGGTCTCTAACTCCTGGGATCAAGCAATCCTCCCACCAAAATCTAAGGCCAGGCATGGTGGTTCACACCTGTAATCATAGCACTTTGAGAAGTTGAGGCAGGATCTCTTGAGCCCAGGAATTTGAGACCAGCCTGAGCAATGTAGTGAGACTCCATCTCTACAAAAAATATATATATATAAGTAAGTAAAGGTCTAGTTTCAAAACAGTGCCACCACCCTTTAACAAGGTCTTTGTAAGGAAAGGCAGAGATCAGTTGTTCATATGCGTTTCATAGTGAATGTGTATGCATTCATATTATGATTTTTTTTTCCCCCATCCCAATCCAAAAGGTGCCACCTGACTGGGAGAGAGCATCCTTCCAACAGGCCAGTCAGGCCAGCCCTGATTTAAAGCCAAGTCCACAAAATGGAGCCACGTTCCCATCCTCTGGAGGATATGGCCAGGGGTCACTGATAGCTGATGAGGAGTCCCAGGAGTTTGATGATTTGATATTTGCACTGAAAACTGGTATGTATGAACTCATGAACCACATTACAAGTAGGCACTCTTGCTATGTTACAATTTATATTTTCTTCCCATGAAGTTGCAAAGTACTCAGTCACCCTTAGCACATCCTGATTCTCATGACCCATTCCTAATCCCGGGAAAACTCTAGGATATTTTGTTCTTGGCACAAAATATAAGACAACCTAAAAATAATTTACAACTTGCTTTCAAAAAAGGCATACTCTAGCTAAATGTAAATATCCCTGTCCTGGAATCTTGCTAGAACACGAAGATACTATTAAGTTTGCTATAGACAGTCGATAGGGATCTCACTGAGGGAGTTTTGCCTCTGGCCTGCCAAAGAGACCTTCTTATGGAGTGCCTTTGAAGCAGAAACTTTCAAAGGCAACATAATGAGCATGGTATAGTTCTATAATTTCCAAGGGCTATCACATACAATAATTCTTTGACCCTCCTATATATTCAGTCCCACTCAACTTTGAGACCCCAGTGAATAGTTCTTACAGAATGAGAGGAAAACAGTCCTAAAGGTCCCAACTCATCAGCATATGATGCGAGAAACAGGCTAAGGCAATAAAAGACCACAAAACCGCCTGATTAAAGGTCACATGCTCCTGGGTGAAACAGTTAGTGGATATCATTCTTTCCTGTGTGTCTAAATGATAGCTGCATTCATAATAGAAATATAATGGATATTTTATTGGGGAAATTCTATTTTGAACATTAAAAGAAAACCATAAAGTAATTTGAGTTGTTTTCAAATCAAATATGCAGTTTAAAATTGCTTTTCCTCAGAAAAATTTTGAACTGACACCTATAAAAATCCCAGTGCATTTTAATTTCAAGATATCCACATGAGCAAGAAGATATGTCCATGCCCTGTTGAAGTTATTGAAATATTTATTGGGAAGTGCATTTTACTATCTTATAGTTTTATTGTTTGGCTCTAAAGTATATTGCTTTGCTAAAACATTTTTCTTCATTATTTTGAAGTTAAAAGTTTACATTATATCTTGAAAATACTCCAAAATGCCTAAGAATAACAGCATATTTTCACGTATCATATTTTACAACCTTCCCAAGGTTACATAGTTAAGAAATAGCAGCAGTGCGAAGCAGCAGAAGCAGGCCACCTGACCCTGAGACCATGCTCTCAGTCACTGTGCCACAACCACCTTGCGAGTGCTTTGTTAAGAATGGCAAATCCGATCTGTATTAGTCCATTCTCACACTGCTATGAAGAAATACCAGAGACTGGGCAATTTATAAAGGAAAGAGGTTTAATTGACTCACATGGCTGGGGAGGCTTCAGGAAACGTACAATCATGGCGGAAGGCAAAGGAGAAGCAGGCACCTTCTTCACGGTGGCAGGACAGAGTGAGTGCAAGCAGGGGAAATGCCAGACACTTGTAAAACCATCAGATCTTGTGAGACTCATTCACTATCACAAGAATAGCATAGGGTAAACCGCCCCCATGATCCAATTGCCTCCACCTGGTCCTGCCATCCACAGGTGGAGAATATGGGGCTAGAATTACAATTATAATTGAATTGTACAATTACAATTGAATCTTACAGTTCAAGATGAGATTTTGGGTGGGGACACAGCCAAATCATATCACTATAGAAAGGAATAAGAACTCAACCCTACACTCACATTAGTGCTTAGAATAACCTTTGCTAGATATTGTTGAATGCTGAGTGAGTGGATGAATTTGAACAATGAAGCTTAGAGTTTGCTAGGAAAAATAGGCATTCACACAAACATGAAATAAGAAAGAATAAAGTAATGGAGAGAGTTATAAATGACAGAGGAGATGAAGAGGTAACAAAAAATTCTCTATTAATTCTTGAAGGATGTATAGGTTTTAAGCAAGTAAAGAATGGAGGAAAGGGCATTAGGAACTGAGAGAATAGAATTAGCAGGAGCCCAGAGGCTTAACGGCATGTGTCCTCTTTTAGAACCTGTGCTGCTGTGGCAGGGGCAGAGAGTAAGAGAAGCCAGGCAGCAGAAGGCAGGCCTGACAGGTAGCTTGCCGGCACCATCGATTGTCTACTAGAGTTCCCCAGCTGGGTTTCAGCAAATACCTGCCCTTAGCTATTCATAGTCATTCCTCAATGGGAGGATCCCTGACCCAGTGTATTTGAGAAATTGCAGAGATTCACAATTCACATTAGCATTTTAGCAGCTCTGAAATGTTCTAGACAAAGGAAACCCATTTTGCTTAATTTAACCTGGTCTTTCCAGAACACTAGCAATACATTCATTTTGGGGAAGCAGAACACTCACTGATACTTTGTGTAATATTAAAATGCTATTTGGATGCCATGGTAAGGAGTGAGACTTTTATAGAGCATAGTGAGCCATGTAGGCTTTGGAGGAAAGGAATGGCATGTTCCTATTGGTTTTGAGGCAAAATAACTCTTATGAAAGTATGAAGAAATAAATTTACAAGCAACATCACAAAGGCTGGGAGGTTATTACAGTGTTCCAAAAGAATGAGGTTAAGGCCTCAAATCTAGAGAGTGGAAATAAAAATGAGAAGACGAGCTTCCCAACAGGAGGAATGCTGAGGAAAAACTGAGGGACAATCTTCCAAAGCTCATGCTTCTCATCATGATGGCTGACTGAAGGAAAAGTATATAGAGCATTTGTTTGTTTATGCTAATAAACAAATAGATTTGGTTTAGCAAACATGCAGGAGAAAACTGTTAAGTTCAGATGTGGACATCAGGCCTGGTGGCTCCTAAATATTCAGGTTTGGATCTTAAGTGAGGGACCAGGGTAAAAGGGAATGATTTGAAATGCATCAGCACAGAGACTATATTTGAAGCTATGAAGATGAAAAAGGTTGATCTGGGAGAATGGAAGGAGAGAGAAGAGAAGAAAGGAAAAGAGATGAGGAAGTCAGGGGAGAAGAAGGAAGGGAAACAAGAATATTATAGAAAATACCAACATTGAAAGAGTGAATTAGAAGACAGTCTCACAAAGAAGCTGTAGCAAGTTCAGAAAGAAAACCAAAGAGGAAGGAGTTTCAGGAAGGAAGAAATGATTGGCTGGATAAAACGTTCCTTAAAGTCGGGGCTGAAAAGGGACTTTCAGACTACAAGTAGTTCTCAGGGCAGATTATGTCCTCACTGCTACAGTGTCATCAGTTGTTGAAGTTATGACACCGGAAACATAAAGTGAATTCTTGGAACATAATTAAATTAGATCTATATTACATTACATCTTATATTTATATAACAACTATGAAGTGCATTCGGTTCTAGAATGTAAGGAATGTCTTGCTTACTTATAGATTTGGTTCAGCATTCCTTTAGAGTTCCCTGAACTCACTAGGAAATAAATACTTTAAAAGACCAAAATAACAATCTCTAACACTTGGTTCCCTATATTCTTAGAAAAAGTACTGTAGTAATCAAGTATCAGCCACTGGACACTTTCCCTCCTAGAATATGGTCAAATAAAGGATCAGTCTACATGCCATTCTGTCTACAGCAGTTATAATTGACTCATAAGGCCAGATTCAGCCCAACAAAGTGCTGTGCTTGATCCATATAACATCTTAACATTTTTTGAGCCAATATTAAAATTTAGAGCTATTTTCCAAAATGTAGAATTTCTAGAAAAATCTAGCAACAGAGTCTTTGAAGTCGAGCACAGCACTGCTTGCTTGGAACTGAGTAGTAGCAGCCCCTTTGGACATGAGCTCTTCCATTTTCTAGTGTCTACTAGGCCCATGTCACTGGTTTATGCAAACATCCTTGGCCACTAGGACATTTGAGTTTGCAAACCTTGATCTATCTCAGGTCCACCTTCACTATGGCCTACTCCAAGTCAAGTACTGAAACAGTGGGTCTTCCATGTCTCTTTCATTTGAAACAACTTGTCAAAGCTATGGAGCCTTTTGCATATGTTTAAAAAGTTTTTCATAATCAGTTTAAATAGTATCAAATAATGTAATTTCCACTGTATCATACATTTTGGTGTTTGAAAACAAAAATTTTACATTATTTTTTTAAACTAACCCAAAGGCTCTTTGCTAACTACCTTAGCAATGTAATACCTAGTTATTCATTTTTTAAATATATGAACAGGCTTTTTTTTATAATTGGAAATTTGACATCTCTTTCTTTTCTCCTTGAACTTTTTATTTCCATTCTACTTTCTCCATGGAATTTTATCCTACTATAATATGTTTCATACTTACAATTCATTTTACTCATATTTCTCTCCAACAGAACATGTTTTTAAATTAGAACTTAATTTTTTTCTGTGGCCATGAGACTCTAAAGTGTTCAAAATTTCTTTTATACTGTGACCATCACAATTATTCCTAGTGTACAGCTCAACAAATCAACATGAGTAACAGAAACATCTGTTTTGGTAAATGATTGTCAAAAATGAAAAAGACTAATCAGAATAATAGATATGGAAATTCAAGATCTGGGAATGTATTCCTTTAAAGCTGTCCTTCCCATACCACCTTGTACTCCTTGAAAAGGCATCATGTACCACAAGTTAAAGGAATCCCAGCCTGAAGACTTCTACTGCAGGTGCTTTACATCCTGCAGAGGCATTGACCTGGAGTGATGTGCAGCATTAGATTATGAGGAGGGGCCGCCAGCTCCCACATTGACCCCTGACTTTAGCCAAATCGTTAACCACCTCTTCTCACCTATAAAAATCCTACATTGCAAAGATTTCCATATTCTCAAATAACAGTTTCTACCATGTATCTGATAATTTTCTACTTGAGATTATGTGACAGTGAGCCACCAATTTCTGCCCATGTCCTAGGCTTTCTGGCACGCCTCCAATCTCTCCTTACATCTGCAGCCAACCTTAGAGAACACTGTAAATTGAAGGCAAAATGGGCCTTTGGCATTCAACAGCCATTCTTTTTAACCTCCTCCTTTCTTAGCTATAGCATCATTCGTAATAAAGTTTTCTATAAACAGGTAAAAGATAAAAGCTTTTCTGTGGTTTTACATCTTAGTAGAAAACTCTTAAAAACCAAAACCTACAAGGTGGAAAAAAGTTCATTTTTAATTGTGGGACTTCAGGCACTGTGGTAGTATCAGATGAAAAGTGATTTGTCTATCCTTCTCAAATTGTACCACCTGTTAATCAGGTTTGTTCTATGTACTTCCCTTACCCTAATATCCTGCACTAAAATATGTGTCGGAGAGTATGTAAGAATCAAGACAGAGGTTAATAAGTCACAAATGAGCAAGTAGGTCACAAGAATAGGAAGCATGGTCCATCCAATGCAAATTCCACATAGAAGCAGGAAGGGTGGCCAGATGAACATGTAGAAATAAGAATCTGGCCTAGTCCTGGGCCAGAGTTTATGTTCTGAAAAACCGGGATTCATCTCAGTATCCCTGGATATGTAACAGTGCTGAGTATCTCAGTTGATGCTCCATATTAGATGGATGGATGGATGGATGGGATTCAGGAAGAGTGACTAGGCCTCTCAATAGCCACCGATACTATTTCCTGTGCCCTTTTAATCTCCCCTTAGAATTCATCATCTTTCAGTTAGGAATAATGTTCAGATATTCAAGCACATACTAAAATGCTTGTATTAATTCAGTAGGTAGAATGCCTTTACTGAGTGCAATAGAGAGAATTTAATGTCAGAATGCCATAATAAGGGGCAAGCAGGAGAGCTAACACTCTTTAGCTAAGACATTCTCTTTTTAATTGTTAAGATTAACCGTGAGAAAAACTATATCTCTAAAAGAGAAAGCTTAAGTAGTCAGTTTCCAGATTAAAAAACATCATCACTTCTTTACAAGCATTTACAAATGTGTCAGCAGACTCCAAATTCATGTTTAACAGCTGCAAATAAATTCTGATGTGAGCAAGACAATGTTTTTGAAGCCACTGTGTTAGTGCATACTTAGTTGCATACTTCAAACTTATATTAAAGGCAAGTATATTAAAACGGTTTGATCTAAAGTAGAAGCCCTGTCCCATAAACCAGTCATGGACTTCTTTTCAATCTAATTTTAGCCATATTACATTTTAAAATTTAGAAAAAAACACTATTAACATTTCTAATTTTAAGTTAAAATATTTGACTTTCTATGAGAAATCCACATTTCATTCTAAAAAAAAGATGACATAAGATCAGGAGATCAAGACCATCCTGGCTAACATGGTGAAACTCCGTCTCTACTAAAAATACAAAAAAATTAGCCGGACGTGGTGGCGGGCACCTGTAGTCCCAGCTACTCGGAGGCTGAGGCGGGAGAATGGCGTGAACCCGGGAGGTGGAGCTTGCAGTGAGCTGAGATCCGGCCACTGCACTCCAGCCTGGGTGACACAGCGAGACTCCGTCTCAAAAAAAAAAAAAAAAAAGATGACATAATGTCTTTCAATTATTTGTTCTTGAAGTACATCAGCACTTCCACAGGCAAGTGAGACACTGAGTTCTAGACTAGTGGTATCCTGATTATTAGTTTTTTGTTTGTTTGTTTGTTTGTTTTAAATAGAGCTGTCTAATGTATCATCAGTGTCCCCAAGACTTTAGGAGAGTGGGAACAGTCACCCTGGGACAGCCTCCATTTTAGGGAAGAGGAGAAAGTTCCAAGCAAACTAGAACAGAGACTCAGGGTGAGGGTAGGATGGAAAGGAATGTCTCTACATTCTTAACAAGGTGTGCCTTGAGTACTGGCATTTCTGTGTTGATCCCAAGTTGACAAGATTCCTGAAAATGTCAAGCTTAGAACATATTGGGCTTAGAAAGGAGTCTTTCTTCAGCGGGGGCTTCTCCCAGAATGACTAACCTGATTCCCCACCATCCCCAGCCCCCTGGCTTCCTGGTGTTATCCCAGGCCGATGACATCAATGTCATGGTAAACATTTCCCTATCGGAAACCTAGACATAATTTATTTTTCAGTTAGAAGAAAATAGATGACAAGTCCTTGAACACAAATGAAAACATTCAGAATCAAGGCCCAAAATACTCAAACTTCTCCAAGAACTCATCAATAAATTTCTCTTTGCAAGATATCACATCAAACCACAATGACTTATTTAACTTCAAGAAATTCTGCAGCCCAGTGTAGTAAACAAAGTTAGGTGAGAATCAAAATGGAAAAGTGGAATTTTGAAAGATTTTGATTTTTTTCCTCAGAAAAAGATGGAAGGGGTATGGTCTTTGGATCATTGTCACATTGATGTGGGCCACTCAACTAGCACCTCTCATCCTCACTCAGTCCCTGCATCTATAAAACAGGACTGATAGTCACCCTATCCTAACCAAAGTATATTAAAATGTTAAGAAAAGGTGAAGCTCATGGTGAATGTAAATTATTAGTTTTAGTTCCTTTATGATTGCCTGGTCTGTTGACCAAAGGAAAGTGTCCCTGTTATCTCAGTCGCTGGATTTTTCTTAAACTTTTGGTTTTAAATTTAAGCATGGAAACACCTTTCAGAAAATCAGGATACTTACTGCAAACTACCCACCTATATCATTTAATGAATTGCAAAGAGATGGGAGACCTGGTTTGTGCTCCCAGGTCTCGGCTTGTTACACTTGTGTGTAATATATGCCTTTTCTGAGTCTCAGTGAGGGATGAGAATTTGAATATTTGTGCATTTCTTTGAACTGGGAAGAAACTGCAAAGGATGATGAGGTGGGTCAGGTACATGTGGTGACTCAAGAGGAGTCTAGAACTTGCTTACATATCTTGAGTTGCTAAACAAGCTCAGCATGCTTTCAATAAGGCAGAGCTTGTCTTTCTAGTGTGCTTTGTCCCAGGTGTCATCACACGCTTTATGATGTATTCCTAGTGGAATCTAGAGCAGGCAGACACTGAAATCACTGGGAGTTGGTACTAGTTAAATGATTTGGCCTTAGTCTTCCCTGAGGCTAATCATGGGGTCCTCTCTGTTCCTCCCTAGTGCTTCCATATTTAGCTCTTCCTTGCTACAGGCTCCAGGGCCTTAGTAACCTCCTTATAGAATGGCCACTATCTTACAATTCACTGAGGTACTTCCAAATAACACAGTTCTCCTGTTCCCAGCAGAGAAACATGGGCCATTTGTCCTTCGAAGTCCTGGAAGTAGACACAAATGTTACCTTCGGGGGCCAAGCATTATTTATGGTATTACATAAATGATTGAAGAGGGCTGGGTGAAAACAGAGATAAACTGAAGGACTGCCTGGTCCATGGGTTTTCTTGTTGTTGTTTTTTGTTTGTTTTGTAATGCAGAAATGCAGGCCCAGTGTTGCCTGATCTTCTGGTTGTCTTTTGGTTTTGTTTTGTTTTTTGTTTGTTTTTGTTTTTGTTTTTTCAAGAGAAACCAGAAATCTGATTTTTTTATGCGAAATTGTTAAATTTTAGCAACTTACTGAATTTTTTTTTTTTTTGAGACGGAGTCTCGCTCTGTCGTCCAGGCTGGAGTGCAGTGGCGCGATCTCGGCTCACTGCAAGCTCCGCCTCCCGGGTTCACGCCATTCGCCTGCCTCAGCCTCCCGAGTATCTGGGACTACAGGCGCCCGCCACCTCGCCCGGCTAATTTTTTGTATTTTTAGTAGAGACGGGGTTTCACCGTGTTAGCCAGGATGGTCTCGACCTCCTGATCTCATGATCCGCCCGCCTCGGCCTCCCAAAGTGCTGGGATTACAGGCTTGAGCCACCGCGCCCAGCCAAGCAACTTACTAAATTTTTAAAAATACATTGTCATTGGCAATATTCTGGTTCTTGAAGAAAAGAGTTTATGGGTGTTAAGCATTTTACTTTATGGCTTATGTATACATTATAGATAGGAGTATTATTAAATTTATCATCAAAACCTGGGCAATGTGAGAGAATAAAGGGGACGTGATTAATGATTCTGTCAGGGACGAGAACTTTTCACATTTTATGTCCTCCAGCTCCCTATTTTAATAAAATGGAAAAATAAGTATCTGTAAAAAGTATAGAGATGGGCCTTGATGGACAGGCAGGAAGACACTCAGGCTGGAATTAACATGTTGCATTCAGGGCATCAGGAGACCTGATCAGTTTCAGAGAAAGCTCTCCAAAAGGCAGTGGTTGGGATACATCTATTTGATAGGCTAGAGACAGATTAAGGACTGATTTGAAAGCCAAAGCAGAAGGTTCCCAACTCAGTGCAACTGGCAATAGGAACTAACATTTGTTCTTGAGAAGGAGAGGGCAGCGGAATACAGAACAGACCAGAGGAACAGAACAGGAGATGAGATGGAACAGGCAGGTTCACGACTTAGGATGCAGAGCACAGTTTATTACTACATTCAGCAGACATTTACTGAACACCTGCAGTGTGCTGAGCACTGTCCTATGAGCTAGGAGACAAAGATAGGAAGGACATAATCCAGTGGGGGAGTCAGAAATTTTAAAAAGAGAATCATCCTGTTTCAAGGGGTAGCAGAGTTGATACTGGTAGGAAGAGTGGAGGCAGCCACATGAAGGAGGTGGGAAGTGAGAAGAGCACCCCAGGCAGAGGTGCCAATATAAGAACGTGGTATGAAAAGGCAGTGACCTGCTGCTCCATGTCCTGAGCTTGGAAACCCTAGTGAGACATTAGGAGAGAATGCAGGCAAGAGGATCCTGCAGGCCTTGAGGCAGGGCAGAAGACAAGGCCACCAGAAATGATGCAGCAGGAGGAAATGTATGAGAACGCCGAAGAGGTCTAGAAAGAGCCAGCAGATCAGAGGATGAGATGGGCAAATACCATGTCACAGAAGCAAAAGGAGGAAGTGGAGTTTCAACAGTGGCCTTTAACAGAGAGAGTGCGAAGGTCAGAGACCCAGAAGAAGAAGGGCTTGGCTAGAAGGTCACTAGTAGGCTCTGGCTTCCATTTCCAGATAGGCTAAGATTAAGCTAATTCACCATTTTCCCACAACTGTCAACTCTGCAGAATTGCCTTTTCTTCATCTCAGAAAGGGAAATCCCAGCTGCCTAAGCAACCGGCTTTTCACTTTCCTCCTTGTTTGCAGAGTCTAGTGGGGCTGGCCCTGGTAACCTCTGGTGATTCATCCAGCACACCCTATGACCACATCCCCATTGTGTGTGTGTAGAGAGAGGATGAGAGTTAATGTGTTCCTCTGAACTGTATTACAAAAGAAAAGAACATTGTTCTCTAGAAATATGAAAGAAAAGAAAAGAACAAGGTGTTACTCTAGCATAGTTTTAAGTTTTCTCAATTATCTGAGTTGTAAAAAACAAAACAAAAAAAAAACAAAACAAAGTAGCAAATAGTGGAGCTTCCTCAAAACAGATTCTGAGCACTGTCAGTAGTTAACTGCTGTGGTGGAATTCCTGTGTGGATCTATTTTGGCACTGTGTTATGTAATTATTTTTATCTTAGGATCAGATATGAATCATTCAGAGCCAATGTCTTCAGGGCACTGGTGTGACTCCAGGTGTTCTCACATACCTGTCTTTCTTCTCAGATCACTGCCCAACACTGAATCTCAAGTGATGGACCTCAGTGCATATGAGCTCGGGGCCTATATGTTTTGTAACAGCAAATCCTACCCCACTGGTGAAAAAGTCTAATAACCTGACTGGTTTTCTATTTGGATGAGACCCCAGTTGAGAGATTATATTCTGGTAATAGGTTACACCTGTCCACCACGTGGAAACAAACAATAAAGATTGAGAACCCAAATGTGTGTCTTTAGAAATTAATCTGTACATTTTAAAAAACTATCAAAGGAAACGTAAAAGATAGTTTCATAATTGTTAGGTATTAATAATATCTATTCTAAATGTATAGCTTATTTTTTACTAATATAATAGAAATAAAAAGAATTGGACCTAATATAAATTGATTCTTAAGAATTCACTGCATTAATAGTTCGGATTTTTGTGTTCATTCTATTTCTGTGGCAGGTGCTGGTCTCAGTGTCAGTGACAATGAATCTGGTCAAGGCAGCCAGGAGGGGGGCACCTTGACTGACTCTCAGATCGTGGAGCTCAGGAGGATACCCATCGCCGACACTCACCTCTAGCACCTCACTAACCATTTGACTGAGCCCATTTTCATATTTGTATCAGCTTTTGTGCTAAAACTCTCTAAGTACATCCACCTGTGTAATAGGACCCTGTGAATTGTACTGGATGATTAACACAAAAGTGATTGTTGTATTTGGAGTATAAATTACTGATTGTGTGTGACCTGAAAATTCACTGCTATAAGAAAGATGGAGTCAGTTTGTATCAGTTAATAGGATGTTCATATTCCGAGAATGTTAGTTGTTTTTTTAAATCATCCTATATGGCTAACATTGTTTAATGAAAGTAATGCTCAATAAAGCAATAGAATCTATTTGGTATCATCCAGCTTCATTATTCATAAAGAAACATTGTACATAGGCAAAAAAAGCTAACTCTATATGTAGATGATGACAGGCACCCTGTGCCATCTTGCATGAATCCAAGTGATCCAGATTCAAGACTTCACTGCAGCTAGAAGACTTTAATTCCTGAAAAATGTAAACTGGTCTGTCTGTTGATGATCCTGCACCTAAATGTTGATGGGATTACTGAATTTGGCCTAGTCTTTCAACAGTATGTATTTCTGCTCATTATAAAATTAGGGATCTGAACATTTCTCAGAATGAATGTTCTGTCCCCAGTTAAAAATAACTCCATCAAACATTTTTTCATGCAGTTAAGAAGAGGATCTTTCAAACAATACAGAGTTTGTTTTAGAGAAACATTTCTCGGTTTAGATTTTTCAGTCTTTCTTTGTCTTGGAATGAGACATCAGAAAGTCTATCCCGGAACAAACGCTGTGGTGTTTGTGATGATTTCATTAACTGTGGTTCCAGAAGAATCATCAGGAACAGAACAAGTTTGTCCTGAGGAAGCCATTTTGATTTTTTATTTTGGAATTCTTAAATATGTTTGAGAAAATCAGTATCATCTCAAGAAAGGTTAAAAAGATTAGTTAAGAGAAAATTTTGTTCTGCTAATAATTTGCCTTAGAGCCATAATTAAAAGATCCAAGTGCTTTTTCGTCGCTACTAAGGGTGGCTTTATTTGTTATAAAGTCTGAGGTGGCATTATTTATCTTGATAAATTATAAAATGTCTCCTTTTCCTGTGAGTCCTCCCCTTCCCCTACCCCATTCATCTTATATTGAGTTTTGATAAGTAGACTGTCACTGTAAGTAGAAAACGAAGAGTCAGGAGCAGTGGCTTATGCCTGCAATCCCAGCACTTTGGGAGGCCAAGGCGGGAGGATCCCTTGAGTCCAGGAGTTCAAAACTAGCCTGGGTCACATGGCAAAACTCTGTACAAAAAAAAAAAAAAAAAAAAAAAAAAATAAAAATTTTAA
>NW_016808399.1:639199-648695 GCF_001698545.2 Rhinopithecus bieti | reverse complement strand
AAAAAAAAAAAAAAAAAAAAAATACATTAGACATCTAATTATCTAACAAAGGCAACTGTTGATAGCTCTTTTCTTTTCTATATAGTGCCAAAATTTGAGAAAACCTGACCAAAAAAAAAAGGGTTGCTGGGTTTCTATTGCTATTCAAATTGCCATCTTGATAAATCAAAAGGGCTACCTGCCACTGTTCAGCTTGATTCTTTTAAATATTGGAAGGAAAACCCAAGGTTTTACAAGCCACAGTGCTAAAAACAAATGAGATTCATATGCCAATAGCAACAATAGTTTGCCATTCTGTTTCCTCCAAATGTGCATTAAAGTGGGACACCTGCCATATAGTACTGTGTAGGGAGAAGCAAATAAAATCAAATTCTCAAAAATGAAAACCAAAAGGCTAGGACTCTTAACACGTCACCTGTGATCTTTCTCTTTCAGTAGGCTTGATCGTCTTTCTCTCCATGACATTTCCTTAACACCTTTACTGAGATATCATTCACATTCCATAAAACCTATTTAAAGTGTACACTTCAATGGTATTTGGTATATTACTTTATTGGAGTTTTAAAAAATTGTAGTAAAATACATATGAAGGGTATTATTTTAACCATTTTAAGGGTATAATTCAGTGGTTTAATTACATTCACGATGTTTTGCAACCATCACCTTTATCTATTTCCAGAATGTTTTCATCACTCCAAACAGAAACTGTATACCCCATCTCCATCACATTTTCTTTCCTCTGTAAGAGACACCTAACATTTCCTTGGTAATGTCTTCATTTTCCTACATTGTTGTGATTACTTTTTTGCATTTGTTTCTGTTTTACATTTTTAGTATTTTAGAACGTCAAAATAAAAGGATTTTCATAATTTGGATACAAGTACAGAGGGGTATGCACATGGGTTACAGGATGGTGATAGAACTGGTGGAATTTCAAGACAGGAAATACCAGTTGAATGAAAATCTTAGTAAACAAGACACAGAAAGCATTTCATTCTGGAACTTGAGTTTCGCGCTGATTTTCAATCTCTTGAGGTACTTTAAGGTTTAATCAATATTTTCCATGCCTCCCAAATCTGATCACGGAAGTTTAAATATAATGGAGGTATGAAAACAAAATGCCATTTGGGAACTGAACTCCCAAACAAATTCACCTTGTTTACCAGCACTTGAGATCCTAAGGCCTCTGGGTAGATTTGTTTGAGGTTAAGTGTCAATCAGATAAGTAAGTGGTGTTGACCTCAAAGTGTCTGGATGCCAGAGTGGATCTCCCTTGGACACCCTGACTTTGGCAGAAACAAAGAAAGCACTAAGGCCATGCCTGTGTTCCATATGGTCTTCTAATTGTTAATGTCATAGACCCAGTCCTTCCAATGCTTCTCTAGCAGGATCCAAGTCAAAGGACCACATATTCCATGAGTAGTATTTAAAAACTGGACCAAATGACTGAGGCTAGGAAACTCTTTCATTATCTTGCGTCTCTTGAGATGGAGTCTCACTCTGCCTCCCAGGCTCGGGCACAGTAGCACAGTCTTGGCTGACTGCAACCTCTGCCTCCCAGGTTTATGTGATTCTCCTGCTTCAGCCTCCCAAGTAGCTGGGATTACAAGCACACGCCACCACAACCAGCTAAGTTTTTGTATTTTCAGTAGAGACAGGGTTTCACCATGTTGTCCAGGCTGGTCTCAAACTCCTGACCTGAGATGATCTGCCCGCCACAGCCTCCCAAACTGCTGGGATTAGAGGCATGAGCCACCACGTCCGGCCACTTCTAGTCTTTTTGACTGACTAGTGAAATAAAATACAACTCAGATGAGTGATATTGATAAAATGTAGTTGGTACATTCTGATTTTATTCTTACTCAATTATTCTCACCTACCCAAACAACACTGTACTAGAAAAGCAAACTCACCTTTATAAACATTTAGAAACACCCAGATGCTTTATTAAACTAGTGCATAGTAGCTAGCACATGCATTAATACATGCACAATATGCCTAAGGAAAACACATTATTTTCATGGTAATCTATAACTATTCAAGCCACCTTGACAAGTTAGGCAACTACTTTAATTAGGAATTGACTACACTGGAGATAAAAGGGTTTAACAAAGAATTTATTCACAACAACCCGGATACTTACTGATGCTTCAGTATCATTGATTTATGGTTAACAAACATCTTTTATAAAGTAAATTACATGGTTTCAAGAAGAAACGCAAATGGCGAATAGCCATGTTTCCTATCATCTGTAACAATGGGATACTATTATCAAGTTTTATTGTCATGGTCCTTGGGAGTACTATGAATGTCTCAGTTCAGTTCCCAGCCTGGCTCTTGCAGTGGACTCAGCAACTGGATCTAACTATGAGAACCGAGGTTGGAGCCAAAGTTCCTAAAACTGACATAGCTCAAGAAATTTATGAGCACTTTCAGTACATGAAATAGTATTTTAGGACTTTGAAAAAACATAAGTAATCACTGCTTTCTAATAGATACAATAATTCAAATTTTAGCAAGGTCAAACTTTACTTTTTGCCTATAATAAACCTTTATGAGTTTGTAAACAAATCACAAATTTGATTTTTTTTTTAATTTAGGATTATACTCCTAGCATTTGTTTTGTAACACTAATGAAGGAAAGAGACAATGCAAACAATTTCAACATCACTATTTTGAGTTTTGGTATGACTACATTTATTTCAAAGGTGTGTGTGTGAGAGAGAGAGAAAGAGAGAGAGACAGAGAGATTGAAAAGTTCTGGAGGCTGGGTGCAGTGGCTCACACCTGTAATCACAGCACTTCGGGAGGCCAAGGCAAGCAGATCACTTGAGGCCAGGCATTTGAGACCAGCCTGGACAACATGGCGAAACCCCATCTCTACAAAAAATACAAAAATTAGCCAGGCATGGTGGCAGGTTCCTGTAAGGCTGAGGCAAGAGAATTGCTTGAACCCAAGAGGTTTCAGTGAGCCTAGATTGTGCCACTGCACCTCCAGCCTGGGCAACAAAGATAGACTGCCTTAAAAAAAAAAAAAAGTCCTGGGAATTCAGAGCAAGAAAAGTAGGAAAATTATGATAATATTAGTTTCCACGAGTAAAAGATGTTTTCAAAAGCTGATTTGTGAAGTGTGTGACCTGCACCACATTATATATCCTTATTCTGCGCATTCATCAAAATCATTTTGAAGACTTTTGTACATTACAGGAGGGGAGTAGTGGTCATTTAATGGAAGACTTGAAAGGGTGAGTAAGAACACTCACACAAACTAGAAAGATACTCAGGAACTATCAGGGGCACTATGGTTTCTTTCCTGAATGTTCTCAGATAATACACAAATGTTATATAGTAAAGGGGTTGTTTCCCCTTTTAAAAGATCACCTTTATCCTCAAGGTCCATCTGTGCACATTTTGCAGAATTTCCTTTTTAAAGGCTGAGTAGTATTCCACTGTATGTCTATGCAAACTCTGTTTATCTGTTCATCTGTCAATGGACATCTGGGTTGTTTGCACATCTTGGCTATTGTGAGTAGTGCTGCAATGAATATATAAGTGTTAATGTCTCTTCAAGATTCTGATTTCATTTCTTTTGGACAAATATTCAGAAGTGGGATTGCTGGTTCATTTGTTAGTTCTATTTTTAATTTTTTTAGGAAGTCCCATACTGTTTTCCATAGTAGCCACACCATTTTGCATTCTCACCAACAGTGTACAAGGGTTCTGGTTTCTCCACACCCTCACCAACACTTGTCTTTTTGTATTCTCATAATAGCTGTGCTGGCAGTTGTCAGGTGAAATCTCATTGTGGTTTTGATTTTCATTTATCTGATGACTAGTGACATTGTGCATTTTTTAATACACCTGTTAGTCATTTGTATGTCTGCTTTGAAGAAATGTCTATTCTAGTCCTTAGTCCATTTTTAATTGGGTTATCAAGTGTTTTTTGCTTTTGAACTGTTGGAGTTCCTTAAATATTTTGGAAATTAACCCTTTATCAGCTACATGGTTTGCAAATATTTTCTCCACTCTATAGGTTGCCATTTTACTCTGCTGATAAGTGGAATAAGTCAATCACAGGAAGACAAATACTACATTATTCCACTTCTGAAGTATCTAAAATAGTCAACTTCACAGAATTAAAGAGTGGAATAGTGGTTGCCAGGGGATAGGGGAGAGGAAATGGGGATTTAAATCAATGGGCATAAAGTTTCAGTTAAGCAAGTTGAATAAGCTCTAGAATAAGCTCTGGAAATTTGGCATACAACAGTACACATTGTACTTATAGTCAACAATAATGTAATGTAGACTTAAAATTTTGTTAAGAGGGTAAATCTCATGTTAGGTGTTCTTAACACAATAAAATAAATTGTTAAAAAATTGCTTACAGGGGCCAGGCGTGGTGGCTCACGCCTGTAATCCCAGCACCTTGGGAGGCCAAGGCGGGCAGACCACAACATCAGGAGATCGAGATCATCCTGGCTAACACGATGAAACCCTGTCTCTACAAAAAATACAAAAAAAATTAACCGGGCGTGGTGGCAGGCGCCTGTAGTCCCAGCTACTCGGGAGGCTGAGGCAGGAGAATGGCATGAACCCGGGAGGCAGAGCTTGCAGTGAGCTGAGATAACGCCACTGCACTCCAGCTTGGGCGACAGAGCAAGACTCCATCTCAAAAAAAAATTAAAAAAAAAAAAATTAAAAAAAAAAATAAATTGCTTACAGGGCAGTTTGATCACTATTTTTCACTGTAAGTGCTGGCTGCATGGAAAAGGAAGTTCAAAAAAAAATTTTGAAAAATTTCCCTATCTCTTCTGGAACCCCTAAAAGTAACTTCTCACAGAATCCCCCTAATGACATCTGCAAAACCCTAATTAAACAACCTGTGCTAGACTATAAGCTCCTTAAGAGTGTTCCCACTTTTACTTGTCTCTGTCTCATTTGTTTTGTTATCCTAAGCAATTAACACAGTGCCTGAAACAAAATGATGCCCAATAAATTTGTTGAGCTGGAAAAAAGTCACCTTTACCCTAGTAGCTAAATTAAAGCACCTTTTTTCTTGATTTTAAAAAATTGATTTGGTTACAGAAGTTATGCCTTTAAAAATCCAAATGGATAGCAATTATTGAACAAATAAGATGCCATATCATCTTCGTGTTACCAAATAGCTTTCATTTGCAAGGCTATAGTTTGTTGAACTGCATCTGTAATTCACTCTGCTTCACAGTCATCCAAAGAGTCTTGAAAACCACTAAAGATCTATGAAAAATTTGTTATTTTCATTTTGGCAGTAGTCTATACAACAGGTTTCAAACGAGTATAGATTTTTAAGGATTACTGGGGTTAGGAGGGGACAAAAGGAATAAATGAACAACAAAAGATGATATTTACTTTTCGCATCTCATTCTTGTTTCAAGACCTGTTAGTCATAAGGGCTTTGTGTGGAAAATTACATATGCATGAGTATTTCATAACCAAATGGTTGTAATTGCTTCTACTTACCTGGTTCCACAGTAGGAAGTCAAAGAAGTGTGTATTTGTCATTTCATGGTTGATTCATTATGCCTGTACTAAGTATGTTTGAAATAAGTCCACTCCATAATACCCAACTCTAGATAACATGTAATTTCTCATTGTAGTAAACCAAGTTAAGAAGACTCACTGTACTCTGAAGATAAAGCAATGTAATCAGTTTAACTGTTTGTGTCCAAGGTTCAGAAGAACACACTGTCATCTTCACAACCGAACAATGACTCTATTCCACAATTTTAGGAACTACATATTGATAAGAATCAAGACCTTTCCATATCCAACCACATCATGCTTTCTCAAGACAACCCAAAGTATTCTGAGTCAAAAGTTATTGCTTCTTGTCAGTCACCAAGATAAAGACTAACCTGTGGAAAGTAGACCCCTTTTCCTGGCAAAAGATAAAAAAGTTTGAAAAAGAAAATAATTTTTTAAAGAATAAACTTTAAAGTCAGCACAACAGTTTCGATAAAACACACAAAATTGCAATTTACCAATGTAGATTATAGAGCAAATATAACAGAATTGACAAATTCAAAGGATGAACAAAAAGATAAACAGATTTTATTTTATCTTTGGTCCAGTTATTCAAAACTTCTATAAACTAGAACAGTATAGGCAATTTTGAAAGAGAGAAAAAGCATTTTCTTAACCCTACAAAATTTCTCTTGGAATACTGGTCACAGTAAAGTTTGGAATCTTTGCTCTTTGTCTTATTCATCCTTCCCTCTTCCTCATACTTCATATTTTATAGGGGAGGGAGTTTTGAAAATTTACATTGAAATTATTTTAAATAAAGTCTATTTTCACACTATGTGAGCATGTCTGATTATTGTTAAAAAAGAAAAATGTCAACAAATTCAGTTTAATGATTGATTGGTTTTTATTAGCAATTCATGAATTGGACAGCATCTCATTTGTAAAACAGAGGGAGCCCCATTAGGTATGGCAGGACAACTGATTTTTGTAAGGAAACTTGAGCAGGAGCAAGGAAACGGCATAATACAAAAAAGCAAATTGTTTAACCTCAGGTTACTTCAGAGTACTTTCCTCATAAGGGTTAAAGCAGAAAGGACTTTGTTATCATGCCGGCTCAGGTCAACTGGACCCTTTAGGATTGGTTGCTGTGAATCTCTTGTTTTCAGAAAAACTGGCCTATTTAGAGATTTTCCTGTTCTTTTTCATTTCAGTTTGATTTTGTGGCACTTAACACAAGTGACTCCATTTTGGTTTGTTCTGTTGGGGCCTTGTGCAGAAGCTCAGTTCAAAATAATGGCTACCTTTAAATTTTATTTACCATTATAAATCAAAATACCAATAAAAGATTAATTTATATTAAGATGAAATCAAGAAATAATTTTAAAATAAATAATAAATAAATGCTTTGGAATTGGAAATTAAGAATTTTTAAGAAATAAATAATAAGATGAAGTGCATCCATCAGCTCATTAGAGGGAAAAGAATAAATTCAAAAATACTAAGATGGATGATGTTTAGCCAGTTCTCCACAGGGCCTAAGTCACTGCCAGTGATGATTAAGCAGCTGGATGGAGAGGATATGAAAATTCAAGTGCCAAGGCACAGCCTAACTGAGGCAGGACAGAGGATCAAGTGAAACAATGAGAAAGAATCTCTCTTTCCGTTTCTCGCTTATTACCCAGAGTTTAAGCCTGATAGCAGTTCTTAAATGTTTTAGTTATTTTTTAACCCAGAGATGTTGAAAGTGAGATTGGATAAGCTGCTGGAGTAGAGGCGCTGTTTGAGTATTCGGTCACACTAAAATATTCAGGGAGGGTATGGGTCTCTGTCCCCAGAGAACAGGCTGAGATTGCAGCATGAGAATCCCCTTCCTTCCTGCTCCAGCCCCGCCCCAATGGCAGCACCTGCATTTGTGCATCAGGTGCTTGGGATATTAGGAAGTGGAAGAAGTCCCATTTTGATTCCTGATTCTGATGAGAACATTAGTAAAGAATCAAAATAATTGGCATATTCTTCTCACCACTACCTCCTACCACTACCTCTACTCGCAGAGGATTATTAATATTATTTTTTTTTTTAGACAGAGTCTTGCTCTGTCACCCAGGCTGGATGGAGTGCATTGGTGTGATCTCAGCTCACTGAAACCTCCGCCTCCCGGGTTCAAGTGATTCTCCTGCCTCATTCTTCCGAGTAACTGGGATTACAGGCCCTCGCCACCACACCCAGCTAATTTTTGTATTTTTAGTAAAGATGAGGTTTCGCCATGTTGGCTAGGCTGGTCTCAAACTCCTGACCTCAAATGATCCTCCTGCCTTGACCTCCCAAAGTACTGGCATTACAGGTGTGAGCCATTGCTCACAGCCACACAGAAGTAGTTTTTAATACACATCCCTTCACTTTTGAGCCAGAAATACCGGATTAATTTTTCCTCACACAGCTCCCTCCTATATCCTTTCTATCCTCTCTATCAATCAATACCAGCCCTGTTTCTGCCATAAGAGAGATGATGAGCAGTTGGCATTTTCTGCCTTGTAGGAGTTTCACCAACAAAGTACATACATTTCATCCTAGGTGAGATAGAAAAACACTCAATGTAAGTGTTCTCAAAACAATTTGTATTGTGGCAAAGGCAGGGAAAATTTTGTTTCTGTACATAGATGAATTATTTTGATGTGAGACAGAGGTAGAAGCAGGATGGAATGAACCATTTTGCTCTCCACACAGCACAGGAAGACTATGTGATTTCTCTTTTGCACACATGCACGCTCATTGTCTCTCTCATAAAAGCACCTTAAAACTATAACTAGTCTGAAGTAGTTCTTAGGGGTTAACAAGTCCAAATAATTATCCATGATAGGTTCAATAATAATTCATTTTATTTAGATGAATGCTCAGTTTCCTTTGAAATTCAGACTAGTGGACTATGCCTGCTGATAGTATAATAGAAAATTATGTAAAGGAAATTACTTTCCTGGATATGAAACAAAGAAATTTATACAAGTGAATATGACCAATTCTGTACTACACAACTAAAGAAAAATATACAGACCATATTATGGATTTTTATAATAGGTCTAATATTAAGAGCAAATAATAAGAAGAATAAATACTACTCAGGTTGAGAAATTATTTTTTAAAGCGTTACAGGTTCATGTCGTTATTAGAAAGGAAGTAGGAATTGAGCATGCCTTAAAAACAAAAGGTAAATTGGAATTCTTTGGCAAGGCAAATATTGAAGTCAAGGAGTCAAGGACACAAGCATTATAAAATACTTAACAAACTTCAAACACAAGAGTTACTAGGAGATCGGAAAATTGTAGTACAATTCTAGATTAACGTCTGCCTGGTTTCCCGAAAGAAGATTTTACCAAGAGACAGAATTATCCACTAAATGGTTGCACTGGAAGGCTTCCATTGCAAACACCCAATTTTTTTTAACTATTAAATTTAGCATACCATGATTCTATGTAAGCAAACTCAGATACTGCTTCATTGCCATTATTATTATTATTATTATTATTATTAGTTACATTTTCTACTAACAAACTGCATAGTATTATATATTTTCTTGTTTTCTGGGCACTGTACTTGTGATTATATTGTTCTATCTCATCAAACCTATAGAAGTCTACAGGTAAAGTTTAGTGGGTTTTGTATTTTGCCCAGTACTATCTAGAATACGAGGCTGTCCAGTTGGAATTGCGAGATTCGCTTATTTTGCAGAATTTAAACTCTTTGACTAAGCTGGACATGGTGGCATACACCTGTAGTCCTAGCTACTTGAGAGGCTGAGACAGGAGAATTGCTTGAGTCCAAGAGTTCAAGGTTGCAGTGAGCTATAATTGCACCACTGCACTCTAGCCTGGGTGACAGAATGAGACCCTGTCTCTATGGAAAAAAAGAAGAAAGAAAGGAAGAAAGAAAAGAAAGAAAGAGAAGGAAGGAAGGAAGGAAGGAAGGAAGGAAGGAAGGAAGGAAGGAAGGAAGGAAG
>NW_016808399.1:631842-638790 GCF_001698545.2 Rhinopithecus bieti | reverse complement strand
GAAAGAAGGAAAGAAGGAAAGAAGGAAAGAAGGAAAGAAGGAAAGAAGGAAAGAAGGAAAGAAGAAAAAGAGAGAGAAAGGGAAACAATTTGACCATTTCCAAATAGAGAAAAACTCCAAGGTTCTTCTCTCTGGAAAAAAACCATTCTTCACAGGATTTAGATTGTGATAAATAAAACTGTGACCACAATTTTACAACTCCCTAAAAGATGACAAGCCTTTTAACTTCAGTGATTTGTACTTCCCCTAGCATCCACCCCTTCTCCTAAGCATAGTTGCTGAATACTTAGACCTTCAGAATAGACAAAGACCAGCTGGAAGTATAACACATTTCCACTTGGTTCCAGGTGTCATGTGGTAAAATGTATAGAACCCAAGGCCCTGAATGACTTTTGGAATAAACAATAGTTGCTTTCTGTTTTAGGTCTAAACTGTGAACATGAAGCAGAGAGGAATTGCTTACACTCTGCCTGCTTCAAGGCAAAGTAAAAATTAAGCTCAGCATGCCATCACATACTTACAAGTGACTTAGGTGAACATTCCTTATAATAGATTTTGAGAGTGCCAAGGTTTCCAATGAAATGGGAAACCATTAAAATGGCTTATCATTTATCATTTTGGGAAAAATGGAGAGACTACTGAATCACCTCTAGCAGTAAGTGACCCTTCATGGACTCTAAAGGCATCATAGACAATGGCCAAAACTATTAAATTCATGGCCAAATCAGGGAGACTTTTTAAAATATGGCTTCTACAGTCACCCCCAATGGCAGTACAATACACTTATAATATGTAAAGAAGTACACATGATACTTGATTTAATAAGCCTCCTTTTGGGGATGTTGATGAGCTATAGTTCACAGTTCTCTCTAATAATGCTAAAGCTTCATTTCAAAGAGAATATCATGTGTTTTAAAGAAAAATGTAATAGTGGTAAAATAAGATTATACAGGATACATGGTCTTCCATCATACAAATTTTTTGGAGAATGAAATAAATGACAGAAGAAAGCTCTTGCGTAGTCACTTGAAAGAATATTTTTAGAAGTTCTTAAGAATATTAGCAATTAAAGTGAGAAAGCTTTTATAATACAACCCAAAGTTTATCACTAATAAAAATATGTATAAAATTCTAAATATGTACATATATTTACATATAAATATATAATATGAATATAAAATTATACATTTATAGAAATATATAACATATACCTTTACATGTTATATTTATAATGTAAATGTATACACATATCTTCACACACAAATATACACATACATGTATATAACATGTTGTTAATAGTGTTAGTACAGAGATTTTCAGTTTCTTCTTTGGCTTTTGTGTATTTTTCAAGTTTTCTACATAGAATGTATATTAAATTTGAATTCTGAAAAAATATACATATAGTTTGCTGGAAATTATTTAAGTCCCGGGTTTAGCACAAGTGGTGTTTAAGGCATCTATTCTTTTTGTTCAGTCAATCTCTAGTGTAGCAATTATAACAGGTAAGATTTTTAGAGTCTAAAGGCCACAGGCTTCCTGTTCCTGATAGAAATGACACCCCCGTGAAATCTGCTTCATAGATGACAGTAGGTGACCACAACGATTAGTGTACTATGAACCTCAGAACCTCTGGAGCTGTGGGTGCCAAACCCTGTGGGACCTCTGTCGTAAACTAATAGACTTAACTTCTCAGTCCAATCAAATCTCTAATTTGGGCATGGGGAGAAAGAAAGAAGAAGTCCCAAGCCAAAGGAATTGTCTGTCACTGACAGTTTGTGGAAGGAATACAGGAGTGCTTTTATTCTAATCAATGGGTGCCACAATGTTAGCATATTTAAAAGATAATGACATAGACTTGATGGTCACAAAGGAATCATTTATGGAAAAATGAGCATTTGGGGTATTATTTCAGACTTTCGTATTTGTTCCATGTTTCAGAAAATAAAAAAAAAAAAAATTTTAAATTTAAAAACTGGCCGGGCGTGGTGGCTCAAGCCTGTAATCCCAGCACTTTGGGAGGCCGAGACGGGCGGATCACGAGGTCAGGAGATCGAGACCATCCTGGCTAACACGGTGAAACCCCGTCTCTACTAAAAACTACCAAAAACTAGCCGGGCGAGGTGGCGGCGCCTGTAGTCCCAGCTACCGGGGAGGCTGAGGCAGGAGAATGGCGTGAACCCGGGAGGCGGAGCTTGCAGTGAGCTGAGATCCGGCCACAGCACTCCAGCCTGGGTGACAGAGCGAGACTCCGTCTCAAAAAAAACAAAAAAAAAAAAAAAAAAAAAAAAAAAAATTTAAAACTATGCTAAATTTCAAAGGAAACTTGAGCCTTACCATTCACATGTTCTGTAATTTCAAATAACTGTTCCAAAGCTGATAATGAAATTTTGTTTTCATTGAATAAAGATTGACTTCTAAGTCACTTTATTTAAATACTAAAAGCAAAGAGAAAAACCAGTCCTCTCCTGCCACTTTCTCTGGGCTCCCAGGCCCTGCATGCTTCCTAGTTAATCACACACAATCCAAACATTCTCCACATACAGTGCACAGCCTCACAGCACTCCCCAGCTCAGCAAGCTCAGGGTCTAAGGCCTCTCCTATTCTTCCACATGGTATTCTAAAATACATATCGAGTACTTCAGCATTTTTAAAAAGTCTTGGTATATACATAGGAACTTGATATTTGATATCTGATTTTTTCCTATTTCATATTTTTAATAAACTTAATTTATTGTGCCTCATTTATACTTGCATAAACTAGAAGGTGGTATATCCTTTTAATTGTAGTTGTCAAAAATATGTCACTCTACTTTCACACAAACCAAGGTACATTTAGAGGCATCCTGCTCGGTTCTAAAATTAGGTCAGTTCACCCACACAATGTTTCCTATTTCATGAGGCCCTCCATGCCCAATGCCATCTGTTTTCTGCTGCTCCCTCCGCCATCCACTAATACCCTCTCCCCGAGTAATATTTTTCTGCTTTTGTATTCCTTTTTTATTCTCTTTCTGTGACAATGTCAAAGACAATAGCAGAACCAAAGAGATATTGTATTAATCAAGAGAACTGATACTAGCTACCATAATAAACAAAGTCCAGTTTTCAGTGATTTATCATAATATCAAGTTATTTCTTGTTTATGCAAAGTCCAATATCCCTCATTTCAAAGCAATGACTTGGAATCCCTTCTCCTTTCATTCTGTAGTGTCACTGTCCTTTAGGCCCTCAGAATCCTTCATTTCTATCAAGGTGGATGGGAGAAAGAATGAAAGAATGGAAGCTTTCGTGGAATATGTGGTCATCGTCACTAGAAGTGCATTGGCCAGCACTCAGTCATGTAGTACTGTCTAGATGATGGACAGGCTAGGAAATATGTGTCAGGAAAGAGCAGATGTAGGTAAATACCAACTACCTAGGCCACATACAGAGCCTCTCTCAATTCTTTACACAATCGTATCATCTCAGGTGGACCACCTTAATCCAGTGTGTATCTTTATGCATGCACTTCCCTTACCACTCCAGCCACCCTGCTTCCTTCTCTGCCTTATATATCTGGCATTATCTGCATTGGCCAGGCTGGAGTGCAGTGGCACAATCATGGCTCACTGCAGCCTTGACCTCTCAGGCACAAGTAATCCTCTTGCCTCAGCCTCCCAAGTAGCTGCGACTACAGGCGTGCACCACACGCCCGGCTAACTTTTAAAAATTTTTTTATACAGACAAGGTCTCACTAAGTTGCAGACCAGTCTCAATCTCCTGAGCTCAAGTGATCCTCCCACTGCAGCTTCTCAAAGTGCTGAGATTACACGTGTGAGCCACCACACCTGGCTCTGGCATTATCATTTCAGCCCACCCAAAGCTATGCTTCCCACAAACCAAGTGTATTACTCCCTGCTGACTCACCACTCTATCTTGAGTTTCAGAAAAAAAATCAAATGTTTCTAAAGTTAAATACTTGCCTTAGATTGTGTTAATTTCTTCAGTCTTTGCAAGGAATAAAAACTAAGGGTGAAATAAGCTGATAGAATCACCACTGGCTACCATAATAAAAGCATTCATACCAAGTGCAAGGCAGGGCTCGGTGGCTCATGCCTGTAATCTTAGCACTTTGGGAGGCCCAGATGGGTGGACTGTTTGAGCTCAGGAGTTCGAGACCAGCCTGGGCAACATGGTGAAATCCCATCTCTACTAAAAATACAAAAATTAACTGGGCATGGAGGCCCACACCTGTCCCAACTATTCAAGAGGCTGAGGTGGGAGGATAGCTTGAGCCTGGGAGGCAGAGGTTGCTGTGAACTGAGGTCATATCCCTGCACTCCAACCTGGTTGATGGAGTATGACCCCTTCTCAAAAAAAAAAAAAGAAAAGAAAAGAAATTTCACACCAAGTGCAAGAAACAATACAAACAACACAATAAAGAAAATTCCAGAGGAGATAGAAGCAGAAATAATAACTTAAATTTTTCATAAAAGACTAATACAATAATTTTGGATACTCTGATACACGTTTACAATTCTTCAAAATTTCCTGAGATGAAAAGATAAATCCTCTGCACCAGGACAGATAGCCGGAGTTACTAGTTTCATAACTAGAATTATGAAAGAGGAGTGTTCAAAGGAACAAGCTGCATTTGGAAACATTTTGCAATCTTTGGACCTGAGATCAGTGACCCAAAAGATGAGTTAAAATATTCTGAAAAACAATCTCTTACAATAGACGTCACTAAGCCAGATATGATCCTTCCGCAGAAAAAAAAGGAAAAACCAACCATGAAAAGATCTTACCACTTCCTCTGGAATTCAGAATCATCTGAAACACTGCTGGGGAAGAAAATAGAGGGAAATATTGTTGTATGTCTTAATCTTTGCTTGTACCCATTCAATTAATCTTACAGTTTTTCAAACTCATTTTTTGGCTTATCTTATTAACTCTTTTATCTGTATTTCATATAGGAGTATGACAGTCCCTTTTATTTAAATTACCCTACCATTACTATTGAAACTTTTTAAATCAATATTGTTCTAAAGCTTTATTTATATCAGGTCAGACTTTTTTCTGGTTGGATAGGGTAATAGTAGTTGTAATAATTAAAAGTGAAGAAATAACTTAGATCAGAATTTAAAAAAATTTCCTTGGCTTTTTTACTTACAGGAAATTGTGGATTATTCTTTTCCAGAAGGTAAAAAAAAATCTTGTGTGAGTAATAAGACAAATTTTCACACAAATAACAAATAACATGAGCTAGACAGATGTTGTTTATAAATTCTTTTACTTGTGCCATTTCTTTGGGAAGTTAGGAAAAAGAAAATCACTTAAAGTACAAAATAATAGATGCTTTGCCATTGGGACCCTATTATAATATGCAATTGACAAAGTTCAAGTGGATTTTAATATTAGTAGTCTAAACTGTAAAATCATGAATGGTACTGTAATTGGGTTCTTTTGGTTGCAGAAAGATCTACTTGTAACCAGCTGCTGTGATAAAGGGCAATTAACAAATAAAGTTACAGGACTATTTCATGGAAGCTATAGAACTCTCTCCCTTCTCTGTTTCTCCCCTTTGTGTCTCTCAACTAGATGTCTATGCTTCCCAGTTAATATGGAAGAAAATGACTGGCAACATATACCAATGTATCCTCCATTTAAGAAAGTACCCCAGGCTAGGCATTGTGGCTCATGCCTGCAATCCCAGTACTTTGAGAGGGCCAGGACACTTGAGTCCAAGAGTTCAAGACCAGTTTAGGCAACATAGCGAAACCTTCTCTCTACTAAAAATACAAAAATTAGCCAGGCGTGGTGGCACTCTCCTGTAATCCCAGCTACTCGGGAGGCTGAGGCATGAGGTTGCTTGAATCCGGGAGTGGGAGGTTGCAGTGAGCTGAGATTGCACCACTGCACTCCAACCTGGGTGAAAGAGTGAGACCCTTTCTAGAAGGGAAGGAAGGAAAGAGGAAGGAAGGAAGGAAGGACAACTAAGTCCCAAATCTTTTTTCTTTTCTTTGAGACAGGGTCTCTCTCTGTCATCCAGGCTGAAGTGCAGTGTATAATCTCAGCTCACTGCAGCCTCAACCTCCTGGACTCATATGATACTCCCACCTCAGCCTCCTGAGTAGCTGGGACTACAGGTGTGTACCAGTACGCCCAGCTAATTTTTTTTTTTTTTTTTTTTTTTTGGAGAGGTGGAGTTTTTGCCATGTTGCCCAGGCTGTTCTCTAACTCCTGGACTCAAGCCATCTGCCCACCTTGGCCTCCGAAAGTGCTGGGATTACAGGTGTCAGCCACCGCACCTGGTCTAAATCACAATTCTAAATTCCTGCGAATGGATCTGATTATTCCGGTTTAAATCCAAATTTCAGTCTCTAATCACCTTTGACAGTGCTAAGTCATTTTGTACAAACGGTGATCAGAGGCCCACTGCTGGTACAGTTCAAAAAAACACAACATACAGCAATGAAAAAAATAAATGCCAAGAACAGACCAGGCACGATGGCTCACGCCTGTAATCCCAGCACTTTGGGTGGCTGAAGTGGGAGGATCACTTGAGGTCAGGAGTTTAAGACTAGCCTGGCCAACATGGTGAAGCCCCGTCTTTACTAATGATACAAAACTCAACCAGGCATGGTGGCGCACGCCTGTAATCCCAGCTACTCAGGAGGCTGAGGCACAGGGATCAATTGAACCCAGGAGGAGGAGGTTGGGAGCAGTGAGCCAAGACTGTGCCACTGCACTCCAGCCTGGGTAACAGAGTGAAACTGCATCTCAAAAGCAAGCAAACAAATGCCAAGAACAATGTTAACATTAAAGCCAAGAAAACTTAACTTGCACAATGATTAATCAGCTACTTCAATGGCAATTTTTTATTGATCTGTCTGTTTTCATAGCATGCTGAATGCAATCTCAGTGAGTTAATTATAGATCCAGATTAATGGATCTTTATATATATATATA
>NW_016808399.1:618005-631521 GCF_001698545.2 Rhinopithecus bieti | reverse complement strand
TATATATATATATATATATATATGATGTGATGGAAGTACATCATTGGCTTCAACAGACATATCATAACTATGAGAGATTCCCAAAGACATATCTTGAGACTTGTATCATCTTCTCACTGTGTCTATCCAAATCTTATCAATTCAAACTTTTATAACTTTGATTTCTTCCTTTAAATTATTACTTGTTGTCAAGTCCACAGTGCTTCAGGACATGCAATTCATGAAGACCATCATGTGGATGTCATCCCCTGTCCTGTTCATCTGATAGAATGTTTAAATTCTTTTGTAGTTAGTTATGTTTTTTGTGCCTATAACCTACTTTTCCAAATACATTGTAAATTTGTGGAGGCCAGGGATCATGCATTCCTGTATTAGTTACCTACTGATGCATAACAAATTCCACCAAGATTTAGCAGCCTCAAACAACAAACATTTATTATTCACATAATTTCTGAGGGTCAGGAATCCGGGAACAGCTTAGCCAGATCAAACTGTCAGCCAAGGTTGCAACCTCATGAGAAATCATCCGATGGCTTGACCATGCCTACAAGATCCACTTCCAAGATGGCTCACTCAGATTGCTGTTGGCAGAAGGTCTAAGTTCATACCAATGTGGGATTCTCCACAGGGCTACCTGAGCATCCTCACAGCATGTCAGCTGTTTTCCCCAGAGTCAGTGATTACAGAGAGAGAGAGAGAGAGAGAGAGAGAGCGAGCGAGCGAGCAATAATCAGGGTGCCTTTTTGTGACTTAGTCTCCAAACTTACACACCACAACTTCCACTTTATTCTATTGATTAGAAGCCAGTCATTAAATCCAGCCCTCACTCAAGGGGCAGGAAATTAGACTCCACCTCTTAAAGGGAGGAATATAAAAAAATTTGTGCATGCAATTTTAGAAGTACCACACCATTTTGACGGCATCTTCAGAGTCTACATTTGAGCCAGTACTCAATTTTTATTTTTACTGTGATTGATCACGTTGTACAATACTGAGAAAATCCACCCAAGTGAAATGTAGGAGCAAATCAAGCTCATATCTCAGAATATTTGCTTTTGTTTCCAGCTTTCTAGAAAAAGGTTTGACTTACATGTTTATCAATTAACACATTTATCCTTTCCTGTTATAACCATTATTTAGGGGGCCTTATTATATGTCAGACACTGTTATATAGTAAAGGGACACAAATAAATCTTTGTGTCTCTGCTCTTACTGTACTTTAGAATCACCCTGGAGAAATTTAAAAAATAATTTTGCCAGACCCCAGCCCAGAAGATTAAATCAGAATATTTTGGAGAGTAGGGCTTGGAATTGGTATTTTGTACAGTTCTCCAGATGGTTCTAATATACAGCAAGGGACAAGCTCTACCGAACTAGATACTTTTGGATGTCTTTTCCATGACTTGTTCTCTTCCGTAACAGTCTTCTGACATTACAACAGTTACCCTATGCAAGGCCAAGGAGGTCCAGGTGACAGTCCAGGGGGGAAAAATGTGTGTTTCTTGATCCTTTGGCACATGGTGCGTGTTTAAATGTTTGAGTATATGAAAATTATATTTCCTGTTGCTCATTCTTTTCCTAGATTGACAGAGGATGCCCTGGATGCCACTTGTATCTCAGAACTAAGATTGTAACTAAATGGGAGATAGAATTTCTCTCAGCTTGGGTTGGAACAGGAGTTCAAGAGATCAGAGAGGCCTCCTCAGAGATTCACCAAAAGGGAGGACCTGGGATACAAACTTTCTTGGAGTTTGCTTGCTGAGCTTAAGACTAGATGGTTGCCCATTTCATATAAACATTGCACCCCAGGTAAAGATGGAGGCATCAGCTTCCTCCTCCAGCTTCCTCCTTTCTTATTTCTCTATTTGTCAAGCTTTACAAAGTCGTTTCTCTCTGACTAGTTCCTGACAGTCAGAGTTCAGTCAGCTCCTGGGTGGAGCTGAGTTTAGTGAAAAACAGGGTAACTTGAAAACACCACACCTATAATTGAAGATTTCTGAAGGCCTTTTATGATCTATCTTTTCTAGTTATTGCCTCTCACCTATCCAACATCAAACCAGCTGAGTCCACAATCCAGGTAACAGTTGTTCAGGCTTGGCATCAAACAACACTTGGGACTCAGGGCATGACTCTTCAGTGAGATTTGTCGTAACCTAAGAGGCATCTCTAGCTATTTTCGAATTACTTCCATTGCAAAAGGTACTGAATTATTTGTTGAATCATGTCATTTTCTTGGAGAAACCTCTGCCTTCAGAGTTCAAGGGATTCTCCTGCCTTAGCCTCCTGAGAAGCTAGGATTACAGGCAGGTGCCAAAACACCCAGCTAATTTTTTGTATTTTAGTAGAGACAAAGTTTCACCATGTTTGCCAGGCTGGTCTCAAACTCCTGGCATCAAGTGATCATCTGCCTGCCTCAGCCTCCGAAGGTGCTGGGATTATTGGTGTGAGCCACTACACCTGACTCCACTAACTTTCCTAAAAGCTATTTATAATGATTTTCTCTGTGTTACAGAAGAGGAAACTGAAACCAAGAAAAAAATAAGACCATTGCCCAAAAGTCATTTCCACTTCAATCTTTTCTTCTGGCTTCTTTTCTAGCTTGCTTTCTGTTCTACCATCATTTTTTTTTTCTATTTTTTTTTTTTTTCTCTATTGTTCTTTCCCTTTCATTTGCCTCTTTGAGTTTCAGGAATAAGAAATTCATTCTTAGAAGCATAAATGTTGAACACAAGAAAAGACAAGTAAAACCTGAGTCAACTTGAAGCTGCTGCTCAAAGAGGGGGGAAAAAAATCCAGAACAAAGATTTATTCCTGACCCAAACTACTGTCTTCATAAGTTGGCTGGCTCACCTGACTGTCAAAACAAGTTTGGGAAGGAGGAAGAAATGAACACATTAGCTTTGCAACAACACTTGCCCCACTGCCCGCCCACTTACTTGAAGGGAAAGTTGGTAAACTTCACCTTTGGGACTCCAAATGGCCTAGCTGCAATTCAGCTCTAAACATTGTACTATCCTGTGGCCAAGCGCCCCAAGGAATCTGAAGGATTCAGACTGGTGAAGTGATAACCATAATAATGCCTTCCATTTGCATAACTCCTTGACAAAGAATGTTTTCATGTGTCATCTCATATACTCACTTATGTCATTCATTAAAGTATATGGGAGATCTAACATGAAAGTGATGATAGTGTTCCCCTAAATAAGCTCAAGACTTTGATTTTTTTAAAAAAATCATACCTTTCTTGTCTATTTTGATAGTTTTCTAATGCAGTTTCATGGGGGAAAAAATCACAGCGATGACCTGATGGTACAAACTAAAGCTATCTCTGGAGACATCTGCCTGAAGAGTCATGGGTAGTTTCCTCTTAATATTTGCAAGTTGGCAATATTCCACTGAAGTCTTGGACTCTGTTGGCTGCCTGTAAAACCTCTCCCTGGAACACCCCATAAGTCTCTACTGCTTTTCTACAGAGCTCATGAATGGGAAAGAGCTTAAAGTTATAAGGACTTGGAAATACTCTTTATAGAAAATCGGGGAAGTGAATCAGAGTAATTAACCTAAGGGTTTAACTAATCTTCACAGTTGGTTTGTGACCTATGATTGCATTAGTCTCTTTAGGATTTGTCGAGAGAACTCGCATGAGATTAATATCCTCTCCTTAATCCCTACTTTTAATAGAGTTTTGTTTAGCCTCATGTTCTCAGCTGCCCTGTGCCCCTACGAGAAATCCTTCCCAGAGGTCTGTTAGAGGTGGTTCATCAAATGGAAAGAATGAAATGGTAATCCCTATCAAACACTGAAATTTCTAAATCCAGGCAGAATTTTCATCATTATATGTAAAAAAAAAAAAAAAAAAAGTTGGGAAGTCCTCACACCTCCTAGAAGCAACACTCATTTAGAAGGTTGTTTGGTTTGTTCCCAAATGAACAGGTGCTCTACTTTTGCAAATCAGACAATTTTAATTAGTCAACATACAAAACATCCTTCATCTAACTTTACATACATAGGATAAACATTTAATGTGTCATTTAAACCAAGACATTGTGAAGAGCAAAAGGAGGCATTAAAAACAATCACAACAGGATGACACATGCAAACATGGACTATCCAGGGTAAAACAGGACGTGTGGCCAACCTGCACATACATCAATACTTGAAGCAGTTCTTCTCTAGTCCTCATGTTTTTTGTTATATTGGAATATGGCAAGGATACTGTTCACTTTCTTTTTTATATGGAGAAGTAAATTTGTTCAAGTTTCTTGAAAAATAATCCTACATTCTAAGTCTCCGCTAATCTGTTTTGAATCTCATCATGTATTTTATTTCTATGAAACTGAGACGTAGGCTTTCCACATAGCTATATTTTTGTGAATCCTCCAGAAGATTATTTAAAATACCTACAGTTTTTCCCACTATTTCAACATTTATTCAAAGACACTTAGTTCTATTTTGAACAACTTTGAAGTTTATTTTGGAATAAAAGTGTCAGTTTTTCCCCAAAATTCTCCAAGTTTTCGTAGAACAATGGATTTACTTTTTAGAAGAACATTGAGTATCTGAATATATCAACACTTTACTGTTGGTTATCAGATGTCAAAACTGACAATCTCCATCCCCCACCCCATGAGTCAGTTGTCTGCCTAACTTATGATAGAGATGTAGAAACATAGAGATAGATAGTGCTGGGGCTTAGAACACAATATCCCAAAATATGGCACTTTGGTATGCTGAGTAGTTGGAACTGAAGGAGACTGGAAAGGCTTCAGAAGCAAGAAGTTCTCTCTGATCATCTCCAACCCTCCTTTCTCCTTTCCCACTTCACCTCTGAGCAGATCACAGAAACTAGAACTCCTCGTCCCAAAGCAATTCATAAAACCCATGTCACTCTTTGCCCTTTCCCCTTTTCTCCTGGAGACCCTCATGTGACAAGTATCCTGCCCTATACCCAGAGGAAAGAATGCCAAACAGAGGGGCCAAAAAGAATCTGATCAAACAGGACTTCTTAAGTTCCCCTAGTTTATGACTATTAGATCATAACCTTTTTGTCCAATTACATTTCTACATGCTTGTCCATTCTTCACTGAACCTAAACATAAAAGTACTCGGTTTTCCCTGTGCCTTTAGGTCTTGATTTCTGAAGGCTTCCTATCACATAAAACTTTAATTAAATACATTTATTATGCTTTTCTTTTGCTAATTTGTCTTCTGTATTGAAGTGTCAGCCATGACCTTAAAAGATATTACCTTCTCACTTTCTACCCGTACAGTTTCTGGCACCCAACATGGAGTGGCTGAGGCACTTGACTCACTCTGGAGCCTGCAGTTGAGATCCTGGGACAACTGACAAAAGCCAGCAAAAGGTTAAAAAAAAAAAAAAAAAATGTCCTTACCAAGATCAGTATTTCAGGATCTCTGCCTATAGTGCCTGTGAAGGGAAAGTGGAAGGTAAAAATTTATCTTTATCCTTTCCTTTCCAACTTCAGATTAGCAGAAGAAAGTATTTGTTTGAATTGTAATTTGTGTGTAAATTTGGTTTGGGTGTACTCATTTGTTATTAATCCTTTAAACAAATGTGTTAGGCTTTTCTCTTGTTAACTTGACTTCTGTTACAGGGTGTTGGGTATCGACCTTGGAACGGATGAGGAAGAAGGACCTTGTTGTCACTAATTTCATAGACAGATGATGGATGCATTTCATGGGTCTAATTCAAACACACACAGGAAAAATTGGTTTGAACACTCCAGATTTTAAGAGAGCTCATTTTGCTCCAGTTTTAATTTAATTATATTTAACATGGTGCTATGTATTTATTTTTCTCCTGCTATATATATATTTGTAAGATATCCGAAATTCTTTGGAAGTAGGAGAAGTACAAAAAAAAAAAAAGTGACCACATACAAGGTTGTGATGGGTGGAAGGAACCAGGGGGTTTAGAACTGAGAAATTCAGAGATTTAAGCAATGGTCTACTGGGGGCGAAGATAACACCACATTTGCAAGAAATGGAGAGGATGTCCAGCATGTGATCCTCCACTCTGAATTATAAAGTCTTCTTGATTCATCTATTTTTCCCCTGTGTTTGGGTGTGAATATTACCTTCCCTTTCTGCTGTAGTGTATATGGTTGTTTAAGGTAAGGGCACTAAGGAATTTCTGGAATACCTGTTCTTCAATAAAGTCATCAGCCATTTATGAACATTCTGCTCTAACTTGTTGGCATTGGAAAGTCATTCTGGATTTTTGAGTGGGTAATGACATGATACAATATGCCTTAGTATGATTAACTCATCAGTGAGTAAAATAATAACAGCTAACATTTTATATCATTCTTGCTCTTAATGGGTACTATTTTATATCTCCTCTATCACTGAATCTTCAAAAGAACCATATGTGAAATAGACACTTTAATTATCTCCATTTTCCAGACAAAGAAATGGGAGCTATTTCTATTGAAATAACTTGCCAAGTTCGTATAACTATAAAGAGGTAGCACTAACAGTCAAACCCATGCAGTAAAGTTCTAAAGCTTGTCTATCTGCTACACAGTCAGGACTACATTGACTAGAAGGAGATACTGAAAGCAGGAAAACTGTGTAACAGATTATTGCATAATTCAGACATAAGAGGATGAAGCAAGGGGAAAGAAAAGGCAAGGGTGGTGCTACAAAGGAAGAGACAGTAGGATCGTGAAGTTCTTTGAAGTTGTCAGGTTGTAAAGAGAACAAAGACATACTTATTTTGATTAATAGGAGTAATGTGGCTGGTAAAAAACACTGAAGAAAGTGAGACTGTTGCCAGGCACTATGGCTCATGCCTGTAATCCCAGCACTTCAGGAGGCTGAGGTGGGTGGATCTCTTGCAGTCAGGAGTTCAAGACCAGCCTGGCCAACAAGGTGAAACCCTGTCTCTACTGGAAAAAAAAAAAAAAAAAAAAAAGCCTACAAAAACTAGCCTGGTATGGTGGTGCATGCCTGTAGTCCCAGCTACTTGGGAGGCTGAGGCAGGAGAATTGCTTGAACCCTAGAGGTGGACGTTGCAGTGAGCTGAGATCGCACCACTGCACTCCAATCTGAATGATGGAGCAAGATTCCATCTCAAAAAAAAAAGTGAGACTGTTGAATGAGGGAGTAACTTCTTGCTGGATATTTGGAATTTAAAAAAATCTAGAATGAACAAAGAAAGTTGGCATATTAATCTTGTTTACAAAACAAAATGAAACACCCCAATAAATGTTAGCTGTTTCTGCATTATATTTCACTTCACTGAGAGGAAATCACATTGGTAGAATGTACAGGATGTCTCCTCACAAGAATCATTAAAAAACAAAAAAGTATAATTTTGCTGCAGAAATGAAAGGAACAGCCTCTTGAAAACTTAATTTGTTCAAGATCACACACCTTGTGAATAGCCAAATCTTTTCTGTTTCCTTGATAATCTATAACTATACATCAGAATATTCATCACTAATGGTGATTTTCAATCCCTTAGGCAAGGAGAGCTCAGACTGTGAAGAAATATGAAGAGAAGGAATGAATAAACAAACAAATAGATCTACGAATGGATAATATGTAAGTTTTAAGAATAAAAAAACCTCCACCTGAAATTCTCTTTTCCTACTTTTCCATTAAGCCACGTAGGTTCTTTTATTCAAAGCATTACTCAAAACTTACCCTTTATTTAAAGAAAAAAAAAAACTCTCTAAATGGAAAATCAGTGGTCTCTAGTTCTTTTGGATTTAGGTGTTTTGGGTTTTGTTTTCGTTTTTTTTTTTAAAGCGACCCTTAAAACACACTGATGTGATCTCAAGATATTTCTACTAAGCATCTATATAGGGGTTGGGCATAATCTCTTTCAGGAACTACAGCTATTCCAGAGAACTGGGCAGCAATTTTAGATCTTCAGTTTATTTGGAAATCTCTGTTAGGCCATACGTTATGATTCACTGGGCAAACATATCTTATACACTGCATGAGTCTTTGTATTTGTGTGAATATTGACTTATGCTTTAGCTTTTAAGGCACTAGTTGCAGGAACAGAGATTTCTTTCTGCTAAATGAATCTTGACAGGTGAACTTTCCATTGTTTGAAGGCATTTTTATTCTTTCCAGATATACATTAATTTATCTAGTTTATTGACTGGAAGTTATAACTGAATTGCAAAATGAGAGCAACATGTTCTTTTCCTTCGGACAGATTCATGTCCATCAGAGTACATCATCTTCAACAACAGGTGACCAACCCGCTAGATAAGTGTGAGGATTAATATGGCTTGGTCATGTTTATATAATTTTCAAAGCTCTCATTAGAAAAGTGCTATGGTGGCCATAAAAAGTTGGTCTGCATCTACCTATGCTCAGGCTAAAAATCTGCTTTCATAAACCCAACTTTTTTCTAAAGATATTGAGGAGTGGTAACCAGCTGTTTTCCAAATCAAGTTAACGTGTCCTTAAAACCAGTTTAAATTACAGCTGATGTTACCAGAACAGAGATCTTCAAATTTTAGCATGACTCAGAATCACCTGGAGAGCTGGACTCCATCCCTAGAGTTTCTGATTCAGTAGATCTGGATGGAGCCTGAGAATGGACATTCTAACACATTTCCAGGTGGAAGGGTTTCTTCTGGCCAGGGCATCACACTTTATGAACCACTGACCTAAGAAGGTGCTTTCTTACCAGTGGGACTGCAAGAGCAATAATATCAAAGAGTAATTGTGGAAACTTCTCTAGACAGATTAAGATGTGGTCATTTAAAATTAGACCTGGTTTTCTTGTTGTTTTCTTATTGTTTATTTGTTTGGAAGGAAGTTGTGAACTAAAAACAGAGATTGCTGCTAATACTCCTGTCGTGATCTAGAGTTACTTGATTAAATTTGTCAGTGTCTGCATCTGAATCCAGTACCTCTACTCTCACATCCTCTCCCTCAACTAAAACCAAAAATAAAACAAAACAAAGCAAATATCTAAACAAAATGCTGTGGTCTCTTACCAGCACTTAAAAAGTTAACAACAGCGCCAAATAGAATTGCTCAAGGCAGTGGAGGTTAAACCAGCATTTGGAAATGCTGTGAGAACACAGATAGTTTAAACTGTAGAAGAGGCCTGAGGAAATAACAGAGGAAAACTTTCCGTCCAAGGTTCCAGTTGCCAAGGAGTTTGTGTAGGTTGCTGGAGACCTCACCCCTCCGTGGCTCCTCCATGACTCACTGTGTCCCTGGGAAGCCTTGGACTCAGCAACCAACGAAAACTCAGAAACTCTGCCTTTGATCTTACCAGGATGAAATGCCCCAGAGAGCTTTGGTTTCTAAAACATGGATGTTTTTGATCAAATAGTAGTAGCAGAGCCTAGACTCCGATTCCTAGAACTCAGCCTGATTATGACCCTGGAAAGGTTGAGATTAGAGAAAACCAAGTAATGGATCCCCCTGGAGGTGCAGGAGAGAGGGAAGAAGGACTCACATACCCTTAGACCCGGCTCAGATGTTGGGTGGCTTGACGCTTCAAGGTCACTCCTGCTATGTTCCTGAAACCTAGTTCTGTGTGAATCCCCTTTTTTGAGAGTTGAATCACCTCCTACAGGTAGAAAATGACACACAGATGAAGTGGCTTTTGGTTCTGGATTTTTATCCTTAGCCACTTCACCTCTTGCCCTTGCAGGTCTGAAACCAATTCTAACCAGAAGCAAATATGTCCGTTTTCCTTTCCTCCACAAAGAAGAATCCCTCATGCCGCAGTGCTTAATCAAACTTTCAGCTGGTTCAGATCAGCGCTTCTCACACTTTAATGTATGTACATATAAATAACCTGGAGATCTTGCTAAGAAGCACGGGCTAATTCTGTAGGTTTACACTGGGGCCTGAAATTCTGCCTTTCTAACCAACTCCCAGGTGATATAGAGACTGCTGCTCTGAGGACCATGCTTTGAGTAGCAAGGGGATGAGTTTTCAACTTTGGTTACCCAATAAGGTCACCCTGAGAGGCTGATTGCTGTTTGCTGGTTTTTAAGACTAACACTCAGGTATCCAGAGACTGATCTGGAGTGGGGCTTCATATTCCTTAAGAACTTCCTCTGTTATTTATGATTACGCAACGAGAATTGAGAAAACAAGTCCAAATGAATGTTTTTCAAACTGTAAGTAGCAATCATTAGTGGATCGGAATCAGAAATAACATTTAAAATATTACTTAAATGAAACAATGGAGCAGAACACAGCAGAGCACATTATAATAGTGTAAGTATTGTTTTGTGAAACTTTTTAGCTATGTACCTATGTGACTATAAAGCTCTCAATGTTTATTACTAAGAATTAGTCAAAAAACTTTGAAAGTCCGTTGCATCTACTTAACTCTGTCATTGTGGTATAAAAGTAGGCACAGACAACATGTAAATGAATGGGCATGGCTGTGTGAAATTTGTATTTCATATAATTTTTACATGTCACAAAGTATTTTGTATTGATTTCTTTTCAACAATTTTAAAATGTGAAACCATTCTTAGGTCATGGGCTCTACAGCAAAACAGCAAATTGGCCACCTTGGCGCTTGAGGCTTGCATAGGTTGTTGACCTCTTACCTAGATTGAGATATATTCTTTGTTTGGACCCTAAACTTGATTTGATCAGTTCAGTTATAACAAATTGCCTCAGGCTTGGTCCCAAATTAGTCTCCTATTATGATTGGCTACTGCAGCCTTTGTATTTTGATTTAAAAAACCTGGATTTAGAGGCCAGGCCTTTTGTGGTTGTTAGTAATAACAATAATTGTTGCTGTTAAAACAAGATAGTATGATACTTTGGGCTTTAAAAATCTATGTCAAAATCCTATATTAAATATGCAAAGTAGTTTTAGCTAAGAATAACTGAGTAACTGGATAAAATATGTGTGTCTTCCCACCACTTTATGTAACAGCATTTCCCTTTGATAATAAAATCTCAACACTTCCATTAATAAATTGGCAGTTTATCCTAAAGAATAGATGTTTTAAAAGGTGTGCTTTGCAAATGAAAAATTGATGACATATAATGATCAAATGCAAGTAAGTTCCTTATAGGAAAATATGATTCTTTTTTACTATTGAACAGAAAACTGAACAATTTCAATGAAAGCCATGGTTAAAACATGCTTCCCTTTTCTCAGTTCCTGGGCATATTATACATTTTGTAGTACCTTGTTGGAGCATTCTTTTTTAAGCTTTTCAATGGACCAGAGTTAAAAGCCTGTTGGGTAAATTTTTGGGGTGGCGGAGAGTGTCCCACTCGTTTTTGGCTACAATTGTAAGTATTTATTGTGTTTCCACTGTGCACTTGGTAGTTGGCTCAGCCCTTGAAGATATGGCAGTTAAAAATACAAACTTCCCCTGTAATTCCAGCACTTTGAGAGGCTGAGGCAGGAGGATTGCTTGAGGGCAGGAGCTTGAGACCAGCCTGGGCAAAATATTGAGACCATCCCCCCAACCTGCCACCTCTACAAGAAACAAGGCTAACAACAACAACAACAACAAAAATTAGCCAGGTGTGGTGGTGCACGCCTGTACACCTGTGGTCCCAGTTACTTGGTAGGCGGAGGCAGAAGAATCACTTGAGCCCAGGAGTTGGAGGTTACACTGAGCTATGATGGTACCACTGCACTTCATTTGGAGACAGAGCAAGACCCTGTCTTGAAAACAAAAATTTTTAAAAACCATGGCTTCTGAGCACACAGAGCTTACAAGATTGTAAGTAGATGATGGCAGAGGCCACTCTTAGGCAGTTACAGATAAATCTTTAATTACCAACTGTGATAAAACCAAATGTAAATGCCGTGAAGAGTGTGTTAGACACGACTCAGTTTTTAACTAGGTGTTTCATGGGAAGCATCTCTGAGGAGTAACATTTTAGCTTTTATACAGCGTTTTGTAAAAAGTATAACTTTTATATAGGGTAGGTACATGAACAGATTTCCATTTTAATCTCTGAGAAGATCAAAATTCATGTTTGGTTTGGTCATCGTCAAGCACCAACAGAGTATGGGCATGTGGTAGAACTCAATAAGCATTCACTACTGCTGTTAAGTACTCAGAATTACTTAGGCTACCGTTTCAAAAACAGGTAAGGAGGGGTGTGCGAAAAATGAAAGTGGAAAGACCTGTTGAAAGATGTTGCAAGAAACGGTGGTATTTCGGACAAGAGTGTCATTGGTAGAGATGGGGCAAAGAAGAGTCATGATGTATTTTAGAGATAGAATTAACAGTATTTTGTTATTATAGGGAGATGAGGAAGGGGGAAATTAAAGTCATTCCCAGACTGTGTGAAGAGAAACATGAAAAAAAACTCAGGTTTCATGAGATGGATTAACCAGTTTTGAAAACTTTGCATTTGAGACATTTATGAAGTAATCAGTTGGAGACAACCAAGTAGACAGTGGAATATACAGACCTGGAAATCACAGAGAGGACTGGGATAGAAGTACAAATGTGGAGTCATTGGCATGTGCATAGTATTTTCTTTATTTTTTGTGATGAGTGCTAATTCAGTACCTACTATGTATCAGGCACTGTTCTAGCTATTGGGAATATACAGAGAAAGAAAAACAACAAAGTTTCATATGAAGTCTTTTGAAGATAGAGTAGTCACGTTGACCAGAACATATAGTTACAGACAATTGGGGAAAAAGGAGCATTTTAAGAAGTTGACAGGCTGGGCATGGTGGCTCACATCTGTAATCCCAGTGCTTTCAGAGGCCAAGGCAGGAGGATCACTTGACGCCAGGAGTTTAAGACCAGCTTGAGTAACATGGTGAGATGCCATCTCCACCAACAAGAAAAAAAAAAAAAATTAGCCAACCATGGTGGTGCAGCACGTATAGTCCCAGCTACTCAGGAGGCTGAGAACAGAGGATTACGTGAACCCAGGAGGTCGAGGTTGCAATGAGCCATGTTCATGCCACTACACTCCAGCCTGAGCAACAGGGCTAGACCCTGCCCCAATCAATCAATCGAAATCTGGAAAAGTGTGTTCCAGATAAAGCGGACAGCAACTGCAAAGGCCCTCAAGGTGAAGTGCATTTGATGTGCCTAAGGAATTCCTAGAGATAGGTATGTTAGCAGTGAAGTAAGCAAAGGAGAAACTAGAAGAAGGAAGGGTCTGAATCATGCAGACACTTGTAGTCCACGGTATATTTTTCTACTGGAGGATTTGAACAGGGAAGTGATGTAATCTGGCTTACGTATCTTTAAAATTATATCTCCACTGAGAGTAGATTGTAGGGGTCTAGTGAGAAGCAGCGAGATCCATTAAGAAGCTCCTCGAGTGCTCCTATTCATATATTATGTTAGGGCTATGCGCTGAGTTTGCTCCCAACATTCATATGTTGAAGACCTCACTCCCCTCATCTAATGATATTTGCAGGTGGACCTTTGGAAGATAATTAGGTTTCAATCAGGTGTTCAGGGTTAGGCCGCGTGATGAGATTAGTGCCCTTAGAAACAGAGGCATCAGAGATCTCTCTCTCTCTCCCTCCCTCCCTCCCTCTCTCTCTCTC
>NW_016808399.1:610626-617761 GCF_001698545.2 Rhinopithecus bieti | reverse complement strand
CAAACAAAGACACACACACACACACACACACACACACACACACACACACACTCTCTCTCTCTCTCTCTCTCTCGTCTCTCTCTCTCTCTCCCCTCCACATCCCTCTTGTGAGGACACAGCAAGAGGACAGCCATCTGCAAGACAAGTAAAACGTCCTCACCAGAACTTGACTATGTTGGCACCCTGATCTAAGAGTTCCAGCCTCCAAAACTGAGAAAAAATAAATTTCTATTGTTTATGCCACTCAGTCTGTGATAGTTTGTGATGGCAGCCTGAGCAGACTAATACAATTAGAAAGAAAAAAAAAAAATCTCTGGGGGGTGGTAGAGACCAGAAATACCCACTTACTGTGTTAGCTCGTCTAGCACTATGCAGAGTTCCAATTCCCAATGTGAGTCGGCTTGGCTTGAAAAAAAATTACTATGAATTTGAATAAGATTCAGTTCCTGAAGAGTACAGACAAAAGAACAGCTCTAAGCTCTGGCAGCTTGCTTTCCTCCTGTCAGTTTCTCTGTCTTATTCATTTATGGTCTCTGAAAAGGCCGAGGCAAAATGTAAAGAGAGCAGTTCCACAGGTTGGAGGATTAGTCAATTCTCCAAGGAGACTCAAACTCCATCTGCTGCTATTTATTAGATCACTCTGCACCATAAAAACCTATTGATGAGTGTTAGCCAATGATATGCCATTACAACAGAGATAATGCAATAGCCATGTCATAAAATGGTTACCCCTTATCACAGCTATGTTTCAATTGTTCCTCAATGCACTGAGCGCATTAAAGGGCTGTATTCCAACCGCCAAACAATTCTGGTGCAGGAGCTCCTTGGAGGCACCTGCTGTGAGTGAAAGGTAATATTGTGACGATTATTACTGCTTGGAGAGTGATTGCACAGACACGTGCCAACTGCCTGTGCCAGTGCTGGACTGTGTAACAGAATGGATCTAAATTAAACTGAAAATAAAATCAGTTAACTTTAAATTGTTTAAGCTTCCCAACCAAGCAAAATTGTAAGTAGGGTGACTTACCCTGTTTAATTTTGTGACTATACTTTTGGGGACCAGCTGGAATGCAGCCGCATTAAGACATAGAGTGTCCACTTTTTCTTCTGAGGAGGAAAAAGCCTGGAAAAAGACAACCCATTTGTTTTCTGGATGCTTGTATCCATCCAATCTTATTTCTCAATCCAGATCACTGAAGAAGGGCACTTCCCCCCATCATATTAAGTGAATTACACTGATTTCAAATAACTTTCCCAGAGGTGAGTCAAACCTGCAGCCCAGGCTCATTGGCCAACTGATCCTAGCTTGGGATAAGTCAGAAGCCAACAAGTAGCCCCCAGATCTTGGATTCTACCCCAGCCTTTGTAGTCCTGGCACAACGTCCACAAAACCTGAAGGAGTCCTAAAATCCAGAGCCCCAGAACCGCAAATGGGATGGCTACAGTCCTAACTCTGTGATTCTACCCTCATGCCACTGTTTCTATTCTCTCCAATACCAACTGCTCAGGGAACCCACTGAGAGGGAACTTGCCCTTTCCTAATGCTGCTCAGTTTTAAAGGAGCTACAGTGAGAAAGTTGCTGAGTTTTCCCAAATACTATTAAAAAAAAAAAAAAAGATGAGGTTTGGATTAGAGGACAGAATGTCAGAATGTTCAACAAATATCCATGTGCCCTCCACATTCACCAGTCTCCCTGAGGGTGAGATCTGGGCCATGTGACTAGTTCTGCAAATAGGATAAGAACAGAAGGAGCAGAGTCATTTCCAGCTCTGGCCTCTCAAGACACCCCATCCTCCAAACCTTCCCCTGCCTTCCCACTTGGAGACAACTGGCCCAACTGTATAACTACAAAATGGTGGGAGCTGTCAGATCTGTATCAGACCAGAATGTGAGGAAGAAATATAGATATCTTTGTTGTATGAAACCACCGAGGTTTCAGGAGTCTGTGTGTTGTTGCTGCCGGCACTGATAATCCTGAATAGAGACTGTCTTCTGACTGCCTCACTGAATTGGTATTCAGCCACTGTACCTTGTGGTTTGGCCAAACTGATGCATGATCTTGAAGTCCTGGAAGCAACCATCTTTACTATGTCCAAGAAGTAGTATTCTCAAAGTTTGTATTAATGGGAGAGAAAACTCCATTAAATGCTTAGTTAAATGCATTATGCATTACTGACTACACGTACAAAGCAGTGAGATGAAAATTGGGGTAAACACCAGAAAAGTACAAATCATATCAAGGAGGTGACCTGAGAGGCATGGAGCATTTCCAGATAAAGCAGTTAAATAACAATGGTTCTCATAAAGAAATGCAGAATATGGAAAAACCAGTGTGGGTTGGACGTACATAAAGATTCTTCAGGTGTAGGGGGCCTTGGAGGTCAGGTGTGATGGGCTGAATTGTGCTCTCCTCCCCCAAATTCATCTGTTGAAGCTCTAACCTTTGGTATTTCAGACTGTGACTGAATTTGGAGATAGGGAATGTAAAAGGGTAGTCAGTTAAAATGAGGTCATTAGGGTGAGCTCTAATTGACATGACTAGCATCCTAATAAGAAGAGGAAATCAGGACATAAACACACACAAAGGGAAGAGCATGCAAAAACACAGGGAGAAGATGGCCATCAACAAGCCAAAGAGGCCGCGCCTGGTGGCTCACGCCTGTAATCCCAGCGCTTTGGGAGGCTGAGGTGGGCGGATCACTTGAGCCCAGGAGTTTAAGACCAGACTGGGTAACTGGCAAAATCCGATCTCTACCAAAAATACAAAACAAAATTAGCCGGCCATGGTGGCTTGCGCCTGTTGTCCCAACTACTCAGGAGGCTGAGGTGGGAGGATTGCTTGAGGCCAAGAGACAAAGATTGCGGTAAGCAGAGATCACACCACTGCATTCCAGCATGGGCAATAGAGTGAGACCCTGTTTCAAAAAAAAGGAAAGAAAGAAAAAGAAACCAACCCTGCTGATACCACAATCAAACTTTTAATCTTCAGAGCTGTGAGAAAATAAATTCCTGTTGTTTACGACGCCCAGCCTGTGATACTGTGCTGTGTGGTAGCACTCGCAAACTCACGCAGGCAAAAGTTTCTCCAGAGAAAGAGTGAGACAGTAGTCTATGCAGTATTATTTCGCTGAACTAAAGCACAGTGGGGAGAATAAACATCATAAATTTGGAAGAAAGTAGGAAGAATATCTTCCCTGAAGATATTGAGAATTATAATTGGATGGATAACTTGGAGTAATATTTGTGAGGGTCTTTATTCCCTGATTGAGAAATTTTGATATTATTCTACAAGTGAGTTGAAGATTACAGTACATAACAGTTTAAAAATATTACATCAAAATCTCCAGGGTGGGGTCCAAACATTAGTATTTTTAACAAGCTTCCAGGTTATTCTGAGAGAACATCAGTAAATTTGAGAACCATGGCTATAAGCAGTTGGGAATTCCTAAAAGGATTGCATAGGCATTTTGCTGTATGGGTGATAGATAAAGAGGTAGGGGGCATGCGGATATTCCACAGTGGAGCACTCCTTTATCTCTGATCTAGCCCTACGCAGAATAATGGAAGCCTGCAACCACTGGGACTCAAAATATTAAATCCAGTGCCTCCTGGCATGTAAAAGTTCACCTCCACTTAGTTAACATTCATTCTTATTTAAAATAGCAAGCTAGTTCTTCTTTCTAAATTGTTTTATTGTTTTTAAATGTATATACACAAAGTACCCCAAAATAAATAAATAATACTTGAATTATCACTATCTTGTCATAAGCATTTTATTGAACATTCCTTCTGTGATCTATCTGTGCATCTACTTGTATTGTATAAGCATACAGTTCACATAAATGTGATGATGCTGTTTGTGCTCTCTTTATCACCCACTTCTCCACTCAAAAGTAGATTGCAAAAATATCTCCAAATCTTTATTTCATATCTACATCAAAAGTAGATATTTTATATCTACATCAAAGTATTCCATTGTTTAGATGTTTTCTAATTATGTAGCCAGACCTCAACTAATAAGCACATAAATCACTCCTCATTTTTGACCCCTAAAAACAACACTGACTGGGGGTCACAGGGGAGAAGAGTGATAGCTAACATGTGCAGGGTTTCTTTTCGAGGTGGTGAAATGTTCTAAAACTGACTATGGTGATTGTTGCACATATCCGTGAATATACTACAAACCACTGAACTATATACTTGATATGGGTAAACTGTATGGCATGTGAACTATATCTCAATAAAGCTGTTTTTAAAAAAGACATCCCTTGCCCTCTCTCATCACTCCTATTTAACATCATATTGGAAGTTCTGGACAGAGCAATCAGATAAGAGAAAGAAATAAAGGATATTCAAATAAAAAGAAAGGAAGTCAAATTATCTTTGTTTGCAGGTGACATGACCCTATATGTAGAAAACCTCATCGTCTCAGCCTAAATGCTTCTTAAGCTGATAAGCAACTTCAGTCAAGTCCCAGGATTCAAAATCAATGTGCAAAAAATCGCTAGCACTCCTATACACCAACAGGCAAGCAGAGAGCCGAATCATGAATTAACTGCTGTTCACAATTGCTACAAAAAGAATAAAATACCTAGGAATACAGCTAACAGGAGAAGTGAAGGACCTCTTCAAGGAGAACTATAAACTACTCCTCAAATAAATCAGAGAGGACACAAACAAATGGAAAAAATCCCATACTTATGGACAGGAAGAATCAATATAATGAAAATGGCCATACTGCCCCAAATAATTTATAGATTCAATGCTATTCCCATTAAACTACCATTGACATTTTTCACAGAATTGGAAAAAACTACTTTAAAATTCATATGGAATGTAAAAAGAGCCCGAATATCCAAGACAATCCTAAGCAAAAAGAGCAAAGCTGAAAGCATCATGCTACCTGACTTCAAACTATACTACAAGGCTACAGTAACCAAAACAGCATGGTATTGGTACAAGAACAAACACATAGACCTATGGAACAGAATAGAGAACTCAGAAATAAGGCCACATACCTACAACCATCTCATCTTCAACAAACCTGATGAAAACAAGCAATGCGGAAAGGATTTCCTATTTAATAAATGGTGCTGGGAGAACTGGCTAGCCATATGTAGGAAACTTAAACTGGACCCCTTCCTTACACCTTATACAAAAATTTACTCAAAATGGATTAAAGTCTTAAATGTAAAACCCAAAACTATAAAAACCCTAGAAGAAAATCTAGGCAATATCATTCAGGACATAGGCATGGGCAAAGATTTCATTATGAAGATGCCAAAAGGAATTGCAATGAAAGCCAAAATTAACAAATGGTATCTAATTAAATTAAAGAGCTCCTGCAAAGCAAAAGAAACTGTCATGAGAGTGAGCAGACACCCTACAGAATGTGAGAAAATTTTTGCAATCTACCCATCTGACAAAGGTCTAATATCCAGCATCTACAAGGAACTTAAACAAATTTACAAAAAAAAATACAAACAACCCCATTAAAAAGTGGGCAAAGGACATGAACAGACACTTCTCAAAAGAAGACATACACATGGCCAACAAACTTATGAAAAAGCTTAACATCACTGATCATTAGAGAAATGCAAATCAAAACCACAATGAGATACTGTCTCACACCAGTCAGAATAGCTATTACTAAAAAGTCAAAAAACTGGCTGTGTGCAGTGGCTCACGACTGTAATCCCAGCACTTTGGGAGGCCAAGCTGGGCAGATCACCTGAGGTCAAGAGTTCGAGACCAGCCTGACCAAGGTGAAACCCTGTCTCTACTAATAATACAAAAATTAGCTGGGCGTGGTGGCTCAAACCTGTAATCACAGCTACTCGGGAGGCTGAGGCAGGAGAATCACTTGAACCCAGGGCCAGAAGGTGCAGTGAGCTAAGACTGCGCCATTGCACTCGAGAGTGCAATGGGCGATCAGTGAAACTCCATCTCCAAAAAAAAAAAAAAAAAAAAAAAAAAAAAAAGACAAAAATAACAGATGCTGGCAAGGTTACAGAGAAAACACTTTTACACTGTTGGTGAGAGTGTAAATTAGTTTAACCACTGTGGAAGACAGTGTGGTGATTCCTCAAAGTTCTAGTGGCAGAAATACCATTTAACCCAGCAATCCCATTGAATTGCTAATGGATGCTGGGCTTAATATCGAAGTGATTGGATGATCTGTACAGCAAACTACCATAGCACACTTTTACCTATGTAACAAACCTCCACATTCTGCACATGTATCCCTGAACTTAAAAGGTAAAGATTAAAAAAAAAAAAAAAGACATCCTCACAACCAGATCTATTCACTCTCTTCAGTTATTATCCTAATGCAAATTCTGAAATATGTACTCATTAAGCGGATTAATAATTATAATGGAGTAATAATTAAGTATTGATGGATTAATAATTAATAATCCAGGGAATTTCATTTTACAGATGAATACATGCTTTTAAAAAAATACACCATTCCTGGGGCAGAGCAAGATGGCCGAATAGGAACAGCTCCAGTCTCCAACTCCCAGCGCGAGCGACACAGAAGACCGGTGATTTCTGCATTTTCAACTGAGGTACTGGATTCATCTCACTAGGGAGTGCCGGACAATCGGTGCTGGTCAGCCGCTGCAGCCTGACCAGCGACAGCTGAAGCAGGGCGAGGCATCGCCTCACCTGGGAAGTGCAAGGGGGAAGGGAATCCCTTTTCCTAGCCAGGGGAACTGAGACACACAACACCTGGAAAATCGGGTAACTCCCACCCCAATACTGGGCTTTAAGCAAACGGGCACACCAGGAGATTATATCCCACACCTGGCCGGGAGGGTCCCACGCCCACGGAGCCTCCCTCATTGCTAGCACAGCAGTCTGCGATCTAACAGCAAGGCAGCAGCGAGGCTGGGGGAGGGGCACATGCCATTGCTGAGGCTTAAGTAGGTAAACAAAGCCGCTGCGAAGCTGAAACTGGGTGGAGCTCACAGCAGCTCAAGGAGGCCTGCCTGTCTCTGTAGACTCCACCTCTGGGGACAGGGCACAGCTAAACAACAACAACAACAACAACAAAGCAGCAGAAACCTCTGCAGACGCAAACGACTCTGTCTGACAGCTTTGAAGAGAGCAGTGGATCTCCCAACATGGAGG
>NW_016808399.1:590383-607972 GCF_001698545.2 Rhinopithecus bieti | reverse complement strand
TAATAATAATAATAATAATAATAATAATAAAATAAAATAAAATAAAAATACACCTGAGGCCAGGCGCAGTGGCTCATGCTTATAATCCCAATATGGGAGGCCAAAGTGCGAGAATCACTTGAGCCCAGGAGTTCAATACTAGCCTGGGCAACATAAGGAAAGCCTGTCTCTACAAAAGAATTTTTAAAAGTTAGCTGGGTGTCGTGGTGTGCACCTGCTTTGGAGGCCAAGCGGGTAGCATGGCTTGAGCCCAGAAGTTTGAGACTAGCCTGGGCAACATAATGGGACCCTATCTCTACAAAAACTTAAGAAATTAGCCAGGCAAGGTGGAACACCTCTGATTCTGCTACTCAGGAGGCTGAGGTGGGAGGATCGCCTGAACTTGGGATGTCAAGGCTGCAGTGAGCTATGCTCATGCCACTGCACTCCAGCCTGGGTGACAGAGTAAGACCCTGCTCTGGAAAAAGAAAATAATAATAACACACCCGAAATACACTAATATGAGAATATGTATTTCCCCTCATATTTACCAACATTAGGTTTTGATGACCTTTTTTTCATTTTGAAAATCTAAGTTGTAAAAGAAAATGTTTTGTTATGTTAAAAATTTGATTCATATCTTTCCTTATATTGGTTATCTATATTTCTTCTTTGTGTATTACCTACTTATTTATTTATTTTGCCTATTTTCTTAAATTTAAAATCGCTTTCTAAGATTCTTTTGAATTTTAGAGAAATTGTCCCAGGTCTTTGAACCAATAAGGATGTGATATTTTTCAGGAATATCTCTGTAAAATTAGTACAGTTGACCCTTGCACAACATAGACTTGTAATGCATGAATCCACTTATATAGATGGATTTTCTTCAGTCTCTGCCACCCCTGAAACAGCAAGACTAAGCTCTCCTATTCCTCCTCCTCCTCAACCTACCTAGTGTGAAGACCACAAGGATGAATACCTTTATGATGCTCCACTTCCACTTAATGAACAGCAAGTATATTTTCTTTTTGTTATGATTTTCTTAATAACATTTTCTTTTCTGTAGCTTACTTTATTATAATAATACAGAATATAATACACACGTGTACAAAATGTGTGTTAATCAATTGTTCATGTTATTGATAAGGCTTCTGTTCAACAATAGGCTGTTAGTAAAGTTTGTGGCTTGTGGGGAGTCAAACGTCATATATTGGTTTTTTTGACTGTATAGGTGGTCAGTGGCCCTAACCCCCATCTTATTCAAGGGTCAACTGCAGTTGCAAAAAGTAGCAATGTTTCATCAAATCTAAAACTTTCGTGGTTTTTATTTTTTATTTTTTTAATTTTATTTATTTTTTTTGGAGATGGAGTCTAGCTCTGTCGCCCAGGCTGGAGTGCAGTGGTGTGATCTTGGCTCAGGGCAAGCTCCGCCTCCCGGGTTCACACCATTCTCCTGCCTCAGCCTCCCGAGTAGCTGGGACTACAGGCGCCCGCCACCTCGCCCGGCTAATTGTTTGTATTTTCAGTAGAGACAGGGTTTCACCGTGTTAGCCGGTATGGTCTCAATCTCCTGACCTCATGATCTGCCTGCCTCGGCCTCCCAAAGTGCTGGGATTACAGAAATGCATTCATATTTTTAGTACAAAAGAAAAAAACTGCTGAGATATAAAAGTATTAAAATTAAGCTCAAAGTAAGTAGAACTAAGGAAACAAGGACTAAAATCAATAAAATAAAAAATAAATCTTAAAAATCAACAAACTCAAAAGTTAGTTCCTTGAAAAAAAAGTGTAAACATGATTAACTCCCAATAAAACTGATCAAAAAAAGAAAACAGGAGAGGAAGAAGGGGGAAATTAAACTACTAATATCAGGAGCAAGACAGGGAATATCACTATAGAGCTATAAAAATTAAAATGATAATGGGAAGACATCATGAATAATTTTATGCCAATAAGGTAAAGAATCTACATGAAGTTAACAAATTCTTTGAAAAATACAGTGTATCAAAATTGACTCAAGGACAAATAGAAAATTTGAATAACTTTACCTCTGTTGAAGGAATTGCATTTGTAATGAAACATTCCTAAAAACAAAATATCATGCTCATATGGCTGTACCAGTGAATCACATCAAATATTTAAGAAAGAAATAAAACCAGTCTTGAATAACCTCTTTCAGAAAATAGAGGGAGAGCTTAAGCATAAAAGAAAGCAAATACGATGGATTGGACTTCATCAAAATTAAATATCTCAGCTCATTAAGAGATATCATTAAATAGATGAAAAGACAAGTCACAGATTTGGAAAAAATATCTGCTATATGATGGCACAGGACTTGTATTTAGAATATTTAAAGAACTGCAAGTCAATGATTAAAAGACAATAACCCAATTTCAAGTGAGCAAATGATTGCAATACTTCACACGCTTTAAAAAACGTAACTACTAAGTTCAATATGGATAATACTTGATTCAGCAAAGGTAAAAAGCAACAGGAACTCTTCAACACTGTTGATGAGAGAGTGAATGGCACAATTACTTTGGAAAACTCTTTGGCACTTTCTTATAAAATTAAATATATACCTAATTCATTACCCAGCAATTTCACTCCTAGGCAGTTACTCAGGATAAATGAAAACATGCATCCATAGAAATACTTGTAAAAGAATACGTGTGGCGGCCAGGCGCAGTGGCTCACGCCTATAATCCCAGAATTTTGGGAGGCCGAGGCGTGTGGATCACTTGAGATCAGGAATTCAAGACCAGCCTGGCCAACATGGTGAAACCCTGTCTCTACAAAAAATACAAAAAATTAGCCTGGCATGGTGGTGGGCCCTGTAGTCCCAGCTACTCGGGAGGCTGAGGCAGGAGAATGGCGTGAACCCATGGGGCGGAGCTTGCAGTGAGCCAAGATTGCGCCACTGCACTCCTGCCTGGGCGACAGAGCGAGACTTTGTCTCAAAAAAAAAAAAAAAAAAAAAAAAAAGAATATACGTGGCAACTTCATTAATAATAGCTAAAAAATAGAAACAGCCTAACAGGCTATTAACAGTAGACTGGATAAATAAATCATGGTATAACCATACAGCGGAATAGTATTTAGCAATAAAAATAATAAACTAGTGATGCACACAAGATGGAAGAATCTCAAAAATATATTGAATGAAATAATCCAGACACAAAAGTAAACACTGTGTAATTCCATTTAAGAGACGTACAAAACTAGACAAATTAATCTATGTTGATAGGAAGCCTAACCATGGTGGTGGCTTCTGTGTAGGCGGCCCGTGTGTGGGTGCCAGGCGGGAGAAACTTTCTAAGGTGATGAAAATATTTTGTCTCTAATATCTGTTTCTGTATCTTGATTAAGGTGTGAGTTACATGAAAATATTCATTTATCAAAGTTCATTGAACTATTGTATGTAAATTATGCCTTAATTTTAAAAATATGATACTCCAATGGTTTTAAAGCATCGTGATTTTAGGGACATTAAAGTGTTTCAAACGTACAAAATGTACAAATCTTTGAAATACAGGATACATTGTAACTTTTAAAGTAAAGGTATATTCACAGTAGGCAAAAGGTGGAAGCAAACCAAGTATTCATGGACAGGTGAACGAATAAACAAAATATGGTCTATACATATCATGGAATAGTATTCAACCTTAAAAAGTATGGAAATTCTGACTTATGCAACAACACGGATGAACTCTGAAGATGCACCAAGTCAAATAAGTCCATCGCAAAAGGACAAATACTATGATTTCGCTTATATGAGATACCTAGAATAGTGAAATTCATAGAAACAGAAAGCAATAATGGTGGTTGTCAGGGGCTAGAGGGAGGGGAAAATGGGGAGTTACTGTTTAATGGTTGCGGAGTTTCAGTTAGAAAAGATGAAAAAGTTCTGGAGATGAAGGATGGTGATGGTTGTACAAAGATGTGAGTGTACGTGGACTTAATGTCACAGAACTGTACATTTAGAAGGACTGAAATGGTTTTACATTATATACATTTTACCACAGTTTAAAAAAAGAAAAATTAAAACTAGTCCAGACAATAAGTGTTTCGTATTTCAAACTTGGGTCCAAGTGAGTAATCAAAAGCATAGCCCCAACCAAAACAAAGGCAAACAAAAACAGTAAATAGCTAAGTGATTCGGAAGAAGCTGTTTCTGTTTGAATCAATTTATGCTGGGCACAAACACTTTCAAAGCTGATAAACAGGACTCACTGTCTTCCCATTTGGCTTTCAGGCCTCAGGGTGGCTTACAGTTCTTCTCAAAATCAAGAGCCTATCCTCCCACCAAACAGCCTTATTTCATAATGCAACTTCTCAAAGATAAAAATATACAGACAGCACATGATTTTAACTCAAAAAGAGCATAACGTCAACAATAAATCAGAAGAAACACAAACACTGTGTAACAGACCCCTTTCAAAAAGACAAGTAGACCAGTTTAGGAAGATAAATATAACTATAACATGCCATATGGATTGGAAATGGTGAATTACACTAATTATTACTCCAACACAAGTCCAGCATTTTCCTCGGAAATGTGAGCAAGATTTTGGAATACATAAAGGTCTGTTTAAAAAACAAAAAAAAGTAAAGTCCATTAAAAGTGTAGAAAAGTGTAGAAAATCCCTGTATCAGAAATATATGTCAGTATGAGCTCATTTTAATTCAAGAATAGATTGTCCCCGAACATAGAAAACTAAAGAGATGTCCTATAGACCATTCTAATTTCATGTTATAATAATCATTAGAATCATTATTTAACTGAGGAGTAAATGTAAACTTTTCTAAGAGAGCAAATAAAATTGATTGCAAGGTGTTTATTAAGACTCTATAATATGTATCAAATTGCTTAAGACACAGATGTTGCCTTGCCCTCTGAGAAAATAAAAACACTACAGGCAGTGTAAGAATAAATACAAACTAAGTAGGTAATAAAGATGTGAGATTGGGCATATACATTGTTTAAAGATCAAAGTTTAAGTGAACTCTGTGGCAGCCAGTGAACTATAGTTGGGTTTATACTATGATAAAATAAATAAAAGCAGGCTGAAAGGTAAATGATCACTCATATAACAAATATTTATATAGGCCAGGCATGGTAGCTCATGCCTGTAATCCCAATACTTTGGGAGGCCGAGGTGGGTGGATCACTCCTGAGGTCAGGAGTTCGAGACCAGCCTAGCCAACATGATGAAACCCCATCTCTACTAAAAATACAAAATTAGCCAGGCCTGGTGGCATGTGCCTGTAATCCCAGCTACTCAGGAGGCTGAGGCAGGAGTATCACTTGAACCCAGGAGGTGGAGTTTGCAGTGAGCCGATATCACACCATTGCACTTCAGCCTGGGCAACAGGAGTAAAACTCCATCTCCAAAAACAAACAAACAAAAAATTATATAAAAACATAAAAAGCCAATCCACAAAGATGCTTAATCTCTTCAGATCACTGTGTCCTTTTTTTATGTGTATGTTTTAAATACTCAGTGCAGTCAACATTTCATCTCGAAGGACAGAGCTTGTTTGTCCACATCATACTTTTTTTATAAGGCTCAAATATCAGCAGTACCCACTGAGAATTTCAAAAGAAGCTTTCTTGAAACTCACTTAACTTTGCTGGTTGATTTTTGTTGTTTACCTAGTGAAGTACAGTCATATATGGCTTTATGACAGGGATACATTCAGAGAAATGCTTCATTAGGTGATTTCATCATTGTGTGAACATCATAGAGTGTACTTAGATCTAGATGATATAGCCTATTACACACCTAAGCTGTATGGTATAATATATTCTGTTGCTTCCAGGTTAGAAACCTGTACATCATGTTGTGTTGAATACTGTAGGCCAGAGGTCCCCAATCCCTGGGTTATGGACCGGTAGAGTTTGTGGTCTGTTAGGAACCAGGCCGCACAGCAGGAGGTGAGCGAGGGACCAGGAAGCATTACTGCCTGAGTTCTGCCTCCTGTCATATCGGCTGCCGCATCAGATTCTCATAACAGTGCGAATGTGGTTGTGAAGTGTGCATATGAGGGATCTAGGTTGTGAGCTCCTTAGGGGAATCTAAAGCCTAATGATCTGAGATAGAACAGTTCCATCCCAAAACTGTCCTCCCCATCCCAGCCCTCCCCCGTCGCCCTCATCAGTGAAAAAATTGTCTTCCACAAAAGGGTCCCTGGTGCCAAAAAGATTAGGGGCCGCTGCTATAGGCAATTGTAACACCATGGTATTTGTGTATCTAAACATGTGTAAACATAGAAAATGTATAATGAAATAAAAGATTTTAAAAAAAAAGGAATACCTATATAGGGCATTCACCATGAATGGAGCTTGTAGGCCTGGAAGTTGCTCTTGGGTGAGTCATTGAGTCAGTGGTGAGTGAATGTGAAGGCCTAGGACATTACTGTACACTATTGCAGATTATAACCACTATATACTTATGCTACACTAAATTTATTTTAAAATTTTTTTCTTTAATAATAAATTGGCTTACTGTAACTTTTTTACTTCACAAACTTTCGTTTTTTAAACTTTTTGACTCTTTTGTAATAACATTTAGCTTAAAATGAGAACATTTAGCTTAAAATTTTTTTTCTTTATATCCCTATTTGTAGCCACTTTCTGGTAATTTCTCTTTTTTTTTTTTTTTTTTATTTTTTAAACTTTTTTGTTAAAAATGAAGACAAACACACACATTGGTCTAGACATACAGAGTCAGGAATACCAATATCACTGTCCGCTACCTCCACATCTTGTCCAATGAAGACACTGGAATGTCTTCAGGGGCAGTAATACACATGGAGCTGTCACGTCCTATGACAACAATGTCTTCTTCTGGAATGCAGGCACACTTCAGATATACTACAGTGCCAATATCAAAACAAAGTGAGTCACACACTTTTTTTGGTTTCCCAGTGCATATGAAAGTTGTCTTCACGCTATACTGTAGTCTATTAAGTGTGCAATTGCATTATGTCTAAAAAAAAGTACGTACCTTAATTCAAAAATACATTGTTTCTAAAAATGCTAATGATAATCTGAGTCTTCAGAGAATTATAATCTTTTTGCTGAAAGGTCTTGCCTCAATGTTGCTTGCTGCTCACTGGTCAGGGTGGTGGTTGCAGAAGGTTGAGGTGGCTGTGACAGTTTCCTAAAATAAGACAATAGGGTTTGCTGTATCAATTGACTCTTCCTTTCACAAAAGAGTTGTCTGTAGCATGTAATGCTGTTTGACAGCATTTTACCCACAGTAGGACTTCTTTCACAACTTGACTCAATCCTCTCAAAGCTATTGCTTTATCAACTAAATTTACATAGTATCCTTCATTGTGATTTCAGCAATGTTCACAGTCAGGAGTAGATTCCATTTCAAGAAACCCACTTTCTTTGCTCATCAACAAGAAGTAACTCCTCAGGTGTTCAAGTTTTATCATGAGATTGCAGCAATTCAGTGACGTCTTCAGGTATTCTAGTTCTCATCCTGTTTTCATCACATATGCAATTATTTCCTCCATTGAAGTCTTGAACCCCTCGAAGTCATCCATGAGGGTTAGAATCAACTTCCTCCAAACTCCTGTTAATGTTGATATTTTGACCTGTTCTCATGAATTACAAATGTTCTTAATAGCATCTAGAATGGTGAATACTTTCTAGAAGGTTTCAATTGACATTGCCCAGATCCATTAGAGGAATTACTATCTATGGCAGCTATAGCCTTATGGAATGCATTTCTTAGCTAATAATACTTGAAATTCAAAATTACTCCTTGATCCATGAGCTGCAGAGTGGATGCTGTGTTAGCAGGCAAGAAAAGAACGTTAATCGCCTTGTATATCTTCAGAAGAGCTCTTGGGTGAACAGGTGCATTTTCAATGAATAGTAATATTTTGAAAGGAATCTTTTTTTCTGAGCAATAGGTCTCAATACTGGGCCTAAAATATTCAGTAAACCATGCTGCAAACATATTTGCTATCATCCATGCTTTCTTGTTTCATTTATAGATCACAGGCAGAGTAGATTCCGTGTAATTCTTAAGGGCCCTAGGATTTTCAGAATGGTAAATCAGCATTGGTTTCAACTTAAAGTCACCAGCTACACTAACAAGAGACTCCACTTGTCCATTGAAGCTTTGAAACTAGGCATTGACTTCTCTCTAACCATGAAAGCCCTGGATGGCACCTTCTTCCAATAGAAAGCTATTTCATCTAAACTGAAAATCTATTGTTGAGTGTAGCCACGTTTATCAATTATCTTAGCTAGATCTTCTGGATAACTTGCTACAGCTTCTTCAGCAGCACTTGCTGCTTCACCTTGCACTTTTATGTTCTGGAGATGGCTACTTTCCTTAAACTTCATGAATCACCTTCTGCTAGCTTCACACTTTTCTTCTGCAGCTTCTTCACCTCTCTCAGCTTCATAAATAGAAGAGAGTTGCATCTTGGCTCTAGATTAGGCTTTGGTTTAAAGGAATATTGTGGCTGGTCTGATCTTTTATCCAGACCACTAAATCTTTCTTTATATCGGCAACAGGGCTGTTTCATTTTCTTATCATTCATGTTCACTGGAGTAGCACTTTTAATTTCCTGCAAGGAATTTTCCTTTGTATTCACAGTTTGTTTGGCTTACACCACCCAGCTTTTGGACCATCTCAGCTTCTGACATGCCTTCGTCACTAAGCTTAATCATCTATAGCTTTGATTGAGAGTAAGAGATATGAGACACTTCCCTTCCCTTGAACATTTGGAAGCCACTGTAGGGTTACTAATTGGCCTAATTTTAATATTATTGTGTCTCAGGGAATAGGGAGGCCTGAGGAGAGGAAGAGAGAAAGGGGAACAGCCAGTGAGTGGAGCAGTCAGAACACATACAACATTTATCAACTGTTTGCTGTCTTCTGTGGATGCAGTTTGTGGCACCCAGAACAATTGTGACATTAACATCAAAAATAAAGAAATTATAATAATAATGAAAAAGTTTGAAATATTGCAAGAATTGCCAAAATGTAGCAGAGACATAAAGTGAACACATGCTATTGAAGAAAATGGCACCAATAGACTTGCTCAGTGCAGGGTTGATACAAATCTTCAATTTGGAAAAAAATGCATTATCTTCAAAGCATAATAAACCAAAGTGCAATAAAACAAGATGTGCACATACCATCTGAAGGACCTACCTGAGGCTGTTTTGTAGATTATTTTTTGTAAGTAAGATTACACTCTAAAATAATGATTCAACATACATTATAGTAAATACATCAACCAGTAGCATAATCATTCATTACCATTATCAAGTATTATATACTGTACAAAATCGTATGTGCTATACTTTTATATGACTGGCCACACAGGTTTGTTTACACAAGCATCACTACAAACACATGAGTAATGAATGCAGTGTGCTATGACATTATGACGGCTATGATGGCATGGCACTAGGTGAGAGTAACGTTTCAGCTCCGTTAGAATCTTACGGAAGTTTATGTGCTCCATTGTTGACTAAGATGTCATGATGCAGTGCATGACTATATGTTATCTGTAGAAATGAGATTGTTGGCCGGGCGCGGTGGCTCAAGCCTGTAATCCCAGCACTTTGGGAGGCCGAGATGGGTGGATCACGAGGTCAGGAGATCGAGACCATCCTGGCTAACACGGTGAAACCCCGTCTCTACTAAAATACAAACAATTAGCCGGGCGAGGTGGCAGCGCCTGTAGTCCCAGCTACCTGGGAGGCTGAGGCAGGAGAATGGCGTGAACCCGGGAGGCGGAGCTTGCAGTGAGCTGAGATCCCGCCACCGCACTCCAGCCAGGATGACAGAGCAAGACTCCGTCTCAAAAAAAAAAAAAAAAAAAAAAAAAAGAGATTGTTTGGGGTCAATTAAGGCTACTATACCACTATGTTTTTTAGAACTGTAGAAATCTAAATTAACTAATATTTCTACAGGACTTTTTCACAGATATTTTCTCATAATAACCCAATTCTTTTAAAGAAAATAAGAAGTGGCTTGTTTTCATCACCATTAATCTACAAAACAAAGAAAGAAATAAAAATACAGTTGGTTTATACTTCAGATACATACCTTTGGTGATTTTCATAGAATCAAAAAAAAAATTGTGGCCTCAAAAACAATCATTTTAACATTAATTTTCCCAAATTAAGCTCCCTTAATAATTTTGGAAATTGTGTTTATTTTCAGTTGAGTGGGGTATATTCAGTAAATCAATTTGCAATGCATTTCTTGCATCTACATCTCTCTTGCTGGTATTTCTCCTCTCACAGAATGATTAGCACAGAAGACACTTCCTCCATGGGACCCTGGCTTAGAAATGGGTGCATTTCAGAACCAAAGTAGTATAAGCTGCCAAAATGTTTCTGAGCAATGGAAAAAGGGTCCTCCTGTGTCCCTCACAGCTCATTGAAGAGTTTGCCCCACCATTATCCCCAGGCTTTTCCATCTTCAATGTCTTCCCCTTAATCGCACCCATTTCTAATCTTGGTGAACAATTGCAAATGTTTCTTCTCAAGAGAATCTTTCCTCCATCCTGCATTTTTTGCAATCTCTAGCCATTTTGGAAAATTTCTTGAAAGAAGACATTTCCACATCTGTGCCTTCTTCTCATTCACCATAATCTGGCCTCCACTCCCACTCTTCTACTAGACTTTTCCAAAACGTTTCCAAGGAGTTCTATAGGAGCAAGTATAGAAGCCTCTTCTGGGCCGGGTGCATTGGCTCACACCTGTAATCTCAACACTCTGGGAGGCCAAGGTGGGTGGATCACCTGAGGTCAGGAGTTTGAGGCCAGCCTGCCCAACATGGTGAAACTCTATCTCTACTAAAAATACAAAAATTAGCTGGATTAGTGGCGCACACCTGTAACCCTAGCTACCTGGGAAGCTGAGGCAGGAGAATCGCTTGAACCCGGGAGGCAGAGGTTGCGGTGAGCTGAGATCACACCACTGCACTCCAGCCTGGGTGACAGAGTGAGACTCCATCTCAAAACAAACAAACAAAAAATGCTCCGTGCCAGTGTTTCCAGTGCTTGCTAAGACTGTGCTGTTCTGGATGCCAAGCCTTGCTTTGGTGCTGTTTTCTTCCTACTTTGTCTCTCCTTTTATTTAATTGGGTGCCGAAATGTAAGAGGCCTTTAAGTTTCCTTACTTCGCACTCCTTTTACCTAGGCTAATCTCTCTTGCTTTCATTCAGGCTTCTACTAGGACTGCTGTACACTGATAGCACTCCACAATTTATCCTCCCCTTTTCTGGTCTGTGAGAGTCTGAGCATTTCATTTTTTCCAGATGAAAGCTCAACATTTCCACTCAGATGAGCCTCAGTTACCTCAGAATCAGCATTCCAAAAACCAAACTTTTATCTCTTTTTATTGTAGAGACAGGGTCTTGCTCTGTCTTCACCTAGGCTAGAGTTCAGTGGCATGATCATAGCTCATGGCAGCCTTTAAACTCTGGGGCTCAAGCAATCTTCCCGTCCCAGCCTCCAGAGCAGCTGGGACCACAGGCGTACACCACCCTGTTCAGCTAGCAACCTTTTCTTTCTTCTGCAAATTTTTCTTCTTCCTATGTCTTGGGCCCTTCTTGGGTAAGTAGCAACATCATCTCCCTACTCACACAAAATAAAGAACTGAACTAAGCTCTGATATTTGTTCCCACTTAAGCCCCCTCTTTAAATTGCTTAGTCTGTGAATTCATCTCCTCTTCTCTCTTTCCTCTGACTCTGCCCTTGCTCAGACTATCATCATCAATGTTCTGGATGACACTGGTAGCTCCGAACATGTCCCCTCACTTCCAATCTTTCCTAATAGAGCACATCCTGATCCATACACAGTGAGACTTTTATCTCTTAGCAATGATAAAATAGAATTCCTTGGAAAACATCACAAAACACTTTTGGTAGAAAAAAACAAACACTGCTATGTTAAGAGACTACATAAACCCTAATCTGTATTCCGCATGGTTTTTCACCAGAGGAATATTTCTGAAGTAAAAATATGTTCCATTACTCCCCTGCTGAAAACTCCAGAATAGCACTTCGCTGTCTTCAGAATCAAAGAAAAAGGGTCTGATTTTCCACTCCTATGTTACTCCATCTATGCTAATTTGTGTTAGAGACAACTATGCTCTGTAATAACTCTGGGCTTCGGACGTTCAGTTTCTTTCTGCCCAGAATGCCCACTTCCCATCCTGTCAGCTGTCTGTTCATCCTTCATTATTCAGTTCCTCTTTACCTCTCGAGACTCAGTATCTCACCCTTCTCCTCAATGCTGACTCACTCAAACCATGTCCGCATTGAACCCCCTCCTAAACTTCTTTTAATCTTTTAAAATTGCTCTTTCTTGCCTGGGGAGCCTTTGTACACACATTTCTCTCTGTCTCGAATACTCCTCCCTGCTTAGCTTGCCTGACACTTACCTAATCTTCAAAATTCACTTCAAATGTCATTTCCTCTGCCTCTACTCCTCAAGCTGTCCTCTGTACAGGGACCAGAGCATGCTTGATCACTTTCAAAGCACTGTACTGTATGGTGGTTTTTTTAAATCTATTTTCCTATTTGATTTTGAGCATGGCATGTTAATTAGGGCAATGCTACTTATTGCAGGAGACAAACTCCTACATCTGAGTAGCTTAATATAATGGAGGTTTCTTTCTTTCCCATAGAAAGTCCAAACAGATGTTCCTAATTGTCAGGTGGCTCTACTCCAAGCATGAGTCAGGGTCCTAAATTCCATCCTGTGGCTCAGCCAGTTTCAATACATGTTCACTTTGAAAAAGAAGCTTTATGGGCCAAGCCTGCTGGTGCCTCACATGATCACTGCCCATAAGTCACATGGCCACACCCAATTATAAGAGAGCCTGGAAAAAGTAGTTAAGCTGTGCACCTAGGAAGAAGAGGAAATACTATGATATACAGACATCTAGTCTCTGCTGGAGCTATGCTCTGCTTTTTCTCTGTCTGTCGCCAATACCTGTCATGGACCTGACCCATATTTATTGAACAAATGAGTGAATGAAAAGCAATAGATCTTATATTTTAATTCAGCACTTCCAGTAGCTTTTAAAGAGCACTTAGACTCCCCAAATCCACTTTAAAAAAAAAGCCTTCTCTTTTTTCTACACCCAATGAACTAAAAATAGGTTTTTAAAGGAAGAAATATAAAACAAGTTGTAATTGGTGGCATGTACTACCATAGCAAAAGTCCTTACTCAAGTGACTGACACAGAAAAATCACCCTGATGTGGTTTGGCTCTGTGTCCCCCTCAAATTTCATTTCAAATTGTAATCCCCACATGTTGGAGGAGGGGACTGGTGGGAGATGACTGGATCATGGGGGTGGATTTCTTCTTTGCTATTTTCATGACAGTGAGTTCTCATGAGACCTGATGGTTTAAAAGTGTGGCACTTCCCTTCGCTCTGTCTCCTCCTGCCACTGTGTAAGATATGCCTTGCTTACCCTTCACCTTCTGCCATGATTGTAAGTTTCCTGAGGCCTCCCCAGCCATGCAGAACTGTGAGTCAATTAAACCTCTTTTGTTTGTAAATTACCCAGTCTGGGGGTAGTATCTTTATAGTAGTGTGAGAACTTATTAAAACACACCCCTCTGGAAATTTAATAATGATGGTAGCTGTATTTGTTTTCTAGGGCTACTGTAACAAAGTCCCACAAAGTAGGTGGCTTAAGTAGGAGAAATTCATTGTCCCACAGTTCCAGAGGCTGGAAGTCCAAGATCAAGGTGTCAGCAGGATTGGTTCCTTCTGAGGGCTGTGAGGGAGAATCTGCCCCATGCCTCTCCCCTAGCTTCTGATGGTTTTCTGGCAGTCTTTGGTGTTCCTTGGCTTCTGCAATATCACCCCAATCTCTGCCTTTATGTTCGTATCGCATTCCCCCTATGTGCATATCTGTATCCAAATTTTCCCCTTTATAAGGACATCAGTCATATTGGATCCAGGCCCACTCTACTCCAGTACGTCCTCATTTTAGCCAATTATATCTGCAACAACCCTATTTCCAAATAAGGTCACATTCTGAAATGCTATGGATTAGGACTCCAGCATGTGAATTTTTAAGGGACAGAACTCCACCGACAGAGAGGGGATTTATGAAGCTCAGATGTGTTAGCCTCCCTGTTTGTCCTTACTTTGCGGTAAAGCTTAAAAAGAATCTTGTCATCCAAATTAGACTTTTTTCTGCCAAAGGGCAGCATTCTGACTGAAGAGGAAGGATGGGATGGAAGGCAGCCATGGCATCCGAGGCACAGGCCCCATGTGAAACAACAGTAATACTAAGAATTTACTTTCATAACTGATAGCTCTTAGAAGAAGAGGCGTATTTGTAACCCCAGTTACAGTACTTTGCTTTGACTGAAAAGTCAATTTCAACTGTTCATTATGAGCACATTCCTTTTCCCTGAAGTTCCATCAAAATGCAAATACAGACATGTGGGACATGAGGGATCTTCTTGCTTTAACAAACACATATACAAAGTGATTTCTAGCAATTAAAATGGTGGCTTCAATAGTCATCTGATCTCTCACATTATCTTCCCCTTGAATCATAAATATCATAGTCATCAGAGAGCCTTCAAAAACGTTAATTGGAGCAAACGATGTATTTTCTCATTTTCTTTAGAGTTTTCCTCAAAAACTTCATAGAAGCATCAAATTAATGAGCTTGAAACAATTGTGGGAATTGTTCAGTCTAAGGATTGACAGGGGTGCTCAGGAAAGCCCTGAGAGTTCATTCAAGTCCAGAAGGGTAGAGGCAGGTGGGGTGGGTGAGTAGAGTAGTGGGACAATGGGGAGGAAATTGGAAAGAAAGAAATTCTGGCCAGTTGGCCCACCTGCAGACCAACCCAATCAGGGCACTCTCCTTTCATCTAATGTACATATTGTAGCTTTGTTTGAAGAAAGTATTTCATGTTTTATAAAAGTAAGAAAATTTAGTCCCAGAGAAATTGTGATTTATTGAAATTCCGGTAGCTAGCCAAGTGAGCAGCAGAGCTGAACGAGAATCAAAGTTTTCTTCTGTCCATCCATACACACTAAGCTACATCTCTCCCAACTTCATACAAATGCAAGAAGGAAAGCTCACTACAGGTTCATTTAAGGCAAATATGTTGTCTGCCTTGATCTGGTGATTTATGACAACTCAATCCCTGTCTTCATAAAAATAAGCCATGCCAGCTAGGTGCAGTGGCTCTCGCCTTTAATCCCAGCACTTTGGGAGGCCGAGGTGGGCAGATCACGAGGTCAGGAGTTTGAGACCAGCCTGACCAACATGGTGAAACCCCATCTCTACTGAAAATACAAAAATTAGCCAAGTGTGGTGGCAGGCGCCTGTAATCCCAGCCACTCAGGAAGCTGAGGCAGGAGAACCGCTTGAACCCGGGGGGCGGAGGGGGCAGTGAGCAGAGATCACACCACTGCCCTCCAGTCTGGGAGCCTGGGCAATAGAGCGAGACTTTGTCTCAAATCATCATCATCATCATCATCATCATCATCATCCAAGTCTAAATTGGGGCATTTTTAGCTTAGCCCTTTCAACATAAAATATTTTTATGATACAAGGATGTAACTTTTATATAATGACTATTATATTTCAAGTTGATCACAGATCTAGACCTTTATTCTTCACCTGAAATTCTTTTCTTTCAGCTCAATAAAGAGCATCTAATTTTTAAAGGCCCAGTTAGGGCCGGGCATGGAAGCTCACATCTGTAATCCCAGCACTTTGGGAGGTTAAAATGGGTAGATCACTTGAGGCCAGGAGTTTGAGACCAGCCTGAACAACATGGCAAAACTCCGTCTTTACTAAAAATACAAAAATTAACCAGACATGGTGGTGTACCCCTGTAATCCCAGCTATTTGGGAGGCTGAGGCACGAGAACGGCTTGAACCCAGGAAGTGGTGATGGGGTGAGCAGAGATGATGCCACTGCACTCCAGCCTGGGTGACAGTGAAACTCTCTCTGTCAAAAAAAAAAAAAAGGCCCAATTAGCACAACTGAAACTGATCCAACCAGAGAAGTGTTCCATCACGTAAAACATTACATAAGGTTAAGTTCACTGGGCATTTGTTAAATGGGCTATTTTAAATAAATATACTCCCTGTGTTACATTTTAATATGAGCAATCTCTTTCTTACATGGGGCCAAGTGGTCCTGGAAATTCCCTCCTCTTCCCTCCACATCGCAGCCACTCATTCTTATTTAGGGTAGAGATGAATAACACTTAGAGAGAAGCAAGAATGGGAAAAGGAAAGGAGGGGTCAGGCACAGTGGCTCATGCCTGTAATCCTAGGACTTTGGGAGGCCAAGATGGGAGGATCACTTGAGGCCAGGAGTTCGAGATCAGCCTAGTCAATAGATAGCATCTCTAATTTTTAAAATTGACTAATAATAATCATTTAAAAATAACAAAAGGAAAGGAGGCTCTCTTCCTCTTTGCAAGGAGGAAGAGGAAGGAGTTAAACACAAAAAAGGAAAAGGATCAAGGATTTGGAGAGAAGAAAAATCATTTTTTCATTCCCCTAACAATCTTGGTTGAAGAAATCCAGGTAGAAAGGGGAAGAGAGAATGGAGAAAGATTGGAGGGAGGAAGCAGTCACAAGAATAAGACACAGCTCATTATAGCTGTGCTTCTCCTTAATTCCTGGTTGTCCTCTCATCCAAGAACACATTTAAATTAGCTTGAGTGAGACAGAAGAGTTTATTGGACAGATAAAAAAAATATCTTATAGAAAACACACTCAGACCACAGGCGGAACTAGCATCTACAGCAGCAAACTGATAAGCTCTAGGGAAAATTCTTTCCCTCTGGCTTTCTTGCTGGTTTTCTCTATTTCTCCCTCCCTTCTCTACTCCTTCTCCCTCTCCCTCCCCATCTCCAACCCATGGTTCTTCATCTCTTCTCCCTGTGTTTTTCCTTCTTCCTCTACGTGTGCTGTTCTCTGCCGGTCCATTCACAAGAGAGGCCTGGCTTCCTGTAGCTCCAGGGAATCTCTTCATTTCAAACAACCAGTAGTTAACTGGTATTCCTGTCCCAGGTCCAAACTCTCAAGTTGAAATATTTAGTTGGCCTAGCCTAGGTCACGTGTCTACCATGGTTCCATGAGATCTGGTCAGTTGGTTCCATCTAACTGCCAAGGTGTCTACTTTTGTTGGGGAGTTGGGAGAGATACCAAGTAGCTAAAATACAAAAATACTAAAATTTTTGCTTCAAAAGAGAGGGGAATTATGGACTAAACAAGCAGCTTCATAGAGTTCTACAACCCTTTGCAACCCTGTCGCAGGCTCTCAAGTGGTGTCCTTAGTCTCCAGCCCTTATCCCAAGAGTCTTCAACCTCTTACAATACTGTTTCTAACGGTATTGTCCAGGTCACTTGCATCAAAGTGTGTTTACTAAAAATGTAAATACTTAAGCCCCTTACTCCAGACCTCTTCCAGAGGCCTTGTGTGTTAAATACACTCTGGGGACTGGTTTGAAAATCTCAGTGCTAAGAAGATTGCATTGGAAAACTTATTCTGAGTTTTAACTAAACTTTTGAAGTAATAATTATAGATATTATGATATTAATAGATAATATTT
>NW_016808399.1:557938-589960 GCF_001698545.2 Rhinopithecus bieti | reverse complement strand
TAATTATAGATTATATATTATTTTATAAATAACTATTTTAGATATTTATTATAGATAATTATTACAGATATTTATTATAGATAATAAATGTAAGACACTAGTTATGAAAAGTATATAGCACTCTCTAGATTAAAAGGATATTTATTTTGAATTTTACAAAGTAGAAAGAAGTTGCTATTATGCCAAAAGTAATATGCAGAATTTTCTTCTTTATTTACATGCCATACCATTTACTTTGTGCATCCACAATTCCTATAAGTGTGTAAGGAGCCCAAGAAGTCTGCATTAGTGTTTATCACATTTCTGCCTTTTTCACAGCCATCCTGATGATTCCATATTCTGAGGTTATTTTCTTTTCATTTCTGGCTCTATCTAGATAATCCTAACATCTTTATCTCAGTACAACTATGTACTAGGTGTCAACATCAAATGCCACTGCCACTCTCCTATGAAAGTCATCTACAACAAAACTTACACTAGTCCTCCTTATCTACAGATTGACCATCAGTACACACTCATTTTTCTCTGACTGGATTCTCTCCTTCACTATTTCTTGGAGCTTGTGCTTCTCAAATTTGGATACATACATTCCCGGGGAGGCATAATTTTAGATCAGGAGCCATAAGACAATGTTTCTCACTGGAGCATTTATTTAACTGAGGATTTAGATGATTAAATAACTTAACTGGAAAGCAACTATATGAGTTATCTTTGTCTTAAATAAGACCTGGATATGTTAAATAGAAAGACACAAATTTCACATTACATTTTAAGAAAAAAGGTGGGCCTTCAAAAAATGTGTGCTATGTCCTCCAAGTTCCCAATCTTGGGTGCCTTATTTACTTGATAATATGTTATCAGTTTAGCTGATCTTCTTGAAACACACACATTCAACAACTATGCAAATACTAGTTTAAACAATAAGAAAAGCTTGTCACTGAGCCTGATTGACAGAAAAATGTCAGTCAGGTCCGGCATATCATCTCCCCTTTCTATCTCATTCTAACTGAATCCCAAGGTCGCTGATTTTCAAGGGGCTGGGTCAGAGCCAAAAGAAAGCAATTTCATTTTCATCTAAGCGTAGCATTCAGTAGATCTTGAGCAAAGTAAATATCCTCGGAGCTGGTTTCATAATAGGTTCCTCCTATGAAGACTGGCTCTAACCAGTTCTTGGGAAACGTGCTTACAGACAAGAATTGCCCAACTGATTTCAGTAGACTAGAAAGTACACAGGGCAGCAGAGGTCAAGCCAATGACTGTACAACCTATACACATCTTTATGGATAAATTAATCCCCAAAACAATGGCACATACTTCCTTACTATTAAGACTTAGATAACACAATCTAAAGAGCTCAAGGCATTCTTCATAAAAACTCAAAAGTAAACAATGATATTCATTCTTTTCTGGCTGACAGGGCGAAAATTACCTCCATGGGGCTTGGCCATACAGATAGCTTGAGTAGACAGCTGCCCACACAGTGTAATTTGAGGGGAGCCACAAGGTTCTGTCTGTTGGAAAATATATTCCCCTTTGATTTCCCAGAGCATAGCCTTCCCCAGATTCTTGGCTTCCATTCTCACCATTAGTCACCAGAGTTAGATACTAAGTAGAAGTAGTACATCCATAAAGTCATTGTGGAAATGTACACTTAAATGACCTGAGAGGGGCATTGGGTTTTTTCCCATTTATACGATAAAACGCATTCACACATTAACATGGATTAGTTTACCTGGGTTCATTGTCAATCTGGAAAGCAAATGCTAGAATTCTGACGGCATGTGACATAAAATAATAAGTTTTTGATGACAGTTGAGGCATGAGTTTCATGGGAGTCAGAAGACCTGGTTGGGCCCAGCAGAGGGCACTCTAGGAAACCAGCACAAGAAGATTAGACACAGCATAGTAGAGATAGACTTACTAAATTTAGCTTTTTATTCCTTTGTAATTTTTGCTAAGCCAGCCCCGACCACCACAAAGCAAACAGGACCACTTTAAAGTTAACTGGTCATGAGTAGAGTGCCCAGGAGGCAGCAATTTGCTTCTGAAATCTGAAAATGCCAGAACAATTGTCATCATCATCATCATCATCATCATCATCACGACTACTAAAAGCCACATACATTTCTCAATAGCTTCTGGTAGAATCAATTGCTTTCATCCCTCTAGTGGGTAATATAAAGGAGCTGGCAGAAAACACAGAGAAAGAGAATTAGAAAGGCACAGAGGAAACTCACGACTGATAAGCAGAGGCTGGGTATGGTAGTAAAAAGACAGCTAAGGCTGAACACCGTGGTTCACGCCTATAATCCCAGCACTTTGAGAGGCCGAGGCAGGAGGATCGCTTGAGCTTGGGAGTTCAAGACCGACCTGGAGCCGGGTGCAGTGGCTCATGTCTGTAATCCTAGCACTTTGGGATCCATCCACTCAGGTGGGTGGATCACCTGAGGTCAGGAGTTTGAGAGCAGCCTGGACAACATGGTGAAACCCCGTCTCTACTAAAAATAACAAAAATTATCCAGCCATGGCTGTGCGTGGCTGTAATCCCAGCTACTTGGGATACTGAAGCAGGAGAATCGCTTGAATCGGGGAGGCTGAGGTTGTATTGAGCCGAGATTATGCCACTGCACTCCAGCCTGGGTGACAGAGTGAGACTCTGTCTCCAAAAAAAAAAAAAGAAAAAGAAGAAGAAAAAAGAAAAAGACCAGCCTGGACAACATAGCGACACCCCATCTCTACAAAAAATACAAAAATTAGCCAAGTGTGGTGGTGCACACCTGTAGTCCCAGCTACTAGGAAGGCTGAAGTGGGAGGATTGCTTGAGCCCAGGAGGTCGAGGCTGCAGTGAGCCGAAATTACACCACTGCACTTCAGCTAGGGTGACAGAGCGAGACCCTGTCAAAAAAAAAAAAAAAAAAGGCAGCTAAGATAACATCCTTACCAATTGCCACGTAAAGTAGATTGCTGGAATGGCTACCAAATTCCTTTACTATCTGACACTGGTTTGTTCACATACCTGTAAAGTATTTATAGAAATTCACAGATAGATCAGATAGAGCCAGATCAGTTAACTCTTAGAGAGCCAGAGGATACTTTCTCCGCACAGCAAATTAAATTGTTCCTAAGGAAAAGCATGGAGTTCACTTTAGGTACACAAAGATAATCCCAACATAGACTTGACAGTGTGCTTGCTGTAGACTAAAGAGTAGAAAATGAGTTTTGAAAAATTATCAAAAAAATTAATAATCAGTGATCATATAGAGCAAAACACAGGTATCCAACACATTAGGTTAATGCAAAAGGAATTGTGGGTTTTGCCATTTTGAAAGTAATACAGCAAGGCCAGGCGCGGTGGCTCATGCTTATAATCCCACCACTTTGGAAGGCCAAGGTGGGTGGATCACTTGAGGTCAGGAGTTTGAGACCAGCCTGGCCAATGTGGTGAAACCCTGTCTCTACTAAAAATACAAAAATTATTGGGGTGTGCTGGTGGGTGCCTGTAATACCAGTTACTCGGGAGGCTGAGGCGGGAGAATCATGTGAACCCAGGAGGCAAAGGTTGCAATGAACTGAGATTGCACCACTGCAGCACTCCAGCTTGGGTAATAGAGCAAGACTCCATCTCAAAAAAAAAAAAAAAAAGACAGTTGCACCTATAATCCCAGCTACTCAGGACGCTGAAGTGGGAGGATCACTTGAGCGTAGGAGTTTGAGGCCAGCCTGGGGAACAAGGTGAGACCCCCATCTCCAAAGTAACAATAATAATAATAATAATAATAATAATAATTTGTCTTTAACAATGATCCTATCTTCTGACCTAATCCAATATAAAAGTGTTAATCTTTGATGAGAAAAGAGGATATAGAGAAAGTCAAGGCCTAGCATTGTCCCTGTCACTGTACTTATTATACCTTTTGTTGTTTGTCTTCCTCCACTGTACTGTATACATTTTCTGTGTGCAGAGACAAAGCGCTTGGGTTTGGTAAATGCTCGGTAAACACTGACTGAATGAATAAGCACAATACATTCCTTAGGGCTGAGGTAGAACTTGAGTGACAGCACAATTGGAGGTGATAGGAGGAAATCTAGTCAGGCTGATGGAACTTGGTGCACAGTATGTGTGCTTACGGGCAACAGGTGTCAGTGATATCCAAAAAGAAGTTCTCAACCAAGCCACTGGTCAAGTGGCAGAAGCCCAGATACAGGAAATCTAGAAGTGGCAGCACGCAAAGGTACGTGTGCATGGAGAGATAGGATTAGGAAAATCTGTTAGCCAATAGCCAAATCCCACCATTGGCCTGGTGTCAGAGGAGATTACAGTCATTGAGAAGGCATCTATATCAACAGGGCAGAGGCCAGGTTCTAGAATATAAAGTTATCAAGATAGAAATACAGATGTTTTTTAGAAGTGGGAGCTTCCAAAACCAAGTTAAATGGGATCAGTTGTTCGGTTTCACTAAGAAGAAAAGTAGTAGTAGCAGTCTGGCAACAGGTGTTATTGGTCTATTTTATAGATCAGAAAGCTGAGGCTCAGTGAGACTATGTAAACTTGTCGAAGACCATACAGCTAATTTAAATTAGTGATTCTGGTTTAAAAATAAAGCCTACCTATGCCGGGTGTGGTGGCTCATACCTGTAATCTCAACATTTTGGGAGGCTGAGGTGGGAGGATCACTTGAGGTCAGGAGTTCAAGACCAGCCTGGCCAACAGGGTGAAACCCCTTCTCTACTAAAAATACAAAAATTAGCCAGGTGTGGTGGCACGCACTTGTAATCCCAGCTACTCAGGAGGCTGAGGTAGGGGAACCACTTGAACCCGGGAGGCAAAGGTTGCAGTGAGCCAAAATCATGCTGCTGCACTCCAGCCTCGGCAATAGAGTGAGACTCTGTCTAAAAAAAAAAGATGTCCAAAAAAATAAAATAAAGCCTAGCTAAATCCAAATCCAATTATTCCTCTTTTTCTTACTTCAGCCTGTGACTCTTAAAAATTTAGTCACTGGAACTGGTAAGTCAGACTAGCTTTGCAACTCAGTTTTGAATCTTTCAGACATCTTGGAGCACTGGACTAAAACTCTTCAAATCAGCCCTTAATGGTTGCAGAGCTGGGGATGGAGCTGAAACTACAGCAATGGTTCTCAACCTTGCCTGCACATTGGAATTATCTCCAGTGTTTTAAAAACACGGATGCCTAGGTTCCACCACAGACATGATAATTTAATTGATTTGGGGTTTGGTTTTGTGTCAAAATTTTTTTTTTTTTTTTTTTTTTTGAGACAGAATCGCACTCAGTAGCCAGGCTAGAGTACAGTGGTGCAATGTCGGCTCACTACAACCACTGCCTCCTGGGTTCAAGCGATTCTCCTGCCTCAGCCTCCCAAGTAGCTGGGACTACAGGCATGTGTGACCATGCCCAGCTAATTTTTGTATTTTTAGTAGAGACGAGGTTTCACAATGTTAGCCAGGATGGTCTCAATCTCTTGCCCTCATGATCTGCCCGCTTCGACCTTTCGAAGTGCTGGGATTACAGGCATGAGCCACTGCGCCTGGACACTTCAGGATTTTTTAGGGTCCCCCTAGATGATTCTAATGTGCATCCAAGCTGGGAACTACTGGCTTAGAAGCAGAAGTCAAGAGGCCTCAGCTGTTTGCAGAGGAAGGCTATGGTGGCTTCTATATTTCAATGGGATAGGAAAAATACTAGAAGACTCATGGGCTTGTATTTCTTTTCTTGAACAAGTGGACCATAACCGACTCTTTGTTTTTCTAGTTTAACCTTAGAAAATATGCCCAAAGTCAACAGGTATACAATTAACCTTGCAAGTCAAATGGTTCCATGTTCTTAGATTCTAAGTGCTAGTTGTGTGTGACCCAAGGCAAGGTTTTAGAACTGAATCTCCCAAATTGCTCATTACTATTCTATGCTTGGCTAAAACTCTTACATCACCCCACAATGGAATGTGACCCAAGTCAAGAAGAAAACAGAAACATTTGTGTTGTTTTCATAATTAGGAATGGGAATGAAGAGGGATTGAGGTATCTCAAAACAACTTGTACTTTTCCCAACCTATTTAAGACCTGATTCATGTAATACTTACTAATCTTGATGCCTACAAATGACATAGTACATGTATAATTTCTGGATGTGTAAATTCTAGACATTTAATTTGCTTGGACCAAATCCTAACCATAGAACTTGTTTATTACTTAAGGTACACACTTAATACAGCAAATACAACAAGCTTCCTATCGCCAGCTTCCATGATCAGAATTCTTGTGCACAGTTCCCTAATAGGAAACAATTAATTATACAATAAATACATATTTGTTTAGGGTCACTATACATCTTTGCTTGCCTGGAATTATCCTGTCATTCCAGAATAATTATTAATAGCACCCTCTCTCACTCTCAAAAATGTTTCACTTTTGATGATAAATTTTCTGGGTACCCTTACAAATAGCTCACTCAATCTGCTCTTCCTCTGCAACCACTATAGTGATACATCATGTTTGGAATGTGGTCTATTTCTATTTTGAGCACTCCTATAGCTATTCAGGAAAATAAGGCCATTGAAACATTAATCAGTTGATCAACATGTCTTCTTTATATTTTTAAAGAAATATAGAACTGCTTGAACAAATAGGAAACAAATATTAAACTGATAGACATAATCCTAAATATATCAGAATTACATTTATTGTAGCATAAATGCACTGTAAGTAATTGTATTGTCAGTTGATTAACAATGTGATGATAGAACACAATTTCTTCAGGCACAAAGTGATAGGGTGTATTTCTTGTGGCTGCATAGTTGTCCTTCTCCTTGAACATGTTCCATCTGGCAATGTCACAAATATCACACAGTCCTCTAATTAGACTACTAGACAATCTTTTGAAGCATTATTATCTAGCACTGATCAACCAAAAGTACATACTTGTCCAGCATGGAAACTCCTTGACTCAATCAGCACATCTCACCTGGATGAAATCCAAAAACTGAACAGGTTGTAGGGTTTGCTACTTCTGGCACATAGCCAAAACTTGTGATATGATTTATTTCAAACTATGGACAATGTATGCAGATAGTGGTTCAAGACTAGCCTGACCAAAGTAAGGTTTTGAAAGAGAAGGGGGGCACCATAATAATTACACTAGCCGAAAACGGACACTTTGAGACTGTTTTGGGTAAACCAGACTACAGTCACTCTAGTCAAGGCAAAAAAGAAAAAAGAAAAAGAAAGCAGGCCATTGCATTTTATTTACTTCCACATCCAAGGATTGCTCTTCTAACCAAATCAGGTTGCATGTAGAGAGATGGGTCACAGTTAATAAAATGATTTCTGTATTTCATGGTGTACTCCGTTTCCTTGTTTTATTTATCTTCCAAGTATGTTCTTTCATAGAAGTATATGTTATATCAATGAATGAGAAAATGTCTTAGAGAAAAGTGTCTAAGATAATAAAGGTCCTGGAGAAAAAGAGTCATTTGAGAAATGGGGTACATGATGTATATGAAATCTGACCTCAAACACTGTAAGGAGTGTCATTTTTAAGTGAGAATGGGCAGGTGCTGAACTCCATAGAGCAGAGCATAGACAGAAGTTTTTAAAATCCAAGGAAGCAAATTTTCATTCCACATAAGAACTTTAACACTTATTGGCAACAGAATAAGTTGCTGAATAGGATAGAAAATATATCAATATGGGAAGTATACAAGTAGAAGCTCAGTAGCCATCAGTAGTGTTACAGAGGAATTTTGTTTGTTTGTTTGTTTTTGAGACAGGGTCTCATTCTGTCACCCAGGATGGAGTGCAGTGGCACAATCACAGCTCACTGCAGCCTCAGCCTCCCAGGCCCAACCAATCCTCCAATCTCGGCCTCGCAGGTAGCTGGGACTACAGGCATGCACCACCATGCCTGGCTAAGTTTTAAATCTTTTGTAGAGATGTGTCAGGGTAGGGGGAAGGGTTGGTCTCCCTATGTTCCCCAGGCTGGTCTCGAATGCCTGGGCTCAAGCAATGATCCTGCCTCAACCACCCAAAGTGCTGAGATTACAGTTGTGAACCACTGCGTCCGGCTTCAGAGAAGTTTTGATGCACCAGGTGGCGCTGGTAATTTAAGGTTCTCTTGTGAAATGGGTCTTTTCACCTGGCCGGCATCTTATTCCTTCTTCTGGTAACAGCATCTCATTGTTCTTTGTTGAACCACCTCTCCCCTATTTCTATGAGGTATGGTTGAGCTAAAATTATCCTCAGCTTCCAGAAACGGGCATCTGATCCTTATATAGACATTCAGTGACTTTTATCTCCTTGGCCAAGAAAGGGCACATGGTCCACACTTGGAAAATTTGAAGCAGTCCTAAGACTTTTAAGGAAACTGTTGGGAAAAAGAAATCTTTTTCTTTACAGGTTGCTGAAAGGGTAAGATGTAGGCCCAGAACTTCTGGCAACTATCTTGCTAGCAAGTGGGGGAGGGCTTGCCTGAGAATGACACCAATCTACAGGAAAGCATAGCCAAGCAGTGGAGAGAGGGAGACTGAGTCCTGGCTCTTTTTTTTTAAGCCCATACATCTAATAATGTCTGAAGCCAGATTAACCCCTGGATTTTTAAGTTCTATGTGTTAAGACATTCCCTTTTATTTTTAAGCCAGTTTGAATTTTAAAAAATTATTTGAAACAGAAAGAATTCTGAATAATACAGGTCCCTTCCAAGAAAATAAAACTTGATTATAGTAACATGTACTCTCTATATATAGTTTGGCAGATTTCTGGTTATTTCTGGTAGATTTCTAGCATTTCTAGTAATGCTTTGATGGTAGTTAGATACAATTACTTGCTATAAGCAATCGGAAATAATAAAACCTCGTTGTTTTAAAAGTGGGTATTTCACATGGATATAGACAGTCTTTCCCATTTCATTTGAATTAATGAGATGTTGCTGCATAATATGTACTTGGTTTATCTTATGCTGGTGATCCTCAACCTGGGGCTCCTAGAAGTGGTAATGTTAATGAATGCATTTTACTTAACATTAAAATATTTTAAAGTATGAAGTCCGTGGCTGACTTTTAAAAATAAATATTTTAAAAGGGGTTGTTTAAAAAGAATTTTTTGAAAGGAATTCATAACAGTGGTAAAATATTGGGAAATGCCTCAACAAATGCTATGGTAGTTGATGTCATGGTTTCTAGCAAGTCTAGCTGGAGTTAAGCAGGAAAGGAATTTATTAAAAGGATAGTGAATAATTTGTAGACCCACTGGCAGGGCTGGAGAGCCTAATTTCAGGATAAAATCTGAAAGTTTCACACTAAGTTTAGCTTTATTGTTTATAAGGAAGTAATATTAATAGGTGTCTTAGCCACAGTCACAAGAAAAAAGACCCCTGTTCTTGGTTTCTTCCATCACTCACCCTTAGTTAAAGTCCAATTCTGAACCTATCTAAGTCTCATGACAATATACTGTCTTCAAAAGAAGCTGTTAAGTGTCTGGCATTCTTAGCCTCCTTAGCAATAGACTCTTTTTGCCCCACACCAAGATTCATGAGTGGGAATTCTCAAATACAGTATAGAATGGGACTTGGTTGCCATACAGTCAAAATGAATCACGAATGTCCACTATAAGCCAAACTTTTGGCAGTTCAACACCAACTTACAAGCTTCTCCCTATGCTTAACGTTCTAGGAAAAAAAATGTTCCTACTTAAAGTAACTATTCTTCCTCATATAAAAGGAATCAGTTGAAGTTTCATCCAGCTCGAAATACAGGCTTTCTGGAAGATGTCCAGTTCTTCTGGAATTGTGCCATGGTATTGTCTCAATATTCTATAAACTATGGACTAATTTGTAAAAGCCAATACTAATAAATAAATAATAGAACAAAGATACAATGTAGGAAAAATGGTTAAGATTTATATATATACATGAAAGAAAATATGGGTAGGTGTTACAGTCTTATTTCTGTAATTCATCTTGGTGCTATATTTGCACTGATGACTCAACTCCTCTATTATCACTTTTAATTTTCTTTTCCCCTCAAACAAGGGTTTACCCATACCTTGATCCTGAAAAAGCTGCCCCTTGATCATTCTTCCCATATTAGGTTGCTATGGATTTCCTTTAACTTTTGATGCTGGACTTGACAGTATTAAGAAGCACCCCAGAGGACTGCTGGATTTCTACCAACACCCTTCTTGATCCTATTGTGTAATAGCAACACTGCTTCCCCATTATAGCTAGAATCATCATTTCTGTCATATCATAATTTCTTTTGGATTTTTCATCCTGTGGTTTTAGAGTTGGAAATAAAAAAGTGGCAAACTCAGCTTCCAGTGCTGTTAAGCCAGTGTTTACTTGGTACTCTGTGGAAGCAATCCTCCTTTGGCTACTAAGACCCCCTAAACCAGCAGAGCCCAAGGGGACTGGAGTGAGACGCAAGCTTTTGTGATTCAGCCACTATGTGATTTCGTGAGAGCTGTCATTCCAGTTCTACCCCTTAATTACCAAATTCATGCATTCACAGAAGCATCAGTACCATAAAACTGTCACAGCTTCAGACCACATACCATATTTCATATGCTAGCACCCCAACTTCACAATGTGTTATCTTCTGGCTGGCATCATAGTTGAATATTTGGTATCCCATCTCATCGTTTTGTAAGGCAGACTGCTACCGTGTATCATGAGATACATGGTTAAGTCAGTAATTCCATCAACATTAATCCATTTTCTTATTTTTAACTTTCTCAATTAGAAGTTATACTGTATGGCACTTCTGACGGAGAATACATTTCATAAGTCTATAAGTGGTAAGGCTGACAGAAACATATGGGGAAGAAAAAGCAAATACAGTAGTCCCCCCTTATCCATTGTTTTGCTTTACCATTTCAGTTATCTGTAGTCAATAGTGGCCCAAAAATATTAAGTGGAAATTCTAAAAATAGACAACTAATCAGTTTTAAATTACACACCATTCTGAGTAGCATGATGAAATCTTGTACCATCTTGGTCTGTCCTGCACTGGACATGAATCTGGACATGAATCATCCCTTTGTCGGATATATTCACACTATACATGCTACCTGCTTGATACTGTATAGGAAAAAAACATAGTGTATGTAGTGGTCCTTTTTCATACTGCTATAAGGACATACATTTTATAAAGAAAAGAGGTTTAATTGACTCACAGTTCCACAGGGCTGGGGAGGCCTCAGGAAATTTACAATCATGGCAGAAGGAGAAGCAAACATGTCCTTCTTCACATGGCAGCAGGAAGGAGAAGAATGAGTGCCTAGCAAAGGGGGAAACCCCTTATAAAACCATCAGATCTTGTGAGAAGTAACTCACTGTCATGAGAATAATATGGGGAAAACCACCCCCATGATTTAACTATCTCCACCTGGTCCCTCCTACAACACATCCGGATTATGGGAACTACATTCAAGGTGAGATTTGAGTGTGGACACAGCCAAACCATATTATTCTGCCCCTTGCCCCTCTGAAATCTCATGTCTTCACAATTCAAAACACAATCATGCCCTTCCAACAGTCCCTCAAAGTCTTAACTCACTCCAGCATTAGCCCAAAAGTCCAAGTCCCAAGTCTCATGTGAGACAAGTCTCTTCCACCTATGAGCCTGTAAATTCAAAAGTAAGCTAGTTATTCCTAGATACAATGAGGGTACATGCATTGGGTAAATACACCCATTCCAAATGGGAGAAATTGGCCAAAACAAAGGGGATACAGACCCCATCCAAGTCCAAAATCCAATAGGGCAATCATTAAACCTTAAAGTTCCACAATGATCTCCTTTGACTCCATGTCTCACCTCCAGGTCACACTGATGCAAGAGGTAGGCTCCCATGGCCTTGTGCAGCTCTGCCCCTGTGGCTCTGGTGGATACAGCCCCCTTCCCAGCTGCTTTCATGGGCTGGCATTGAGTGCCTGCAGATTTTCCAGGTGCACTCTGCAAGCTGTCCTGTTGGTGGATCTACCACTCTGGGGTCTAGAGGACAGTGGCCCTCTTCTCACAGCTCCACTAGGCAGTGCCCCAGTGGGGACTCTGTGTGAGGAATCCATCCCCACAATTCCCCTTTCACACTGCCCTAGCAGTGGTTCTCTATGAGGGCCCTGCCCCTGCAGCAAACTTCTACCTGGACATCCAGGTGTTTCCACATATCCTCCGAAATCTAGGTGGAGATTCCCAAACTTCAGTTCTTGACTTCTGTGCACTTGCACACTCAACACCATATGAAAGCTGCCAAGGCTTGGGGCTTTCACCCTCTGAAGCCATGACCTGAGCTGTTCCTTGGCCTCTTTTAGCCACGACTGGAGTGGCTAGGATGCAGGGCACCAAGTCCCTATGTGTACACAGCAGGGAGGCATTGGGCCAGGCCCACAAAGCCATTTTCCTCTTAAGCTTGCCAGCCTATGACAGAAGGGGCTGCAGTGAAGTTCTCTGACATGCCCTGGAGACACTTTCCCAGTGTGTTGGCCATTAACATCCAGCTCCTAATTACTTATGCAAATTTCTGCCCTGGGCTTGAATTTCTCCCCAGAATATAAGTTTTCTTTTCTGTCGCATTGNCTTTTAGCCACGACTGGAGTGGCTAGGATGCAGGGCACCAAGTCCCTATGTGTACACAGCAGGGAGGCATTGGGCCAGGCCCACAAAGCCATTTTTCCTCTTAAGCTTGCCAGCCTATGACAGAAGGGGCTGCAGTGAAGTTCTCTGACATGCCCTGGAGACACTTTCCCAGTGTGTTGGCCATTAACATCCAGCTCCTAATTACTTATGCAAATTTCTGCCCTGGGCTTGAATTTCTCCCCAGAATATAAGTTTTTCTTTTCTGTCGCATTGTCAGGCTGCAAATTTTCCAAACTTTTATGCTCTGCTTCCTTTTGAATGCTTTGCCACTTAGAAATTTCTTCTGCCAGATATCCTAAATCATCTCTCTCAAGTTCAAAGTTCCACAGATCTCTAGGGCAGGGGCAAAATGCCTCAGTCTCTTTGCATAGCAAGAGTAACTTTACTCCAGTTCCCAACAAGTTCCCCATTTCCATCTGAGACCACCTCAGCCTGGACTTCATTGTCCATATCACTATCAGCATTTTAGTCAAAGACATTCAACAAGTCTCTAGGAATTTCCAAACTTTCCTGCATCTTCCAACCTCTGAGCCCTCCAAACTGTTCCAACCTCTGCCTGTTACCCAGTTCCAAAGTTGCTTCCACATTTTCAGGTGTCTTTGAAGCAGCACCCTACCCTGCAGTACAAATTTACTGTATTAATTTGTTCTCATGCTGCTATAAGGACATACACAAGACTGGGTAATTTATAAGGAAAATTGATTGACTTACGGTTCCACAGGACAGGGGAGGCCTCAGGAAACTTACAATCACGGCAGAAGGGGAAGCAAACATTTCCTTTCTCACATGGCAGCAAGAAGGAGAAGAATGAGTGCCCAGCAAAGGGGGAAGCCCCTTATAAAACCATCAGTAACCATCAGATCTCATGGCTGTACATGATGGCTCACATCTGTAATCCCAACACTTCGAGAGGCTGAGGTGGTAGGCAGATTACCTGAGGTCAGGAGTTCGAGACCAACCTGGCCAACATGGTGAAACCCCATCTCTACTAAAAATGCAAGAATTAGCCAGGTGTGGTGACAGGAGCCTGTAATCCCAGCTACTTAGGAGGCTGAGGCAGGAGAATCGCTTGAACCCGAGAGTCAGAGGTTGCAGTAAGCTGAGATCATGCCACTGCCCTCCAGCCTGGACAACAGAGTGAGACTCCATCTAAAAATAGATAATAAACAAACAAACAAAAGATAAAGACATCAGATCTCGTGAGAACTAACTCACTATAACTACAACAGGATGGTATTGAACCTCCATGGTTCAATTATCTCCACCAGGTCCCTCCTCCAACACATGGGGATTATGGGAGCTACAATTCAATATGACATTTGGTTGGGGGTACAGCCATTCCATATCAGTGTATATAGGATCCGTTACTGTGCAGTTTCAGGCATCCACTGGGGTCTTGAAACTTGTCCCCTATAGATAAGGGGGGACTACTGTACAAATGCTATCCCAACTTAAAATTATTTATTTATCATTTTACTTATTTTTTATATCTTTCCCAACTGGAAGATAAACTCCCTGAGGACAAGAACCTCCTCTCTTCTGTGTGCCACTCTATTATAGACACATTCCTGTGGGAAATTATGATCTTTCAGACATTATTTATCCACAATTCAAAAAACCTTTGCACATGAAACAGCAGGCAAAGGTTTTAAAAGTACAAATTAATCAGAACAATAAAACTCTCTAGGAAAATCAATAACATTTTAAGTTAGACACTGCTTAAAATACAACACTGCAGAGTAATAGATGGCATGGCTTTGTGAAAAGAGAAAGACTTTGCCTTACTACTTACGATGGAAATACCTACAAAATTCTTTTAATGGGCTATAAAATAGATGTTCAAATATAGCTGCCTTGAACAATTTTTTTATGTGTTTATAGCTTTAACCCAGGGCCTCATCCTAAGAATTTTTGCTACTGATAATGAAGCTGTATTTTTTTAAAAATGAAAATGGTATGTACCTGGGATCTTTTAGGAAGACAGTCTAATTAAGATTAGCAACTAGAGGGAAAGAAAACCCAAGCTAAATGTTTCTATACTTTAGTAAATTCTACCCTCTATGGTCCTAATAGCAAGAGCATGGCCACTTTGAGCAGTGTTGCAAGGCAGTTGCTCACACACACACTACTCAGCCATGAATGGGTGGCTTGAAGCCACCAGGAAGATAGGTTTAAATTGGCAACATCATTTTCCTGATTCTACCCTGAGACTAAAGCATCCTGCTTTAGGATTTGGGTCAGTCAATCAGCAGGTATTTATCTGGTGCTTACCTTGTGCCTGTGACGCTGTTAACTCAGCAGAAAAACATAAGCAAAGACAAAAAGTTAGAGGCAAGAGAAAAAAAGCCAAAATAACAAAAACTTAGATGACAAAACACTGAAGACAGTGTTAGAGTACTGCTGCAAGGAGAAAGAGATAATTATATGTTCACAGATCCAAGAAGTGAAGAATTACTTCCACCTAAAGTCTTTTGATTTAAATCAAATATACCTGATAAACATATGTGAAGTGCACTGGATACATATTTTTAAAACACATGTTTTAGTTGTTATTCCCCAGTGAGAAGTATGGGTGCAGCATAGCCTTTTATTATGATAATAGGCAATTACATGCATTACCCTTTCCTAAAGTTCTTACTCCACTCAAACTTAAACAGTTATTTGACAATGTTGATTAGCTCAAATATGAGGTACAGACAAGCATTATCAGATAGTCCCTAGAACTGTAACTGATTCCTAAATCACTCTACTGAAAAGAAAAAGGTGGTATCCTGGCCCGATAGTCAGTCACTGTGAGGGTCTGACATTTACACTCAGAGAGGATCTCACCTGCTATTGCAGCCACTTTCACATCCTTGACCTTTAAATCTTCTCTGGCCTTGCATCCCTATTGCTGGGCCAGGAGAGAATAAATCAGACCATGTGCACACATCTGCAGGAATATCACAGCCTTGAATATTTTATTTTATATGTAGGCCCAGTCCTCATAGCCATGAACCCTTGACGTGTAAAACCACTATGATTTTGTACCAACAGGTATCTCAGCTAAGTTGCTGAGATGAGGCAGCAACTTACCACGTTGTCTAGCCTCTTAGCAGTGGCCACAGCTCCTACCTCACGGAGGAAAATTGCAGACAACAGCTGCATAACCAGGCCATGACTCTTTTCTCTTTTCTTTTTTTTTTTTTTTTTTTTTTTTTTTTGAGACGGAGTCTTGCTCTGTCACCCAGGCTGGAGTGCAGTGGCCGGATCTCAGCTCACTGCAAGCTCCGCCTCCCGGGTTTACGCCATTCTCCTGCCTCAGCCTCCCGAGTAGCTGGGACTACAGGCTCCCGCCACCTTGCCCGGCTAGTTTTTTTGTATTTTAGTAGAGACGGGGTTTCACCGGGTTAGCCAGGATGGTCTCGATCTCCTGACCTTGTGATCCGCCCGTCTCGGCCTCCCAAAGTGCTGGGATTACAGGCTTGAGCCACCGTGCCGGGCCTCTTTTCTCTTTTCTACCCATCTCAGAGTTTGTTCCTCTACTAAATTCTTCTTAGTTTCAAAAGCAGATTCCCTACCCTCTCTTGCAATATTTTGTTTCATAAATTGTTTTCTCAAATATTATATTTCAATCTTACCTTCCTTCTGCCTATAAAACCATTAGCCTTATCTAATCGAAAGCATACAAATAAAACAATTTAAATCAACTCTGTACCCACATCATAGCTCTGTACCCACTTCATAGGGGTTCACAGGAACCACTCTGTTCCTCTGCTCCCTCTCTCCTCTTTCACAGCCAAACTCCACAGAAGAATGGTCTTCAATCTCCAGCTACATTTCTTGATATTTCAGTTTCTCCCCAATCTCCAGCTACTTTCCTCACATCTCAGTTTCCCACATTTCCCTGGCAAAGCTCATCCACGACTTTCCTATTGCTAAATCCCTTAAAGTCCTTTTAGTTCTCACATTAAATTATCTATGTTTTTGCTATGGATAACTTGAAACTCTCCCCCCTCCTTGCTTTCAGAGACATCAACTTTTCTGACCATTTCTTGTCTTCATTACTGGTGCCTGCTTTTTTTTGAGACGGAGTCTCGCTCTGTCACCCAGGCTGGAATGCAGTGGTGCAATCTTCGCTCACTGCAAGCTCCATCTCCCGAATTCATGCCATTCTCCTGCCTCAGCCTCCTGAGTAGCTGGGACTACAGGCGCCCGCCACCACACCCGGCTAATTTTTTGTATTTTTAATAGAGACGGGGTTTCACTGTGTTAGCCAGGATAGTCTCCATCTCCTGTCCTCGTGATCCACCCGCCTCGGCCTCCCAAAGTGCTAGGATTACAGGCATGAGCCACCGTGCCTGGCCTGGTGCCTGCTTTTTAAATGTTGGTGTTTCTTTTGTATTACTCTAAAGTTTTCCCTGGGAAATTGTGCTGGTAACTTTTAGATCTACATGTCCGTCTCTACCTTTTTAGACAACTAGTCCAAATCCTTCCCCACATATCCAATTGCCTATTCTTCTCTCCATCTTGAAGTCCCAGAGAAATCAAACTCAACAGGTTCTAAGCGAAGTTCATCTTTCTCTCAAAACTTCCTCCTCAGTCTTTTGTCCTTATTTTAACAAATGTCATCAGTACTTTTATCCCAATGGTTTCCTGTCTTCCATATTTTAATCTAGTCTGTTCCCTCTGCTGAGATTACCCTTTTGTCCCACTTGTCTGCCTATGAATGCTCCCTCAACTTTAAGCTTGAGAATCACCTCCTTCATGGAGCACTACCAGCCTGGCCAGGTAAAAGTGACCACTGCTGGCTGCCTGCTACCACCCTTAAAGAGATACCTCAAACAGTATGTGTAGCACTGAATTATGAAGAAGGAGCATGTTTTACGGAGAAAGAGGAGCACATGGAAAAGCCCTATGATAAGAAGGAATTTGGGTGGGCTTTTGAGGGACCACAAGAAGCTCTGTGGCTGGGGCACTGGGCCAAAGGGACAGTAGCATGAAACCAGCTAAGATTGTTGGAAATTTGAGGGATGGTGGAAGAAACAAATGGAGAAGGCAGGTGGGGTGCCAGCCATGCAGGAGCTTGCAGGCCATGGTAAAGCTTTTTCCATGCTATTCTAACTACCATGGGAAGCCAAGGACATTTCTAAAGCTGGGAGTGACAAAATCCAATGTAGATTTTAAAATGACCTCTCTAGCTGCATTGTGAATAGATTTCAGAGAAGTAAGATTGTTAAAGAGGTGACTAGTTAGGAAGTCATTACAATAATCCAGCCAGAAAATGATGGTCACTTAGTGTGGAGCAGTAGTAGGGATGACAGAGAGCATAGTCAAAATTTTTGTCAAACTTTCTCGTACATGCAAACAAATGAGACTATGTTGCTTGATTAAACTAATAATCAGTTTCAGGGTGTTCCATGGTCATTACTGGCTGCATCCTGTGACCATCTGGAGACCAGAATGACCAGCCAAGCCCTATGTCTTTGCACGCACACAAAAACAATTTTTACAGAATTAATTGGCATGCTCCACAAAGTCTGCTGTGTTCTTTGAACTCTCCTGACCTTGGGAAAATGCTTTTCCCACAGAAAACTTTTCAGCCAATTGAGCTTGGACTCTTCTTAAAGGTCACATGGACTCTTGTATTGGAAATACTATTTGTACGTTTCTATTTCCTTTGTTAGTTCCAGAGTCTACGTTCCTCTCATAGAGCAAACAAAGGCTTAAGGAAGATCAATGAAGAAAAGAAATGAAGGACATATTGGAAATAAACTTCCTGAAGAAACCACATGGGAAAGAAATGCCACTAAAACTACTAGGTAGAAATAATATCTATATGCCAGATACAGCAATAAAAAAATTGGTAATCACATACAGACAACTTTCATGAGATCTGTGTTCCTAGGAACAGAGTAATAGGTAGTGTCAGAAGATAAAATTACAATAAATTCAGTTTAAAGATTTCAAATGGCTTAGTTGTGATTCTAGAATCAGGCAACAACACTCCATCCCATAAAATAGAGTAAGTGTTCCAATGAGTTGGGCTGAGGAGGTTGGCTTTATAGACAGAAAATGAGCTGAAGAAGGCAGACATAAAGAACAAAAAGAGATAGATCATTTCAAAGTTACTTTCCTTATAAGACAGGGACAGGGACACAGAATAATAGAGAGATAACTGATTGGTTAACACCAGTTTACTTCAGATCACTCTTTAGCATAAGGATTAAAACAAGGGGAACTTCATTATCATGCCAATTGAAGATTACAACAGACCTGTTAGAAAAATTAAGCTATTTGTCCCTCTTGATTTCTTGGAAGACCAGATAATAACTCAGTTTTAGTTTGGTGAGTGTGGGTGACTCCATTTGTCGTTTCTAGTCTAATCTGCTGGGGCCTAGTGCAGGAGTTAATGACCTCCTCTGTTTGTTTAACAATTTCCCTCTTTTGATGAGGTTCTCCCCCAGATGAGAGTGTGATCAAAACTAAAGGCATTGGCCAGGTGCAGTGGCTCATGCCTGTAATCCCAGCACTTTGGGAGGCCAAGACAGGCAGATCACCTGATGTCAGGAGTTTGAGACCAACCTGGCCAACATGGTAAAACCCCATCTCTACTAAAAATACAAGAAATTAGCCGGGCATGGTGGCGGGCACCAGTAATCCCAGCTACTTGGGAGGCTGAGGCAGGAGGAACACTTGAACCCGGGAGGCTGAGGCTGCAGTGAGGTGAGATCACGCCACTGCATTCCAGCCTGGTCAACAAGAGCAAGACTCCATCACAAAACAATGAAAATTAAAATTTTTTTAAAATTTAAAATAAAACGAAAGATATTAACACTACTCTTAGTTACCATCATTCTGGGTTTCCATTCTCAACATGTCATTGGAAGGTTACAGTGTTCTCATGAAAATGCATTTCTTTGGGCTGAAGGAAAACTATTTGATATTCGACAGATAGCTGTGTGCAAAAAGTTAAAACTTTTTAAGATGACATAATGCACCAGGGAGACTATTTGTATAACTATTAGGAAGATATTACCAAGAGTTTGGAGTATGCTCCTAAGCCAGGGTCTTGATGAATTGAACCACCTAAAATTGAATAGATCAAAGAATGAATCAGATGAGGAATCTACCCATTTTAACCAAGTAGCCTGATCATTAACTTTTTGCAACTGAGTGTCCACAATACCCTATGTATTTATCTATGTGCAACAAGAAGTGTCATCAACTGCACAGATTTCTCCCTGTTCAGTAAATAGTAGACAGCAATTCTATCATCTAGCAACACAGGAAAATGTCCAAATCAAAGCAGAGAGTACTAACTCTATAAAAAGAGACCACTAGTACAATTTGAACAAACATCGTGTTAGGAATGTTGCTAATGTTACCTGTTAGGTATACTCAAAGATCTCTTAAGTCCTGTAAAGGTTTAGGTTTGAGCCAGTCATGGTGGTGCATTCCTAAATTCCCAGCTACTCAGGAGGCTGAGGTGGAAGGATTGCTTGTGCCCAGTTCAAGGTTGTAATGTGCCATAATTATGCCTGTGAATAGCCACTGCACTCCAGCCTGGGCAACATAGCAAAACCCCACTTCTTTAAAAAAAAAAAAAAGGATTTGACATGACAGATCCAGTGCTTTGTTAAGTTACTCACAAAAACTACTGACTGAAATTCTAACTACAGCATTATCCTGTCAAGTGAAAGAGGTAAGCATAAATAACGAAAAATTAAGAAGGGTAAGAATAGTCTGAGCTCAGGCATTTTAGACCAGGCTGGGCAACATGGTGAGGCCCCATCTCTACAAAATATAAAAGAAAAAAATTATTAAAGAAAAATAAGAAGGGTAAGAGTCTTACTACGATATGGAGTCTTGTTCTTCTAGTTTTGTGATAAGCTATCCACAGCATGAAGTCAGCTACTTATCCTAGTTTGCAGTTTGAGTATCTTCAGTTGTGGCATCAGACATTCTGACAAACTATCTATGTGGCTCAAACATCAGGCATGAGACTTGTCCCTTGGAATGTATATTGAATATAGCCAACTTTGGCTATAGGGTTTCAGGAACAGAGCAGTTCTTATTCTTTGTTGAAGAGTTGTACCCAGATGTTGTACCCAGAAAGAATTTGGAATCCAGTCTACAGATAGATCATAAAAACTCAAAAGCAATAAACAGGTCTATAATCAAATAACAGATGTACTGTACTTTTCTTTTGAAATATAATTTTCTCTCTACAGTCACCCCGTTTTATTAAAGATAATCATGGTAAGACCAATATGTTTGTAAAATAAGTGTAGCCTCAAACTTGGCCTGATATTTACATAAGTACAGCAAGAATAGCCACATAAGCTCACTCCTTTTAAATTTGCTTTGCTGTAAATTTTCACAAGGAAGCTAAATTTGGACTTTTAAAAAGCTCTTGACACCAGGAAGTCAAACCAAAGCAGATATCAGACTTTGCCTACAGTATGTAATACCTTGATGTTCTCTGGCCTGCCAAGAAGTGACAACTTTTTACTCACTCTCTGAAGGGTTGGGAACTCCTGAAGCCAGGCATTCTATGCACATTTTCAAATATGACATTCCAGTCAAAGCCTTAGTAATAATATATTCAGTATTTCAACTGCATCTTGTTAAATGATACAGTTAAATTCTTATTGAACTTATGTAAATACTCATATTTGACATAAAAATAAGAATACTCACCAATAGTTTCTGAACTTTGGAGAGATCAAGTAGGGAAGAAAAGCAAATGTTTCTATTTTATGTACAAAAGAATACTTTATCAAATTGCTGTAAGCTGTACATAGCTGAAAAGAAAAGAAATTCCTTAAATTTGAAAACAAAACATGAAAAGAACCAGCATTGGCTCAAATTTTTAAAAGGCATAAAACCTCATATGTTGTTTTCATCAGTTAATTCAGTCTAATGTAATTAATGTTTGCTCTGTTTAATCTTGGTTAGCAGCCTCACAAACCCATCAGTTTTTGTTGTTATTGTTGCTGTTGTTGTTTTGAGACAGAGACTCTCTCTGTTGCTGACGTTGGAGTGCAGTGGTGCTATTTCGGCTTACTGCAACCTCTGCCTCCTGAGTTCAAGCAATTCTTGTACCTCAACCCCTCAAGTAGCTGGGATTACAGCGCCACCACACCAGCCTAATTTTTGTATTTTTTTCAGTAGAGATGGGGTTTCGCCATGTTGTCCATCCAGGCTGATCATGAACTCCTGACCTCAAGTGATCTGCCCACCTCAGCCTCCCAAAGTGCTTGGATTACAGGTGTGAGCCACCATGCCCAACCCCATGTTTTTTCACTAGAGTTTTAGAAATTCTTATCCAGTTTAATAATATCTCAGTTATCAGAAACCTGAACTTGTCAGAATTATTTCCATTCTTTTCATGAACCTCCTTGAAGATACAATGCTTTAAGAGTATAGTTGCTTGCAAAAAGCTTTCAGAAAAGCATCAGAACAAAGCAATTAACTGCAGGCAACAAGACATAAAATGGCCATGGTTCAAAATCTGATGAGAGTCCGTAGTGACCCACTTGACAAGGAAATTTGTTTTTTTCTGTGGTGTACAAAATTGGAACATAATAACCAAAATTATGACTTATAACATCATAATTTTTGAAATCTCATACGATTTTGGAGCACATTTAATAATATATCCATACAAATATAACTCAAAGAAGGTTAAACATTTCTTATTTGACAATATTTCTCATATAATTTAATATATGAAATAAGCCTACTTCAGTTTAATACTTCTTTTATACATCATTTGAAAAGTTCTAGAACCCTGTAGAACATATCAAAGTTAGTTCAAGGTTAAAAGACTTAAATTGAGAATTTGATTTGGGGAAGTCTGTAAAAATAAAGGTTTCAAATGCTTGATCAAAAATAGGATCACACGGCCAGGCACGGTGGCTCACTCCTGTAATCCCAGCATTCTGGGAGGCCGAGGTGGGCAGATCACTTGAAGTCAGGAGTTCCAGACCAGCCTGACCAACATGGCGAAATCCCATCTCTACAAAAAATACAAAAATTAGCTGGGCATGATGACACACATGTATGGTCCCAGCTATTCGGGAGACTGAGGCAGGAAAATCGCTTGAGCCCAGGAGGCAGAAGTTTCAGTGAGCTGAGATGGCACAACTGCATTCCAGCCTGGGGGACAGAGACAGACTCTGTCTTTAAATAAATAAATAAATATATAAGTACATGAAACTTTGAATATTTTCCAATTCTAAATCTGACAAGTCATTCTGAACTCCATTTTCAAATTCCATGGCCTTTCTATAACTAAAACCACTTCCGTGTTTCCTTTTCTTTTTTTCTTCGCATAACATAATTGTACACTGGTAATGTTTAACAGACAGCTCTCCCAGGTAAAACAACAACAACAAACCCTGATTTATTGTGTTCACCCATTTCTGTGGTATAACTACTCCTGTTTACCATGACTGATTTCAAATTATCAATATGACGTCACTAAATGTGGAGGTGGAAAGACATGCTTATAACTGGTTCTCATAAATCAGTTTACGGAAGCTTTAGCACACCATTGATATAACATACCTCTTTGCATCCCACTACAAGGCATACAGAATTTGGTCTGTGAAAAATTTTTCTTTAACTGTTTAAGGCAGCTTTTGGGGTTGTAGTTGAGGAGATTGGACATAAGATATTTAGATCTGGAATCTAGTTGATAAATAAGACAACTGCCAAGGTACAGTTAATAGTGTTAATAATAATGATAATTTTCTACCTCAAAGGAAAGAACTAAAATTTTATTTGAATTAAAATTCCTAATATGTAAATTCCCCAATATACATTCTAAATTGATAATAAACTATTATTTTTCATTGAGAAGTAAAGGCCTTATGAAATTTTATTCTTGGCTTTCCTGTACAGAAATACTGGCCAGTTTTCTATCAGCTGGCCAGCGTACGATTAATATAAAACTTTTATAGACATAGCAATATTTAACTATAATGACTTTGGGTTTTTTTCTTCTTTTTTTTTTGTCAAAGGAGAAAATTGTGTTTTCTTGACTATAACACAAAATAAATTATTTTAAATTTTCACAAAATCTCCAACAACAAGAGTTTTAACAATCTTGGTAAACTAGGTTTAGAAATAGCAACATTTTAAACCTCCAAAATATTATACAATACATTAAGTCCATCTCATGTTTATAAATTACACATGAAATCATATGAACAAACAACTTTTTTGCCGTTACACAGATATGCTATGACTTTACAATCCTAGTCCCTGTATAAGCCAAAGAGAGAGTAGATAGTGAATAGTGGCCTTCGACCACACATAACTTATTTAGTTATACATGCACACACATGCATGCATGCAAGCTCTTTTGGGATTTTGATTAGGATCAAAATCAGTTTGGAGAAAATGATATTTTTATAGTGTTGAGTCTTCCAGTTCATGAACATGACATATCCCTCTGTTGATTTTGGCCTATAAAAACTTCTCTCAATAATATTTTATATATTTATGCATAAGGATCTTGCACATGGCCAGGTGCAGTGGTTCAGGCCTGTAATCCCAGCACTTTGGGAGGCCGAGGTGGATGAATCACTTGAGATCAGGAGTTCAAGACCAACCTGACCAACATGGTGAAACACCATCTCCACTAAAAATTCAAATGTTAGCCAGGCATGGTGGTGTGCACCTGTAGTCCCAGTTACTTGGGAAACTGAGACAAGAGAATCACTTGAACCCAGGAGGCTGAGGCTGCAGTAAGCCGAGATCATGTCATGGCACTCCAACCTGGACAACAGAGCAAGACTCCATCTCAAAATAAATAAATAAATAAAAAGACCTTGCACATCTTGATTGGCTCTAGGCATTTTAAATTTTTATGATGTTGTGAATTTTATATTTTCAAACTTGTATTTTGTAAATGCTGCTGATGTGTAAATACAACTGATACTTTCTCTGGGTCATTTTAGATGCCTTTTGCAGATCAGGAAAGTTCTTATCCATTTCTTTTTCTTTTTTTTTTTTTTTGAGATAGTGTCACCTCTGTCACCCAGGTTGGAGTACAGTGGTGTGAGCTTGGCTTACTGTAACCGCCACCTCCTAGACTCAAGTGATCCTCCCACCTTAGCCTCCTAAGTAGCTGGGACCACAGGTGCATGCCACCATGCTCAGCTAATTTTTTGTATTTTTGATAGAGATGGGGTTTCACCATGTTACCCAGGCTGATCTCGAACTCTTGAGCTCAAGCAACCCACCTGCCTCAGCCTGCCAAAGTGCTGGGATTAGATAGCTAGCACACCTGGTGCCTATCTATTTCTAATTTGCTAGAAGTTGAATTTAAATCATGTATGAGTATTGAAATTATTATTATTATTTTATTTATTTATTTATTTTTGAGACGAAGTCTCACTGTGTCACCCAGGCTGGAGTGCGGTGGCGCGATCTCGGCTCATGGCAAGGTCTGCCGCCTGGGTTCAAGTGATTCTCCTGCCTCAGCCTCCCCAGTAGCTGGGACTACAGGCACCCACCACCATGCCTGGCTAATGTTTTATATTTTTAGTAGAGACGGGGTTTCACTGTGTTAGCCAGGATGGTCTCAATCTCCTGACCTCGTGATCTGCCTGCCTCAGCCTCCCAAAGTGCTGGGATTACAGGCGTGAGCCACCACACCCAGCCCTGAGTATTGAAATTATTAAAAGATATTTCTGCATCTTTTGAGATCAAATCATTTTTCTCTTTTATTCTGCAAGTGTGATGAATTACATTGGTTAATTTTCAAAAGTTAAGTCAATTTACATTTCTTTAATAAACCCCACTTGAATGTAATATATATGCTTACATGGTAGTGTTGTGTATTTTAATTCTACTCACATATTTGTCAAGAACTATGAAAGATATGAGATTTTACTCTACTTGCAAGCTAGCAAGTTAGCCTGCCATAATTTCAGGGATGCAGGCAGAAGCTACAACATTCCTGAGTCAAAGATGAAGGACATTATTACTCATGGCACAGGAAGCAATGTGAGCTTTGTGTTTGTGTCAATTCTCCTTACCCCCCAAAGCCCACTGGGGTGACATGGAATGGTCCAGGTAGATATTAGGCACATAGTGCATTTGAATCATAACTAAGAAATCCTGAGCGGGCAAACTTACTCTGCTTTGAAGGGAGACACTATCTCTACCCCAAAGCTCCTTGCTGTACAAATATTCATTTAAAATAGTCTGAAACAAAACTTTCAGTGCCCTTGCTCATAAATCATGCAGAGGCCTATAAAGAACTGTCTTCCAATAATATTTAAATTACACAAGGTATGATCATTATTATATTTAATCAACTTTCATTTAGATATACCCACATATTTACCTTTCTCATTGCTCTTCTTTCTTTCTTGAATAGTTGATCTTCCATTAGGAATGATTTTTCTTCTGCCTAAAGAAGTATTTTCTTTATTGTGGGTCTGCTAGAGATCAATTATATCAGTTTTTGCTTAAAAAACAAATGTCATTATTTCATCTTCATTCTTGGAGGGTATTTTCCCTGTGTATAAACTATAGGTTATCTTCTTTGGGTTCTTTGGAAATATCATACCATTGTTTTCTGGCTTTCATTGTTTCTTTTGAAAAGTAATATGTCAAACTGTTTTCCTTGAAAGTAATCTGTCTTTTCTCTTCTGGCTGCTTTTAAAATTTACCTTATTATTGTTATTTACATCAGCTTTACAATGATGAGCCTAGGTATGAATTTCTTTTTATTTATCCTTAGGAATTATTGAATATAGGCTTATTGTTCTTTATCAACTTTGGAAGATTCTTAGCCATTATTTTCTCAAATATTATTTCTGCCCTATTTCACTCTCTTCTACTTCTTGGATTCCACATGTATATCATATTTTCTCACTGTAATCTCATCATTTCTCTCTCTTTTTTGTCTGCCATTAATTGTGATTTATGATTTTCTGCATATTTTCTTCTGTCCTACCATTCAGATCATAGATTCTTTCTTCAATTGTGTTTAGTCTGCGGTTAAATCCATATATTTTGTTCTTAATTTTAGTTACTGCATTTGCAAATTCTAGCTTTTGTATTTGATCCTTTTTCAATTTACCATGATTTAATATTTTTAGCTCTCAGCTATAATTCCAAATCTTGTCTTTTATCTCTTTGAATGTAAGAAAGCATAGCTTTTAAAATCAATGTTTGGGGACCCTAATTTTTGGAGTCCTTGCAAGACTGTTTTAGTTATTTTCATGAAGTTCTGTCTTCTTAGGGTCTTGGTTATTTTCTACTGTGCATCAGAACTTATATTTGAAAAATTGTATGTTGACATAATTTGAGGTCTAGCACATTGTTAACTTTACCCAGGAAAAAGTTTGCATTTGGGGCATTGGGAATCTCTAGCAATCTGGAAATGCTTAAGATAATTTCAGTGATAAAAGTAATTTGGAACTGGGCTACAGTCTTTGAGAGAGCCAGTTGGCTTCTACTTCACCCTTATTCCTGACTATAGTTCTTTGGAGTTACAATCTTATGTGGAAAGAGTTTGATAAGCTTCCACTTGGGAAGGACTTTTATACCCCAGATACCTTTTCTGGGATTTTCAAATGTCTCAGGAGAAAAGCGGCCTCAATCATAAGGCACAAGTCTCTTGATTTTTATTTTTTTTCCAAATCCTGAACTAATTATACCCTACTTCTTTAGCTTTCAGATACCTTCAAATGGATTTTCCCCTTATCTTTTCTATTAAAACTCAGTAGGAGGTTTGGTCTGAATTACTAGTTTGTCACTACTGGAAATGAACATTCCTATTACTTAGTTTTTGTTGTGGTTGTTGTTGTTGATCTCCAGATACTAAATTCTGATGTATAGTCATTGTTGAAGAACATAGAGTGGAAACAAGCTGTCATGTAACATTACTTGTCCCCCACCTAAGCCACATACACTTACCACCACTATCACCACCACCACCACAACTGTAACAACAGATGTGATTACTCTTCAGGATTCTAGTCAAGACATTCAGCAGTCGGGCCCATAGGTCAGCAGTAACAGTTGATTGAGACTGACAGGATTGGAATGGGAGGTGAAAGTGGGTGCCGAGGGAAGCAGAATAGACAGAAATTGGGTAATTTTCTGGGGCATGTGTTGAGTAAAGTGGTGGTTCCCACTTACAGACTTGTGCTGCTCTGCTAAGTTATATCAGGACTAAGTTATATCAGGAAAAAGGAAGAAAAACAAAAAAACAGATGTGCTTTTTCTTCTAGGAAGCTCAACTCCTCTTTACATAAGATTGTTTCCCTGGAGTAGCTTAACTCCACCACTAGGTCTCCAAAGATGGTGATGTTCCTTGCCCCTTGGTGTCATTGATCAAGAGATTAACAATTAGAATTAGAATTTCCTCATTTGGTGGAAAAATCCATGCCTAGTACCATGTTATTTCAAGACTGCATGATAGAAGAATGATATTCACTTAAAAAAAAAAAAAAAGCCAACAAACTTTGCCTTTTAAATTCTTTCTGATGAGATATTGAACTCATATACGACCAAATTTCTAGTTTTCCATTTTAGGGACTGTCAATCAGGAGCAGCATTGAGGAGCTAAATGTGGTCATGTCTGCACTCCAAGCCTGCTAAAAATGTTTTAGCTTCCAAACAGACAGAGTGACTGTTTCGTCAGCATGCAGCTGAGGGGTGAATGAGGACAGCCAGGCTGGGTACATTGCCACAGTTGTCTGTGCATGTTCACCTCACGTCATAGGTTTTCTTTTACCCCAGTGCGCTCCATCTTTCCCTCCTTTCTGCTTAACAAGCACTCATACATTCAAATTTAATTGTAACTTCTTTGTGTATTTGTGTGTATACTTGGATGTGTTTTATATCTCTTTTATAGAGATAAAGTTTATTAAAGGTAGAGATTGTGTCTTCTTAGCTTATAATTTAAGTGATCTGACCACATTAATGTGGATTATGGAGCAGTTAGTTAATCCCCTCAGCTAGACTGAACCGAATAATTTCACCATGTGCATGGAGAACTCTGTTAAGCTGGAGTTATCACTGAGCCACAGACATTTATTGAGCACCTTCTATGTGTCTAGAACTATCCTAGATGTTGGAGAAAGAACACAAAAAGACTCAATCTTTACTTCCAATGTGATCACACCCTAATTATGAGTATACCTGTGTTGTAAGGAATAAGTGTAATGAGGACCACAACCATATAAATAAGTAAAATCAACAACGATATTTGAAAATAGAGAAAACACAAAAAATTCTTTTTAGAGGACTCCAAAAAGACTTCTGAGAAAAGATTACATATAAACTTTTGGTGATTACATGCCTATCATGAGGGCAAACAGTAATAAAGAACTCCAAGTACGGAGAACAAGACATGTACAGATTAAAAGGTGAGAGAGAGGACTATATATTTGGGGGTTAGGCTAGTGGGTTTCATGAAAAAACCATAGAAGAACAGTAGGGGTCAGAGGTTTAATGCTTAACAAAATCTGTTGATATCTCCCAGAAATGTAAGTCCAGAAAATTCATCTTATTTCTGTCCTGATAATTCTCAAAGCATCACCATACTGGTTCCCAAACCAGCTCACAGCATGTCATTAACATAAAACAGTCTTTGAGCAGGGATGCTCAAGGAATCTGGGAATCAATTCTCCTGGTTTGAATCAGATTTGACATATTATAAATTCAAATGCAGTAGATGGGTTATAAACTATTTCACTGATTTCTTACTCATTTTTTTCATTTCATTTCACAAATGTACATTTTCTAGATTCATTAGAGCCCCCAGGCACTCCTCGGTGACAGAAATAATGCTATATGTTCACTAATTCCTTTTCCTCAGCACACAAGAAGACTATATTTCTTGGCCTCCTATAAATTTATTTTTATTTTATTTTATTTTTTGAGATAGATTCTCACTCTATGGCCCAGGCCGGAGTGCGGTGGCACAATCTTGGCTCACTGCAACCTCCGCCTTCCAGGTTCAAGCGATTCTCGTGCCTCAGCCTCCTGAGTAGCTGGGACTACAGGTGTGCGTCATCATACCCTGCTAATTTTTGTATTTTTAGTAGAGATGAGGTTTCGCCATGTTGCCCAGGCTCATCTCGGATTCCCGACCTCAAGTGATCTGCCAGCCTCCATCTCCCAAAGTGCTGAGATTATAGGCATGAACCACCATGCATGGCCTATTGGCCTCATATAGAGTTAGATTGGGGCAAAAATCTGGCAATAAAACATAAGCAGAAGTGTGGCCTTGAAAACATCCTTCTTGATTCTACAATTTTTCCTACAGACACTTTTGTAATACCTTTGAAAGCTCAATGTTCCAGGTAGTAGAAAGCTTGGAAGAGAGTCTCTGGGAAGACTTGACTGTTCCATAAAGAACTGTGATGTGAACAAGAACTAAACATTGCTGTGTACGCCACTGAGATAGCTTACCATATCCCCATTGCCTGGAGTGGGGGTGGGATGTAGCACATTGAAATCTACAAATTCTAGGGGGTCTAAAGCTTCAGATTTATGGTTTAGTACAAATGATAAAAGGCCAAGCGTGGTGGCTCACACCTGTAATACCAGCATTTTGGGAGGCCAAGGCAGGCAGATCAGGAGTTCGAGACCAGCGTAGCCAACATGGTGAAACCCCATTGCTACTAAAAATACAAAAAACAGCCAGGGTGTGGTGGTGGGCACCTGTAATCCCAGCTACTTGGGAGGTTGAGGCAGGAGAATTGCTTGAACTTGGGAAACAGAGGTTACAGTGACCCAAGATTGCCCCACTGCACTCCAGCCTGGGCGACAGAGTGAGACTCCATCTCAAAAAAAAGAAAAGAAAGATAAACATGAGGGCCTATTAACTATTGCAATTCTTATTTGAGACTCTCCTCCAACCAGAAACAATTTTGTTCTCTTTAATGAGACAACTAAGACAAAGGAAAATAGTAAAGAAACTTGCTTTCCTTGGTCTTAACTATGGATGAGGGTGAGAGGTCTCTCTTGATAATGTGTAACCTCAAGTGGCCCTCAACCTGAACTTAAGGTCAAAATTTACACTCTCTGTATGGTTCGAAATGCCCAAACTAAAAATTTATATTAAAATGGTTCTAGGTTGGCAGTGTTTCCAAGTGGTACTGATAGAAGAACTTGTAGATGTTTTAAGTCTAGGTCTCAAAGAGCTTTCACAGATAAACTTCCAAGGAATGGGAGTATAGATTAGAAAAATCTCAAAACAACAAAAGAAGACACTGAGAGCAAGAAAACAAAACAAAAGAAAACAAAATGCTATCACCACTACAGAAGTAAATCTGCAAAGACATAGATTCTGAAATGATAATAAGCATGTCAAATGTATTTAAAGAAGTTATTTTTGGCCAGGCACGGTGGCTCACACCTGGAATCCCAGCACTTTGGGAGGCCGAGGCAGGCAGAATACAAGCTCAGAAGTTCGATACCAGCTCGCCCAACATGGTGAAACCCTGTCTCTACTAAAAATATAAAAAATTAGCTGGGCGTGCGTGATGGTGCGTGCCTCTAGTCCCAGCTACTCAGGAGGCTGAGGTAGAAGGATTGCTTGAACCCGGGAGGCAGAGGTTGCAGTGAGACGAGATTGCGCCACTGTACTCCAGCCTGAGCGACAGAGCTAGACTTCATCTCAAAAGGAAAAAAAAAAAGGTGGCTGATAATATTCTGGAATTGATAAAAGGCACAAATCGTCACATTCAGGAACATAAGGAACACAATGCAAAGTAAACGAAACCTACAATTAAACCCATCCTAGTTAAACTGCAGAACACTAAGACAAACAAAAAGAAAGATTTGTCTACAAGGACAGAAAGAATGAGAAATTTGAATAGCAATCTGAAACCAAATGGGTTTAGCATAATTCAAAAAACTTCCTACTCTACAATGATTGTAAAGAAATTTAAAAAGCAATGCAACACATGCCTCAAAACCCACAAACAGCTCCCAGTAATTATGTCTGGTAATTCTGGAAGTGGGAATAAAGTTGGGCCTTAAAAAGGAAGATTGAGTCAATGTTGAAGAAGCAGTTATATACCCAGAGCCCTGCAACTCCTTGTAGTCAAGGGATTGCCATTTTCTTACTCCAGCACAACACTGAAGGTTCATCACCTAGAGAGAATAGAACTTGACTAGAGGGCACAAGGCACTGTGAGAGCAGGCTACCATATTGAAAACAGATTAAATAAAATGGTTATATACTAAATATTGAGACATTACCATTTCTCCACCAGCCTTCTGACTGAAAACATCAGCCACCAGTTTTTACCTGCAAGGCAGGAATATGGAAGACCCTTTTCCAGGTCTCATAAAAATACTTATAGGCACTATAAGATATATATATTATATATAAAATATATATTATATGAAACTATAT
>NW_016808399.1:552671-557628 GCF_001698545.2 Rhinopithecus bieti | reverse complement strand
ATTATATAAAACTATTAATGTAACATATATTATATATATTATATATATAATATATATAAGGTATAATACCTACAGTCAGGGCTTCCCCAATAAAATATTGCAGCCAAAACACCTCATAATAAAGCTCCTGGTCAGTAAGTCTCCCACACATGGATATGGAACTCCAAATTATCTTTTTTTTTTTTTTTCTTTTTGACACAGGGTTTCAGGCCGGGCGCAGTGGCTCAAGCCTGTAATCCCAGCACTTTGGGAGGCCGAGACGGGCGGATCATGAGGTCAGGAGATCGAGACCATCCTGGCTAACACGGTGAAACCCCGTCTCTACTAAAAAATACAAAAATCTAGCCGGGCGAGATGGCGGGTGCCTGTAGTCCCAGCTACTTGGGAGGCTGAGGCAGGAGAATGGTGTAAACCCGGGAGGCGGAGCTTGCAGTGAGCTGAGATCCAGCCACTGCACTCCAGCCCGGGCGACAGAGCGAGATTCCGTCTCAAAAAAAAAAAAAAAAAAGAAAAAGAGACAGGGTTTCACTGTGTTGAACAGGCTGCAGTGCAGTGGCACAATCACAGTTCACTGCAGCCTCCCCCTTTGGGGACTAAAGTGATCCTCCCACCTCAGCCTCTCAAGTAGCTGGAACCACAGGCATGAGCCACCACACCTGGCTAATTTTTGTATTTTTGGTAGAGATGGGGTTTTGCCATATTGCCTAAGTTGGTCTTGAACTGCTGGCCTCAAGTGATCCACCCACCTCAGCCTCCCAAAGTGTTGGGATTACAAGCATGAGCCACCATGCCTGACCCAAACGATCTCTTAAATGCCCCATTTTTAGTGAGAGCAGGCAGCCAAGGATCACTATGAAATACTGAGGAATATGTGAAAGAGAAACCAAAACAAAGAAATGAGAAAAAAAAAAAAAAAGTTCTCAAGGAAACAGAGATCGTGCAAAGAGAAGAAAAATAATTTTTAAGTTGCTTATATCTCCAGAGAGATGATATAGAGTGGCCATAAAAGAATAGGATACTTTGTTTAAGAAACAGGAATAAAGGAGCTATTAGAAATTACAAATATGGGCAGGGCATGATGGCTCACACCTGTAATCGCAGCACTTTGGGAGGTTGAAACAGGTAGATCACTTGAGGTTAGGAGTTCAAGACCAGCCTGGGCAACATGGTGAAACCTCATCTCTACCAAAAATACAAAAATTAACCAGGAGTAGTGGCTCGTGTCTGTGGTCCCAGCTACTTGGGAGGCTGAGGTCAGAGGATGACTTTAGACCTGGAAGGGGAAGGCTTGCAGAGTCAAGATCACGCCACAGCACTCCAAACTAGGCAACAGAGCAAGACCCTGTCTAAAAAAAAAAAAAGAAAAGAAAAATTATAAATATGCTAGAAACGAGAAGTTAGAAGGGCATGAATATAATGTTGAGAAAATCTCCCAGAAAGTAGAGCAAAAAGGCAAAGAGATAAGAGAGAAAAATGAAAGAAAGTTAGGACATCAGCCCATCATGTCTACCCTGAAATAATAGTAGAGAACATAGGAAATGTTCTGGAGAAAAATCTTCAAAAGAGTAATCAATAACATTGAGCAGAGCAGAAGCTCATGAATTTCCAGATTGAAAGGACTCATAGAGTGTGCTTGCCACATTGATAAAAATAAATTCATGCCAAGTTACATCGTTGTGAAATATCAGAATACTGGGGGCAAAAGTTTCCATAGAGGAGAAAAGTAGGTTATATACAAAGGAAAAAGAATTGAAATAGCATCAGGTGCCTGAACAGCAAAATTGGAAGCCAGAAGACATTGAAACAATGTCTTCTTCTTCTTCTTCTTTTTTTTTTTTTTTTTAATAGGGATGGTCTTGTTATGTGCCCAGGCTGATTTTGAACTCCTGAGCTTCAGCAATCCTCCTGCCTCGGGCTCCCAAAGTGCTGGGATTACAGGTGTGAGCCACCACGCCTGGCCAGAACAATGTCTTTAAAACTTCTAAGGTAAAATTATTTCCAACTTAGAATTCTATCCTCAGTCAAACTATCAACCATTAGAGAGGGAAACACAGAAGCCTCCTAAGATAGAAGGAATATTCTGTTTTTCAAAGTTTGCTAAAGAGTACATGTGCATTCATCTTATTAGTCCTTAAGCCATTATGGGTATGTACTATACACTATTAAAACTGTCTATAGGCAGGGAGTGGTAGTTCACGCTTGTAATCACAGCACTTTGGGAGGCCGAGGCTGATGGATCACTTGAGGTTGGGAGTTCAAGACCTGCCTAGCCAACATGGTGAAACCCTGTCTCTACTAAAAATACCAAAATTAGCTGGGTGTGGTGGTGGGCGCCTGTAGTCCCAGCTACTGGGGAGGTTGAGGTTGCAGTGATGCAGTGAGCGGAGACTGTGCCACTGCACTCCAGCCTAGGAGACAGAGTGAGACTGCGTTTCAAAAAACAAAAAAAAAAAAAACAAAAAACAAAAAACAAAAAAAAAAAGAAGAAAAAAACTGTCTATAACATAATTTAAAAGTAATTTTTAAAAGAGTTAGCAAATATGTCAAAAGGTTAAATGATGGGTACATGTATGTTTTGTATGTTATTCTCTGTACTTTTAATATACTTAAAATATACTCCAATTCTTTTTTTTTTTCTTTTTTTTTTTTTTGAGACAGGGTCTCACTCCATCACCTAACCTAAAGTGCAAGGCATGATTATGGCCCAATGTAACCTCAAACTCCTGGGCTCGAGTGATCCTCGCATCACAGCCTCCCAAGTAGCTGGGACTACAGACACGCACCACCATGCTGGCTAATTTTTGTGTTTTTAGTAGAAACGGGGTTTCACCATGTTGGCTAGGCTAATCTCGAACTCCTGACCTCAAGTGATCCGTCTGCCTTGGCCTCCCAAAGTTCTGGGATTACAGGTATGAGCCGCCTCACCCGGCCAAACTATGCTTTATTCAAGTTGCTTATATCTTCAGAGAGATAAGACGGTACAACCATAAAAGAATAGGAACCATAAATTCATATCATCTCAATTTTGATTTATGTATAAATTTCTGCCCTTTGAGCACCAGTACACATTTTCTGAATTAACTCTAAAATTATAATACTAGGCCCTTATCCCCTAGACCTTTTTTTTTTCTTTTTTCTTTTCTTGTCTTTTTTTTTTTTTGGTAGAGACAGGGTCTTGTTATGTTGCCCTATCAGGCTGGTCTCGAACCCCTGAGCTCAAGCAATCCTCCTGCTTCTGCCTCCCAAAGTGCTGAGATTACAGGTGTGAGCCACCACGCCAGCCCCCTGGGCCATTTTAAACTTGAAAAATTGAATTATATAGTGTTTCTTCCACCAAAATGCATCATTTATAGATGTCAACATAAATACATTTTGAATGTTAAATCTGGAATACTTTGGTTATGACCCTGATTCAATCAGAAGAATGGACTAAATGAACTCTTATCCCCTTCTAGCCTGTACAATTACAACACTTTTTTGAGTTTGAGCTATAATATAGTTACAGATACAAACGTAAAATACATAATATTCTTCCAAGCCCATTATCTTTTTTTGTTTGCCCAGACTCCGTCCCTCATTCTCAATCCTAAATTCTGACATAAAACTTACACCATCCTCTGACTAGAGTGGGACACTGGAAAGCAAAATAGAAGCACATCCTCTTGGGTTAGAGATTGGTTTTCTTCCTGGAGCTATTGAGAAAGTCTCCCTTTATCTGCTGAGGTTTCTAAACTGCTAGCATGTAAGCTTGAAGTTGCTTCTTGCCTGCCTGCTAGGAATGCCTGCCTGAGAATGAAGTGGCTCAGAAGATAGGAGAGCAGATCAAAGGAGGGAGATCATTTCTTAATGACAGTATTTGAATTGTGAGTGAAAATAGGTCGATTCTTAAACTTTCAAATTTCACAAGTGAAGAAATAAGACAAAGATTAACTTAGAGAAAAGCAAAAGGTTATATGAGAAACAGAGAAATTGTAAAATGCTACATGTCTCAGCTGTGAACAGCTTTTACGTAGTCATAATAATGTAAATTATGAATACTGGTTTAGCCAAAATTAAAACATAATTATATGAGGTGAATGGTAGGATGAGAAGGATAGATACATATGAAGAAAGCAATGAGTCAAACAATGCTCATCCTAAAATAGGAAGTCAATAGATGATACAGTTTGGCTCTGTGTCTCCACCCAAATCTCATCTCCAATTGTAATTTCCATGTGTTGAGGGAGGGACCTGTAATCCCCACGTGTTGAGGGAGGGAGGTGATAAGATCCTGGGGGCAGTTTCCCCCATTCTGTTCTAGTGATAGTGAATGAGTTTTCATGATATCTATGGTTGTTAAGTGTTTGGAAGTTCCTCCTCACTCTTCTCTTTCCTGGCAACTTGTGAAGAAGGTGCCTGTTTCCCCTTCCACCATGATTTTAAGTTTCCTGATGTCTCTCCAGCCACGCGGAAATGTGAGTCAATTGAACCCTTTTCTTTGTAAATTACCCAGTCTCAGGGGAGTTCTTTATAGCAGTGTGAAGATGGACTAATACAATAGATGATGTCTAAAGCTGAAAAGTCACAAAGCAGCTATATAACCATATTATTTAGATATAAGACATGGCAAGTCATGGTGGCTCATGCCTGTAATCCCAACACTTTAGGGGGCTAAGGCAGGAGGATCACTTGAACCCAAGAGATCAAAAGCAGCCTGGGCAGCATAGGGAGACCCGTCTCTAAAAAAAAAAAATTTTTTTTTTTTAGTCAGATATGGTGGTGCATGCCTGTAGTCCCAGCTACTTGGGAGACTGAAGCAGGAAGATTGCTTGAGCCTGGGAGGTCAAGGCTGCAGTGAACCGTGATTGCACCACGGCACTCCAGCCTGGGCAATAAAGTGAGACCCTGTCTCAAAAAAGAAAAGAAAGTATGACCAAAAAACTCTCCCCCAACCTCAAAAAAAAAAAAAAAAAAAAAA
>NW_016808399.1:544350-548771 GCF_001698545.2 Rhinopithecus bieti | reverse complement strand
AAAAAAAAAAAAAAAAAAAAAAAAATCAATCCCACTGAGGCCAGACATGGTGACTTGTGCCTGTAATCCCAGCACTTCGGGAGGCCAGAGTGGGAGGATCATTTGAGCCCAGAAGTTCAAGACCAGCCTGGACAACATAGTGAGACCTTGTCTCTATAAAAGCAATTTTTTAAATTCCACTGAAACAATAAGAAATTATTGCTTGGGGCCCTTGGTAGTCCCCTTTTAATGTAGAAATTCATATCCTTCAGTTCTGACAAATGTTCTTGATTTACTTATTTGATTATTTTCTTCTATCCATTTTCTCTTATCTCCTTTTATGAATATTTTTTTCTTCTTAAAAAAAAAAATCTCCTCAGATTCCTTTTACCATCTGAAATAACTGTTATTCAGATATTGAACTTCTTGCACTGGTCCTTAAGTCCTCTAAATCTTTTCTCTATGTAATTCCCGAGTAGCTGGGATTACACATATGTGCCACTATGCCTAGCTAATTTTTGCATTTTTTGTAGAGACAGGCTTTTACCATGTTGGCCAGGCTGGTCTCAAACTCCTGCCCTCAAGCGATCCACCCCCTCTCCCGCCCTCGACCTCCTGAAGTGCTGGAATTACAAGTGTGAGCCACTATGCCCAGCCTTCAACTCTTCTATTGAATATTTTTTTAATATATATTCTTGTGATTTGAATATTGAGGATATCTTTCTTACTTTTTAGAGACAAACAGATAAATAGATGATAGATGATAGATAAATAGATGATAGATAGACAGATAGACAGACAGATAGACAGATAGATAGATAGATAGATAGACAGACAGATAGATCATCAAACTGTTCTCTTTTATGGATACAGCATTCTCTCTTCTCTATCAGAGATACGAAAGTATTTCCATGTTCTCCTCCTGCCTGTATCCATCCCTTCAATGTTGTCTTAATCTACCTGTTGCCCTCTCTGTCTTTCACATAAGAGGATCCTCTCAGATGTTGAATGATCTTGGATTCTCTAAGAGCTGGTGACTAGAAAGCTAATAGAGAGCTCTGAGCATCTTCTGGATGCACTACATTTAGGGGGTCCTTTACTCTTGGTGGGTGATATGGGTGGCCCGTTTCTTTGAAGGAACTCTAATATCAGGATCTTTAGGTCTTCTTGACTCATCAGGTTCCCCAGAGATGACTTTTCCACTCTTCAGCCTAGAGAGAGTAGAGGCTGGAAGCAAACATTCTAGGAACTAAGGATAGGAAGACAAGCTGACTGCTCTTAGAATATATGTTAAAAATCATTTAATTCCACTGTTCTTGGCAGAGTAGCCCCTAGCTTCGATGTTGCCTGATGTCTTCCATTTCCAATATTCTCTTTCGAATAAACCTGCAATATTTTGTCCTTGTTGTTCCTGCACTTGATCCACTATACAGAGCAGGGGAAGAGCTCTGGGGTGAGAGGTGTCCAACTGCATCTTGTAAACACTTTCACACAATCTCCTATTTATAGGCTCCCATTCATCATAGTTCAAAAGCACCTAGTGCCAATAATTTTGAGCCTCTAAGAAATCTGACATAAAAATGTATTTACTTCTCTATTTTCCCCACAGCTGCTTTCTTTGTTGTTGTTGTTGTTGTTGTTGTTGCTGTTGTTGAGACGGAGTCTCTCTCTGTTGCCCAGGCTGGAGTGCAGTGGCAAGATCTCGGCTCACTGCAAACTCCGCCTCCTGGGTTCACGCCATTCTCCTGCCTCAACCTCCTGCGTAGCTAATTTTTTGGTACCCGCCACCACGCCCGGCTGATTCTAAGGTATTTTTTTTTTTTTAGTGGAGATGGGGTTTCACCATTTTAGCCAGGATGGTCTCTATCTCCTGACCTCGTGATCTGCCTGCCCCGGCCTCCCAAAGAGCTGCGATTACAGGCATGAGCCACTGCGCCCGGCCCACAGTTGCTTTCTAAAGTTTTAACAAGCAGTTACTATGTCTGTTTGCGTTTCAGTTTCCAGAATTTCCTTATATTGACTCCTTTTTTGTCCTCTTTGTCTTTATGGGTTTGTTCCTCTTTTTAAATCACTTTTCTGTCATTTTAATGAAATTTTAGAAAGAAAGTAAACACAAACACATATTTGATTCTTTATCTTTACCTAGAACTCTATTCTTTACTTTTCATTATTTTAGTTATTACAGCAACCACTGCGGAAGCTATGGGTAGTAGGATTTTATGAAATGTCCAAAGATAGATATCTTTCAAGGTGGTTTACGTTAGGCAGATCTAGGCTAATTATGAAAACTCCTATTTAGTTCTCAAAATTTTCCTAAGCTATTATTAACATATACAGCAGTTTATGCATTGCTTGTCTCAGAAAAAACTACCCTCTGATTTTGTAGGTCCTAAAACTGAATTGTTCTATACATAATTTCCTTCACATTTTGAATTCAATGGGAGTCTTTTTCACTAATGTGGGCAAATTTATTCTTTAATCTATTTTTCACCAAAATGATTTTCTATCTATCTATCCATCCATCCATCTATCGATTATCTATCTATAAAATATGGTATGGATGTTTTTTCCCTCTGTGATGGTTAATATTGTCAACTTGATTGAATCAAAGGATGCAAAGTATTATTCCTGGGTGTGTCTGTGAGGCTGTTGCCAAAGGAGATTAACATTTGAATCAGTGGAATGGGAAAGGCAGACCCACCCTCAATCCGGGTAGGCACAACCTAATTAGCTGCCAGCACAGCCAGAATAAAAGCAGGCAGAAGAATGTGAAAAGACTAGACTGGCTTAACCTCTCAGCCTACATCTTTCTCCATGCTGGATGCTTTCTGCCTTCAAACATTGGACTCCTGTTTCTTTAGCTTCGGGATTTGGACTGGCTTCCTTGCTCCTCAGCTTGCAGACAGCCTATTGTGGAACCACACCTTGTAATCATGTGTGTCAATGCTCCTAATATAAAGGAGCATTTTTATATATAAATATATATATAATCTTTATATATACATTTATATATACATCTTTATATATATACACATCTACCCTTTATATATACATCTACCCCATTAGTTCTGTCCCTCATGAGAACCCTAATCCACCCTCCAAATCTCATGTTGGAAGATAATCCCTAATGTTGGAGGTGGGGCTTGGTGGGAGGTATGTGGGTCGTAAGGGTGGATCTCTCTGGCTTGGTTCTGTCCTCTCGGGAATGAATGAGTTCTTGCTGTATGAGTTTGTACAAGATCTGGTTGTTTAAAAGAGCCTGGAACTTTCTCCTCTCTCTGTTGCTCCCTCTCTTGCCATGTGATATGCCAGCACTCCCTTCGCCTTCTGCCATTTAAGCCTCCTGAGGCCTCACCAGAAGCCAAGCAAATGCTAGTGCCATGCTTCCTGTATACATTGCAGAACTGTGAGCCAAAGAAACCTCTTTCGTTTATAAATTACCCAGTCTCAGATATTCCTTTCTAGCAGTGCAAACAGATAACACAGTATATTAAATTGCTTTTTTATGGCATACAAACAATGAGCAAGCCCTAAAAATTGTATTTTCAATAGCATCTCTATTCTATTTTTTATAATAAAAATTATACTATTTTACTTATTTTACCAATCACTTATTCAAAGGACTACTTTCAGGTACATTTTAGTATAAATTCAATGTTTATAAAATTCATAGAGTTAGGCCAGGCGCAGTGGCTCACGCCTATAATTCCAGCACTTTGGGAGGCCAAGGTGGGTGAATCATCTGAGGACAGGAGTTCAAGACCAGCCTGGCCAATATGGCAAAACACTGTCTCTATTAAAAATACAAAAATCAGCTGGGTGTGATGGCAGGCACCTGTAATCCTAGCTACTCAGGAGGCTGAAGCAGGAGAACTGCTTGAACCCAGGAGGCGAAGGTTGCAGTGAGCCAAGATGGTGCCACGCACTCCAGCCTGGGCAACAAGAGCAAAACTGTCATAAAAAAGAGTTATCTCTGCTAGATTATAAGTATCTGGACATCAAAAATAGGTTAATATTTATATGCATGTATTTCTTTCCATGTCTAATACAGTGTATTGTACCTTGACCTTGCACAATAAATGACTGTGCAATTGCTATTTCAGCATAATTACCATGCAGCAAGACTAGATTAAAAACTCTGCACTGGGCACGGTGGCTCATGCATGTAATCCCAGCACTTTGGGAGGCTGAGGCAGGTGGATCACGAGGTCAGGAGATCGAGACCATCCTAGCTAACATGGTGAAACCCCATCTCTACTAAAAATACAAAAAAATTATCTGGGTGTGGTGGCAGATGCCTGTAGTCCCAGCTACTCGGGAGGCTGAGGCAGGAGAATGGTGTGAACCTGGGAGGTAGAGCTTGCAGTGAGCTGAAATTGTGCCACTGCACTCCAGCCTGGGTGACAGAGTAAGACTCCATCTCAAAATAATAATAATAATAA
>NW_016808399.1:526490-544101 GCF_001698545.2 Rhinopithecus bieti | reverse complement strand
ATAAGTTTTTAAGTAATTTTTACCAAAAATTTGGCACAACAATTATTATTTTTTCCTTGAAATGAATACCACAAAGAAGTGTTTTGCGCTGTGTAGGAAAAAAGAAAGATGATGGGGCAGAGTGCCTAACAAAGTTGAATAATTAGTCAAATTTTATTTTGAGCATTTTCCTAAAATTCAATTGCGTGGTTTAAATGCTTGCTCTTTGCTGCTTTGGAAATCTGTTGATAAATGATATTGCAGTCCTTGGTATGCACTTACACAGGCATTCATGTGTTTCTTGCCAGTGCCAGGAGGCAGAGTCAATATTATATTTCCTTTCTGAGGGTGAAGGAGTTCACAAAGATCACCTGACTGGTCAAGGCCTTTTCTACACTGGGATCTTTCTAACAGGTCATTGAATCATCAGCAGCTGAAGAAAATAAGGACTGTTTGCAGTATGTGTTTTCACTATCATTCATTTGCTTCTTGATACCTTCCAAAAGAGATGAGCGATTTTTTTCTCTTTCTTTAGGGGACGGGGTGGGGTGGGGTCTCACTCTGTTGCCCAGGCTGAAGTGCAGTTTCACAATCATGGCCCTTTGCAGCCTTAACCTCTCAGGCTGAAGCAGTCCTCCCACCTCAGCTTCCCATGTAGCCAGGACTACAGGTGCATGCCACCATGCCCAGCTAATTTTTTGATTTTTTTGTGGAGACAGGGTCTTGCTATGTTGCCCAGGCTGGTCTTGAACTCCTGGGTTCAAATGATCCTCTGACTTCAGCCTTCCAAAGTGTTGGGATTACAGGTGTAAGCCACGGTACCTGATGAGTTGAATGGTTCTGACAAAATTTGGTTCTTTAAATAAAGTTAAAGAAGCATCTAAAGCTTGTATTGGCACCCTGAAATGAAACAGTCAGGAAGAACTAGAGGATAAATTCTTTGAAGGCAAAAAACGTTTACTTTTCTCTCTCATATCTCATCACCCTATACCACTGGTGGACATAAAATAATTGCTCAGGCCGGGCGCGGTTGCTCATGCCTGTAATCCCAGCACTTTGGGAGGCCGAGTCAGGCGAATCATGAGGTCAGGGTGGTTCAAGACGAGCCTGAACAATATAGTGAAGCCCCGTCTCTACTAAAAATACAAAAAATTAGCCAGGCCTGGTGGCAGGTGCTTGTAATCCCAGCTACTCAGGAGGCTGAGGCAGGAGAATCATTTGAACCTGGGAGGCAGAGGTTGCAGTGAGCTGAGATCACACCACTGCACTCCAGCCCGGGCGACAGGGCAAGACTCCGTCTCAAAAAAAGTACATATTCAATACCATTGTTGTTTGCATAGGTAACAGAAGTTTCCAAATGGGGTTATGTTCTCCAATTTTAAATGATTTTATTGAAATTTGCTATCTGGTTAATGTTAACTAATGTTATTCCACTGAGAATAATCTTTAGTTCACATTTCTGTTGGCTAGTAGGCTTCCCAAAGCTGTTTACTAACATGAGTATGATACTGCAACCAGCCATAAAATCTAGAAGAGTAACTAAGAAACCTTCCTTCACTTATGAGTTTATTGATTGGTTTATTTATTCAGGTGTTCCAGAATTATATGAATCTAGACTATGCTTCTTTTGAAAGCCTTGATTTTATTTGGAAAAGGTGATCTTTTCCAGTAACATTTTATTCCACTTTCAACTTATACCATATAAAATGTGCATTTGGAATCTCTCCAATAGCAAATACAGATGTAGTTTAATCCACCCTGACTAAAGAACAGTCCAGAAACAAAAATATTCTGGGGCTCACTGATCTGTAAACACAAAATTAATGAATCATGTTCTGGTACTCATTCTGCTACTCATGTGATTCAGCCTATTACACATTTAAATATTCATACCTTTGTCTGTAAAATAGAATTGCTTATTACCTTCTGAATAGTTTTAAGGAAAAACCAATAATATACATTTTCATACTAAAATATATGTGTGTATAGATGTCATGACGTCTATTTATTAAACATTAAATAGTATATGGCACATGACTGGGCACTCTGAAGGTTAAAATCACAGCTTTAGAAAGAAACAATTCACCTTTAATTTCCAAAATTTGGTTAAAAGCTTTCTTTACAAAGTTATGTAGCTATGTAGTCTTAAGTATTTAATAAAATATATTTATGTCAAGTAAACAATAAGAGTCTTGCTAGCCATCTTAGTCTGGTAAACAATGCTCCTAGAATTATTGAAAAATCTAATTATCATTAACCTTTGCAAATACACACAGCTGTAGTCTTTAAGAGTGACAAATTACAATTATGGCCTAATTACTGAGCCTTACTCTAGACAAGTGCAAAATATTTACAATGGAATATAAGAATCCACACAACCCTATTGCTTCAGTACAGATAAATTCTATGGCCGCCTCACGTCTAAACATTTTCTTTATTTTTTTATTTTAGAGGAAAAACATAATTGTCATTTTATGTGCTCAACATCATAGAAGTAAAAATCGTAGTCTCCAAACAAGTTTGTTTAAATGTGTTTGCAAATGTTCTTTCCGTGTGCATTTTTAAACACCCCCCACCAAAGAAACATGCATATATTTAAACAGATTTTGCCACAGCAGAGTAAGTAGTAAGGAAATCTACACAATTATAGATGGCTTTATGGCCAGGCATGGTAGTACATGCCTGGAATCCCATGCTTTGGGTAGTACATGCTTTGGGAGGCCAAGGCAGATGGATCACCTGAGGTCAGGAGTTCAAGACCAGTCTGGCCAACATGCTGAAACCTCATCTCCACTAAAACTAAAAAAAATTAGTCAGGCATGGTGGTGCATGCCTGTAGTCCCAGCTACTCAGGAGGTTGAAGCAGGAGACTCACTTGAGCCCAGGAGGCAGAGGGTGCAGTGAGCCAATGTCACACCACTGCACTCCAGCCTGGGCAGCAGACTAAGACTCCATCTCAAAAAAAAAAAAAAAAAAAAAATTATAGGTGTTTCAAAATACTTAGGGTAATTGATATAGAACATAAAGATTTAGAAATTGGTTCTTCCAAGTTCTTTGTACTTCAGTGAGCTATCCTTTGGTGGACACTTCTAAATCTAACATTGTGTAGGATCTTCTTACACCATCTATTGGTGCTTCAAAATGCTTGTCATGGGTATGGTATCAAATATTTGATACCTTTAATTAAAAATAGGCCAAAAAGGCCGGGCGCGGTGGCTCAAGCCTGTAATCCCAGCACTTTGGGAGGCCAAGATGGGCGGATCACGAGGTCAGGAGATCGAGACCATCCTGGCTAACACGGTGAAACCCTGTCTCTACTAAAAAATACAAAAAACTAGCCGGGCGAGGTGGCGGGCGCCTGTAGTCCCAGCTACTCGGGAGGCTGAGGCAGGAGAATGGCGTAAACCCGGGAGACGGAGCTTGCAGTGAGCTGAGATCCGGCCACTGCACTCCAGCCTGGGTGACAGAGTGAGACTCCGTCTAAAAAAAAAAGAAAAAAAAAAAAGGCCAAAAAGGCAGGCAATCATGAGCATGAGTCAACAATTGATCAAAGAGTATCTCTGCTCTATAATTAGAATCCATAGACCCTGATCCTAGTGCTTGATTAATTGAATTTGGCCAAAGGGGCCATATATTTATATGACTTTAAATGTATAACTTATGGAATAGTAGGACTAATAGTTGTTCATCTTGTACTTCACAGAATTGTCATGATCTCATTTTACTTTTAGTTATTTTTCAAACTTGAGTAAAGTATTTTTATATGCACAGAATCCTCAAGTATTCACAAATTGGCATACACTCTGTATATTATCCATTTTCATAACACGGAATGTACTTCAGGTTGAGACACTGGGCAATTCAGTTTGAAGACATTTCGGGTGATTAAAATAATTTAGAGTTGCCAGTGACCGTGAGTTTCATCTTAGTTTCTTACCAGTATAACTGTACAAATTGTGCATTTTTCCACTGCTCTTCTTCTTTAAATAGATTTTTTTTCCTAGCACTTAGAGGAAGTGTGAGTTCAGAATTAGACTGACCTGAGTTTGGCTCGTCTTTCAAAAGATACTTCCAATTCATTGAGAATATTGTCAACACTACACACAGAATAAGTTCAAAATCCAAATTCTTCTCTTCAGCTTCACTGGCCACAATGCTGGTCCAATCTCCTACCTGAGCAATTGTAATAATCTCCTAGCTGGTCTATGTGCTTCCACCCTTGCCCCCATAGTTTATTTCCCATACCAGAGTGGTCCTTCTAAAATATAAGACATAATATGCCTCTCTAATGCTCAAAAGCCTCCAGTGATTTCCCGCTTCATTCATTTCATCCATTCAAAAGTTCATTGGCCTACAAAGCCCTGAATGAGCTGGGCTCCCCTACCTATCTCATCTCATCTCCTACCATTTCCCCATCTCGCATTGCACAGCAGCCCCACTGGCCTCCTTCATATTCCTCATACACACCGAAGAATGCACTTTTGCATGTGCTGTCCTCTTTACCTTCTGAATGCTGTTCCCCCAGGTACTTTCATGGCATCCTCCTTTACTTCTTCCAGATCTTGCTCAAATGTCTCTTTAAGAAGACTTTTCTGATCATCCTCTATATCTAGTAACATATCACCTCCTTGCCTTTTTTATTTTCCTCTGTAGCACTTATTGCCAATGAAAACATCATATATTTATGTGTTTATTAGTTTGTAATCTGACTTCCCCCATTAGAATGTAAATTCCATAAGGCCAAGGACTTTATGTTGTTTATTTTTGTATTACCCAACACCAAGAATAATGTCTGTCTGGCATGTAACAAGTGCTTTAAAAATACTTGGTGAAGGAATGTATATAACTTGTTAATTGCTTGATACTGGGCAAATTGAAAATTATTTTTTCTTATCTCTGTAATAGGGCTAATAATTAATATTTCACAGTTATTAGATAATAACATGAAATATATAAAATATAGCATAATGCTTGCCATATTATAGTTTTAATACATAATTTTTCCTTTCAACTCACTATGATTTATTCTGCAATACAAATTTTGAGAATAACTACTTAATTTATAGAAAAATGTATGATAATGAATTTCACCAAAACCTTATAAAGGTAGGCCAACAGCTAATCATCTTTCAAGACTCAGCTCTCAAATATTACTCATTCCTTTTATTTGTTGGTTTATTTAACTTACTTTTCTTTTTTAGAGAAGGGGGTCTCACTGTGTTGCCCAGGCTGGACCTGAATTCCTGGGCTCAGGTGATCTTCTCACCTCAGCCTCCCGAGTAGCTGGGTTGCTAATTCTGTAAAGACTTTCTCTAACCTCTCTGAGGGTCTTGACCCTTACATTCATTGTGATCCATGGTACCCTCTAACCACTTCTGGCATAACAACAATTCATTTTACATACTCCACTATTTATTATTTTCTCACATTAGACAAGTCCTTAATGCCAAGTTTTATTTACCTTTGTATTCAAGTCAAGCAAATATTCAACAAATTTATGTGCAATAAAATTAGGCACTTGAGGCATATACAAATAAAAATATCATTCCCAATACCTATAGAGAGAATGGTCTGATCAATCTGTGGAAAGCACACATATAAGAAACAATTTCAGTGTACGATTATAAAGCCAAATGCTAAAAGTCGAGGGTTAAGTTTCTAGCTATGGCATTATAAAGTGGTCAGGTGAACCTTTACGCAGATAACAATGATAAAAGCTGGACAAACATTTATTTAAAACAATGATTTGAAAACTCTGGAGAAAACCAGAAGTCACACACAGTTTATTCTTGAAAGACTGTAACAGCAGCAGGTAAGAATTGCAGTGTGTGTGTGTGTGTGTGTGTGTGTGTGTGTGTGCGCGCCTGAGGACAGTTTGCAATGCCCAAAGCTCCTGGGACAGAAAACTACAGTATTACTGGTGGAAGAAGACAGAGTACAGAGCTTTCAGAGTAGCTGGAACTTTAGGAGGAAATCTTAGAAGGAAGAAAACCACAAAAGGGATAAGGCCCAAATTCTGAATATAAACTCTACCCAAATCACTAGCTGACTGCTAAATTATGGATAAGTAGAAAAGACCACATGGGGATAGCAAAAGATAGGTAGAAAAGAGGGAATAATGTATCTGAACATTGTATCAGAACTATCTCAGGCAAGATTTGTGACTTTGTTGGTCTTTGACAGAGTATATTCCCAACCTGAAGGCAGCTGAGGCAGCAGAAAGCTGAAGGCTTAATGGCCTGAGATGCTGGAGGAATACTTGGAAATCTGTGGCGAATGAGAAAGGGTAGCTCTGAAATTGAGGGAACTACAGAGAGTGCTACTCCAAATTGAATTTTTAAAATTTCCCCAATCCTTGGCTAACACCTAAACTACGTAGATCATAACTGGAATCTATAGGTAGGAAAGAAGAATGCTGGAAATGGTAACTGTGTGGTTAAATAGATACATAGTATATTGTACACACATACATTTCCTTGCTTTATTTAAAAGATTCATAACTGCTGAAAGCAAATATTATAGCACTTTGTTACTAATATGAAGAAGAAGGGGTGGCACTACAGACCTACAAACATTAAAATGGGAATATTTAAACATAAAATAAGGGAATATTTAAACATCCTTATGCCAATAAATTCAATGGTTAGGTAAACAAATTACTTGAGAGACCCAAATTACTAATTTTGTTAATAGAAAAAAGAAAATATAAATAGTCAAATATGTATTAGAGAAATTAAATTCAAATTAAAAACTTTCACACACATAAACACACACAACTCCAGGTCTAGATGGCTTTACTAGTGAACTGTATTAGACAGTCAGTAAAAGAGTAATACCAAGTCCAGAGAAACTGCATAAGAAAAACAGAGGGTGTGACTTCTGTTTTTGACTTATTTTACAAGACCACTGTTATGTCAATACCAAAACCAGTTGAAGACATCATGAGAAAGAAAACTATAGATTAATCTCTCCTGAACATAGACAAATGGAAAAAAATCTTTAAACTATTAGAAAATCAATCCTGCAATACATAAAGAGGATTAATATGTCATGACCATGACTATGTATTTGTAATTGCAGGATTTCAAACTTGATTTGACATTTAAAATCAGTTGATATGGCCAGACATAGTGGCTCATGTTTGTAATCCTAGCACTTTGGGAGGCCAAGACGGGTGGATCACCTGAGCTCAGGAGTTCGAGACCAGCCTGGTCAACGTGGTGAAACCCCATCTCTACTAAAAATACAAAAATTAGCCAGATGTGGTGGCACACACCTATAATCCTAGCTACTTGGAAGGCTAGAGCAGAAGAATCACTTGAACCTGGGAGGCAGAGGTTGCAATGAGCTGAGATTATGCCATTGCACTCCAGCCTGGGCAACAAGAGTGAGACTCTGTTAAAAAAAAAAAAAAAAAAAAAATCAGTCGATGTAATTCACCATATTAATAGAATAAATAAGAAAAAATATATAATCATTTCAATAGATACAGAAAAGGTATCTGGCAAATTTCAACACCCTTCGTGGCAAAACTCTCAACAGATAGGATAGAAAAGAGCATCCTCAATCTGATAAAGGGCAACTGTGGAAAACCTAGAGGTAACATCATACATCATATTGAAATATTGAGTATTTCTCCTCCAAAGACGAAGGGATAGTCTGCATTTATCATATATATTCAACAAAGTACTGGAAATCCTAGTCATTCCAATAAGGCAAGAAAAAAATACAAAGCAAGATTGGAAAGGAAGAAGTAAAACTGTGTTTACCCATCAACAACATGATTGTGCATATAGAAAATTTTAAGGAATTCCAAATAAACTACTGAGACAAATAAGTGAATTTAGCAAAATTATAGGAAATAAAGTCAATATTAAATTGTATTTTAGATACTAACCAAGATCCCTTGGATATGAAATTAAAGAAACAACTACATTTACAACAGCATCAAAACATACGAAATAGGGATAAATTAAATTGTTCAATGTCCTTAGTCTCGTCCTTAGTCTTCGGGAAACTGCAAGTTAAAATCACAATGATATACCTCTACAAACCCACTAAAATGACTAAAATTATATACTTAATCATACAACCCAGGCATTTTCTCCTAGATATTTGCCCAAGAGAAATGAGTACTACATAAAGATTTACATACAAATGTCCATAGCAGCTTTACTCAAAATAGCCCTAAAGTGGATACAATCCAAATGTTCATCAACAGGCAAATGGATAAACTAATTGTGGTGTATTCATAAAATGAAATAAAACTCAGTAGGGGAAAAACAAAAAACACAAGTTACAGATGCATGCAACAACACTGATGACTCTCAAAAAGTTTATGCTAAGTAAGAAAGCCTGGCCAAAAAGAGTATACACTGTTTATAGAATAATCTGAAAAAGGCAAAAGCAATCTATCATGATAGTAAGCAGATCAGTTGCTTGGGGCTGAGGGTGGAGGCAGAATTGACTGAAAAGAGACATTAGGGAGGCCTGTGGGTGATGGGGAGGATGCTCCATATCTTGTAGCAGTGGTTTACTCAAGCATACACGTTCATCAAGATTGTATGCTTAGAATGGGTGCATTTTATTGTATGTAAATTATAACTCAATGTAGTTCTTTAAATGTGGCTTTGTAATTAATATTTCACAGTTATTGAGATAACATAAAATGAAATATGTAAAATCTCTATAGCATAATGCTTGCCAATTATAGTTTTTAATACATAATTATTTCCTTTCAATTCACTGTGATGTATTCTGCAATACAAACTTTGAGAATGGCTACTTAATTTATAGAAAAATGTATGATAAGAAATTTCACCAAAACCTTATAAAGGTGGGCCAATAGCTAATCATCTTTCAAGACTCAGCTCTCAAGTATTACTCATTCCTTTTATTTGTTGGTTTATTTAACTTACTTTTTTCATTATAGAGCTTAGAAAAGAGGGGCTCTTAGGGGCACATCATTGAAAATTTTATTTTCTTTCTTTTTTTTTTTTTTTTTGAGACGGAGTCTCCCTGTGTCGCCCAGGCTGGAGTGCAGTGGCACGATCTGGGCTCACTGCAAGCTCCGCCTCCCGGGTTCCCGCCATTCTCCCGCCTCAGCCTCTGAGTAGCTGGGACTACAGGCGCCCGCCACTGCGCCCGGCTAGTTTTTTGTATTTTTAGTAGAGACGGGCTAGTTTTTTGTATTTTTAGTAGACCGTGTTAGCCAGGAGGGTCTCGATCTCCTGACCTCGTGATCCGCACGCCTCGACCTCCCAAAGTGCTGGGATTACAGGCTTGAGCCACCGCGCCCGGCTTATTTTCTTTTCTTTTCTTTTTTTTTTACCTGCAAACCTAATTCCACTGTGTGTTACAAATTAACATGGCTGATAAAAGCATTCTGGTTAGCCTGATAAGAAAGATAAATAAATCACACTGAAATCAAACCACTAGGATTCTTGTTAGGCTCAAGAGCTAGTAAAGAAGCCCTGTCCCTCAGGCATACAAAAAGTTGTGGTGCTGGAGATGCAATCACCACAGAAAATAAAACCCAAAGGGCTGGGGAGGAGGTGAAAAGAGGATAGTGTGAATACCAACCTGGCTCCTTTGCTGGGAACTCTTGTTATCTTGTTCTGTATTTATCCAGTGCTGTATTTAGAAAAGATTAAATCAAAACTGTGAAATTAAAACATGATGAGTGACAGTTCTGAGAGACAACAGCTGTGGCATTAGATTTTCATCATGTCAGGCCTGAGATCTGTATTTCAGGTCACTTTTTTCCATTGGCACTGATCCTGAAGGACAAAAATTATCTTTCTATTGGCTCTTTTCTAAACCACCTGTTGCCTCCATGAGGTAAAAGATTAATAGGGTTTAAATGGGAAGTGAGCCATTTCAAAGGTCTGGGTTGAATGGGGTCTTCATAGAGCACTTACCTCAGGAGTTTAGGCAAAATATCATCCGGTGTCATCAGCAATAATAATCCCATGTGTTATACTCCCCTTCTAGGTAGAGAAAACTTTTGAATCACAATACACATTTCAAATGCACACTCTACTACAATTAGAGAGTTGAACAAATATCTATTGTTTTCTACAGTATATGAAAAAACTTATCTTTTGAAACAGTTATATCTAATACATTGTCAAATAAATCCCAAGTAACTAAAGAATTTAAGGCATTATGAGAATGCACCTTTCTTCCTTCTTTTGTTTGAGACAAAGTCTCGCTCTGTCACCCAGGCTGGAGCACAATGGCGCAATCTCGGCTCACTGCAACCTCTGCCTCCCGGGTTCAAGCGATTCTCCTGCCTCAGCCTCCTGAGTAGCTGGGATTACAGGCGCCCACCACCACGCCCTGATAATTTTTTTGTATTTTTAGTAGAGACGAGGTTTCTCCATGTTGGTCAGGCTGGTCTTGAACTCCTGACCTCGTGATTTACCCATGTCGGCCTCCCAAAGTGCTGGGATTACAGGCGTGAGCGATCACGCCTGGCTCCTTTTTTCCTTCTTAATAAATGCATAGGCCAGGGGTGGTGGCTCATGCCTGTAATCCCAGCACTTGGGGAGACCCAAGCGTGTGGATCACTTGAAGTCAGGAGTTGGAGACCAGCCTTGCCAACATGGTGAAACCCCATCTTAACTTAAAATACAAAAATTAGCCAAGCATCGTGGTGCACACCTATAATCCCAGCTACTTGGGAGGCTGAAGCAGGATAATCACTTGAACCCAGGAGGTGGAGGTTGCAGTGAGCCAAGATAGTGCCACTGCATTCAGGCCTGGGCAAGAGTGAGACTCCATCTCAAGAAAGAAAGAAAAAAAAAAGTATAGTTTCAAAAGTCATGAAACTAACTTTGTCTATAAAATAAGGTCTTGATAAATGGTTAAATATCAATATTTGGGTAAGCTGACTCTGGCATATCTATAAGATGGAATACTATCAGCAATGAAAAGGAACAGACTACCGATATACTGAGGAAAACTGATAAATCTCAAATTCATTATGCTAAATGAAAAAAGACCAAATTCAAAAGTCTGCATACTCTTTGATAACATTTACAAGGCATTCTGGAAGAGGCAACATTATATAGAAAAAAAAACAGATGGGTGATTTCCAGGGTCTGCAGGGCAGGGTTGGGTTTGATTTCAACAGGATGCGAGGTTGGGGGGAGGTATGAGGTACTTCGAGGAGTGAAGGAACTACTTGGTGTTTTGATTGTGGTGGTGGTTACATGACTGTATGCATTTGTCAAAGCTTACAAAACTATGCACTAAAATGCATAAAAATTACTGTACATAAATCATCATCTTTTTCAAAATAATATTTCAAAGAACTTTTTTTTTTAAATGTGCTTTAATTTGAAGGAGGTATTTATGGTCATCACAGGTATTGCAGATCTGGAAATCCTCATTACACTCTAAATGTGCAAAATGAGTCATCAGGCTGTTCTATTAATAGAAAGTGAACTGCATGAGCTACAATATTTTAGTAAGGATATAAGCCTTATGAAGAGCTGTACATACCATTGTTGCAGGGAGTTTGTTGTTTTGTTTTCACCTGTGTTTAGATGTAGTGAATAAGAATGAGATGTATATTTGAAATTTGCTCTTTTACATTTAAGGAAGTAGGACACTTGATTGAAAGAAAACTAGGATTTTTTCACCAGTAGATTGCTACATTTAGTTTTGGAATGCTCTATGTGTGTCTTTTAATTATCTTCACAAATTGTTAAAAGTGGATAGATTGTTTAGCTTGTGCCTATAAATCCTAGCTTTACAGCCTGAAAATGTATTTACACACCTATTTCTTCATCTCTTTCTCTGATAAAGCGCTAATAAGTTTATCAGAGAAATTCTATTGAAGAACCATGAATTTCCCAACTGAAAGTTTCTGCTAAATGGTGAGCAGAATAAATGGTATACCCTTTAGTAAAAGCAATACCCTAAAATTACAGAAAGCTAGAAATAGCTAAACTAAAAATAAAGAATAGGTTGCTCTGTCTATGCAGTAGCCATTCTTTTATTCCTTTACTTTCCTAATAAACTTGCTTTCACTTAAAAAAAAAAAGAAAGAAAGAAAGAAAAGGACAAAGAAGGCTAGGTGCAGTGGCTCATGCCTGTAATCTCAACATTTTGGGAGGCCAAGATGGGAGGATTGTTTGAGCTCAGGAGTTCAAGACCAGACTGGGCAACACAGCAAGATCCCCTCTTTGAAAACTAGAGGAAAAAAAAAAACAGAAGAAGAAAGAGAAGAAATTCAAAGGTTGGAATAGAAAAAATAAAGAATTAAAATTCAGGCTTTCACCTGACTTCTCATCTGCAATACTGTTAAGACAGTGAAGCAACGCTGTCGGTTTTTGAAGGAAAATGATTTCAATCAAGAATTCTAGACAGCTTAAATATCAATTAAATGGGCCAGTTGCAGTGGCTCATGCCTGTAATGCCAGTACTTTGGGAGGCCAAGGCGGATGGATCACCTAAGGTTAGGAGTTCAAGACCAGCCTAACCAACATGGAGAAACCCCATCTCTACTAAAAATACAAAATTAGCTGGGCATCATGGCACATGCCTGTAATCCCAGCTACTTGGGAGGCCGAGGCAGGAGAATCACTTGAATCTGGGAGGTGGAGGTTGTGGTGAGCCAAGATCGTTCCATTGCACTCCAGTCTGGGCAACAAGAGCAAAAGTCCGTCTCAAAATAAATAAATAAATAAATAAATAAATAAATAAATAAATAAATAATCAATTAAACGTAACAACAAAAAAACATTTTTAGATATGCAGGCATTAGTAAGTTTATCTTTCAGGCATTTTCTCTTTAAAGATACTTGAGAGTAGAGGGAATAAGTCAAGGAATGAAGATATGGGATCTAAAAGACAGTGGCTCCAGCCTAATACTGAATGTACAGAAGTCTCAAAGTAATAGCTGTTCAACAGGGCTAGAAAGCAATCAGTTCAAAGAGGCCAGAGGGATACCAGAGGCTGGAGGTCTCCTAGAAAGAAAAGTTTCCATAGACCAAGTAGTATGTTTGAGAATTTTGGAAGAAATTATGGGCGATAATAAATTTTTTTTAATTAGAGACGCTAGGAAAAATACTAGATTGCAGAAAAGGACATGCAATTATATATTGATTTTAATCCACAGTTCCCAGCTCATAACTCTCATAGCTTTTGTTATAATATTTTGTTATAATGTTGAGGCACTTAAGGCCTCAGAAGCAAGCCTCAGAAAACAGAATCTTTTTCTTTCATCTTCTCCTGCCCTTCTTTTTTTTTTTTTTTTTTTTTTTTTTTTTTTTTTTGAGGAAGAGTCTCGCTCTATCACCCAGACTGGAGTGCAGTGGTGTGATCTCAGCTTACCGCAACTCCACCTCCCAGATTCAAGTGATTCTCCTGCCTCAGCCTTCCCAGTAGTTGGGACTACAGGCATGTACCATCATGCCCAGCTAATTTTTTTGTACGTTTAATAGAGACGGGGTTTCACCATGTTGACCAGGCTGGTCTCAAACTCCTGGGCTCAGGTGATCCACTCGTCTTGGCCTCCCAAAGTGCTGGGATTCCAGGCGTGAGCTACCGCTCCTAGCCTTCTCCTGCCCTTTCACCTGCTCCTTTTTGTCCCCAAGGAGGGACCCTAATCTTCCCCTGCCTTTCAGAAGAATTCATGCCCCATACCCCGGAGGAAAAAATGCTGCACAGAAAGGTCAAGAAAAATCTAAACAGACAGGCCTTGCTGAATTTTCCCACTCAGCCCATTACCATGAGATCATGCTTTTGTGTCCAATCACATTTCCACATAGGTAGCAATCATGCCAATCCAATGTAGTCTCCACAAAAGACCCAAGAGAAGGATTCACAGAGCTTCTGGATAGCTGAACATGTGGATGTTCTACGGGGTGGTGTGCTCGGCGTGGGCATGGAAGCTCTGCTCCCATTGCCCCAGGCCTTTCCCTATGCATCTCTTCATCTGTATCCTTTGTAATATCCCTCCCTCATCATAAGCCAGTAAACAACATAAATGTTTCCCCAGTTCTCTAGGCTGCTCTAGCAAATAGCTAAACCCAGGAGGAGGCTGTAGGATCCCCAGTTTATAGCTGGCTGATCAGAAACACAGGTAGAACAAGCTGTGGCTTGTGACTGGCAACAGAAGTGGGGAAGAGGGGCAGTTTTGGGGATGTAGGCCTCAGGTAGATATCTCCAGGTAGATAGTGTCAGAATTGAATTAGAGGACACCCAGCTGGCATCCACTGCAAAAATGATTGCTTGCTTGTTGTGTGGGGAAACCCTTCCCCCACACTCACTCAGAAGTGTTGATTGTTGTGGCAGAGGAGAAACAGTTTGTGGTTTTGACTTTGGTTAAAATCCATTAACGCATTCTGTGTAAGTGTGGAGTCCTTATCATGGCATTCATGATTCACTGTAATCTCAAAATCAGTTACCATTTTGGATTTACTTTCCTTACATGCCCCCTACACTAGAAAATACTACATTATTTTCTCTGCCATGAAGAATATTCATATAGTCTTTTTATCTTCTTTTTTTTTTTTTTTTTTTTTTTGAGACAGGATCTCACTTTGTCTCCCAGGCTGAAGTGCACTGCTGTGATCTCAGCTTACTGCAGCATCTACTTCCTGGGCTCAAATGATCCTCCCACCTCAGCCCCTAAAGTAGCCGGTTCTACAGGTGTGCTAATTTTTTGTAGAGCTGGGGTTTTACCAGGTTGCCCAGGCTGGTCTCTAACTCCCGAACTCTAGCAATCCACCCACCTGGGCCTCCCAAAGTGCTAGGATTACAGGCGTGAGCCACCAAGCCCAGCCCATACATCTTTTTGTTGTTGTTGTTGTTGTTGTTGTTGTCGTTGTTCCTTATTAGACGGAGTCTTGCTCTGTCACCCAGGCTGTAGTGCAGTAGCGCAATCTGGGCTCACTGCAACCTCTGCCTCCCAGGTTCAAGCCATCCTCCCACCTCAGTTTCCCAAGTAGCTGGGATTACAAGTGTGCGTCACCACGTCTGGCTAATTTTTGCATTTTTTAGTAGAGACAGGATTTCATCATGTTGGCCAGGCTGGTCTTGAACCCCTGGCCTCAAGTTATCTGCCCACCTTGGCCTCCCAAAGTGCTGGGATTACAGGCATAAGCCACTGCTCTCAGTCCAGTCTTAATAATGCAAATGGTAAGGCTTTTTTTACTTTCATTGTCAACCTATAGACAAATCTCAAAACAGTTAATTATATAAAAGTCATCAACCTCAATACGGTCAAGGGACATACAGATGACAGAATTTAACAGGAACAAAGAGAAAAGACAGGTAAAGACAAAGACAGGTATGTATACCCTCTTCCAACAAAGTAGGTATTCACATTGTCGCTTATTTTTTTTTTAATCGGTTGAGTCTTAAATATTTTACTTAAAGTCACAGGTGGTATAAGAGAGCTAAATCCTCACCTATCATATTCAGGAAACCAATGAATAATGTAGTTGCAGGCACTTAATATGCACTAAAAAATGTCATTTCCCTTACTTTAGTCAAAATCCATTAACGCATTCTGTGTACGTGTGGAGTCTTTATCATGGCATTCATGATTCACTGTAATCTCAAAATCAGTTACCATTTTGGATTTACTTTCCTGATATGCCTCCTACACTCCAGTGAAATGAAACCATATCCACCATGCAGCCATTGATGCAAGCATGTCAAGAGAGGGAGACTTATAAAAGCAAGCAGTAAGGATTCTGAGAAGCTGATACACCTTGGTCAAATTCAATTCTATGAGGAAGCTTTGAGCAGTGGCAGTATGGTAGCCAATGCAGTTTATCCAAGGTGTGATTATTATTAATTGAAAACTGTTCCCAATACTTCACTGTAATGACCTACAATATAGTCAGCATTGGCAATTTTTTGTTTGTTTGTTTAAGAAATGGTCTCACTCTGTCACCCAGGCTGGAGTGCAGTGGTACAATCACAGCTCACCACAGCCTCAGGTGATCCTTCCACCTCAGCCTCCCAAGTAGCTGGGACTACAAGCACCTAACACCATGCCCGAATAATTTTCATATTTTTTGTAGAGATTGGGTTTACCATGTAGCCCGGGCTGGTCTCGAACTCCTGGGCTCAAGCGATCTTACCACTTTGGCCTCCCAAAGTGCTAGGATTACAGGTATGAGCCACTGAGCCTGGACTCCAGCATTGGCAAATTTTGACCATCTCTACAGAGACTGAATAATAAATAAATAAATGCTAAATTTTATCAGGAGAACTCAAAGCACACACAATTAGTGTTAGTCAATATGAAAGCTTTAGGCTAAAATTATTTCTTGGCTTGCAGAAAAAACATCACATTCAGCCTGGCAAAACAATGACTCTGTTTCTATTATGCCAATTAGACCCTTGGTAAACTAGCTCTAATGAGGAACTTTGGAGCACCTTTTATTAATCTTAATATTGCAATTATCATAAAAACCATTTGGAGACAACATAAAGAAGATTATTGGGGTCAGGTGCAGTAGCTCATGCCTGTAATCCCAGCATTCGAGGAGGCCTAGTTGAGAAGATCGCTTGAGCCCAGGAGTTCAAGACCAGCCTGGGCAACATGATAAAACAATAAGTAAATAGGCTAGGTGAAGTGGCTCACGCCTGTAATTCCAGCACTTTGGGAGGCTGAGGCGGGTGGATCACATGAGGTCAGGAGTTCGAGACCAGCCTAGCCAACATGGCGAAACCCCGTCTCCACTAAAAATACAAAAATTAGCCGGGTGTGGTGGCATGCACCTGAAATCCCAGCTACTCAGGAGGTTGAGGTGGGAGAATCGCTTGAACCCAGGAGGTGAAGGTTGCATTGAGCCAAGATTGAGCCACTGCACTCCACCCTGGGAGACTCCATCTTAAAAAAAAAAAAGATTATGTAAATAAAATTAGCTGGGCTTGGTGGTGTGCACCTGTGGTTCCAGCTATTTGGGAGGCAAAGACAAGAGGATTGCTTGAGCCTAGGAGGTCAAGCCTGTGGTTAGCCATGTTTGTGCCATTGCACTTCAGCCTTGGCAACAGAGCAAGACCATGTCTCAAAAAAAAAAAAAAAAAGTTTAAAAGATTACTCGTGTCTTCATGTAGCATGATAATAGAGAGTCTCTCATTTTCACCCACTGGCAATTTGGGTAGTTAGAAAGGAAAAATGACTCAGCTTGAAATATAGGGCTAGCTGGATGTAGTGGTGCATGTCTGTAGTTCCAGCTACTAAAGAGGGTGAGGCAGGAGGCTAGCTTGAGTGCAGAAGTTCAAGGCTGTAATGTGCCATAATTGCACCTGTGAATAGCCACTGCACTCCAGCCTGGGCAACATAGTGAGATCCTCCATCTCTAAAATAAATAAATAAGTAAATACATGTAAAAAATATATAGGACAATAATGGTAAAATCCATTGAAACAAACTGAAAAGAGCTTCATTATATTTCAAGAGTGCATATTTTATTTATTATGAATGCAGACTACTATTTCAGGTGTCTTAGTCGGGGAGCAGTATGTATTCTCTCCATCAGTATCTTTGTTGCTTAGGTTTCTTTGTAAGCAACAGAAATCAACTGAGGCTAGCTCTGGGCCCATTAAGAATAATTTAAAATAAATTATAATTAACTAAAATAACAATACACAAATTAAA
>NW_016808399.1:522766-524963 GCF_001698545.2 Rhinopithecus bieti | reverse complement strand
TTTTCTGAGACGGAGTCTCGCTCTGTCACCCAGGCTGGAGTGCAGTGGCCGGATCTCAGCTCACTGCACGCTCCGCCTCCCAGGTTTATGCCATTCTCCTGCCTCAGCCTCCCGAGTAGCTGGGACTACAGGCGCCCGCCACCTTGCCCGGCTAGTTTTTTTGTATTTTTTAGTAGAGACGGGGTTTCACCGTGTTAGCCAGGATGGTCTCGATCTCCTGACCTCGTGATCCGCCCATCTCGGCCTCCCAAAGTGCTGGGATTACAGGCTTTAGCCACCGCGCTCGGCCAACACTTAATTTTTTTAATAAAATAACATTTGGAAAGATACTAGGTAGCATTTCAAACAAAAGAAAATAGCTGAACAATGGGGACTAAGTGGGCGGATCTCCGGAGCTCAGGAGTTCGAGACCAGCCTGGCAAACATGGTGAAACCCCATCTCTTCTAAAAATACAAAACTTAACCCAGCATGGTGGCGGGCACCTGTAGTCTCAGCTACTTGGGAGGCTGAGGCAGGAGAATCACTCGAACCCTAGAGGCAGAGATTGTCACTCTACCCTGGGTGACAGAGTAAGACTCTGTCTAAAAAAAAAAAAGAACCAAAACAAAAAAACAACGGGGACTTGTGGAGGATAGCAACTAGGGTTGCTCTCGGATTCTCAGTGGTAAAACAAACAAAATATCTGGTTTGTGTCTCTGATCACTACCACTAAAATGACTCAGCTTCAAACACCTTCTTCATTTTTGAGACTACATATTTAGAGGCCTAGGACATAAATAGCCCTGTGTTTCAACCTTAGGGGAAGGGACAAGGAGAAGGCAAGCACTGTGGCTGAGAGTCCTACGTAGAAATGTTGGCCAGGATGACTTGAGGCTTCTCAAAGGAAAGAGGGAGAATTAATGCAAGGCAGACAAAAAGAGATTCCTACTACAAACTGTCAAGGGCTTTTAAAAATACATTATTGGCCGGGCGCGGTGGCTCAAGCCTGTAATCCCAGCACTTTGGGAGGCCGAGACGGGTGGATCACGAGGTCAGGAGATCGAGACCATCCTGGCTAACACGGTGAAACCCCGTCTCTACTAAAAAATACAAAAAACTAGCCGGGCAAGGTGGCAGGCTCCTGTAGTCCCAGCTGCTCCGGAGGCTGAGGCAGGAGAATTGCGTGAACCCGGGAGGCGGAGCTTGCAGTGAGCTTTATCCCGGCCACCGCCCTCCGGCTTGGGGGACAGGGCGAACCCCCGGCTCAAAAAAAAAAACAAAACAAAAAAAAAAAAAAAACAAATAAAAATACATTATTACCTTGAAGCTGCCCCTCTGGTCCTACTCTTATCCTTTCCCGGGATTATAAGGATTCCCTTCTCTTTCTCGCCCTGGTCCTACGATATTTTCAGTTTATCTGTTAATGTGATTATAATTTTAGCTATAATTATTTTTTTCACTTTTTCTTTTTTTTCTTGAGACAGAGTCTTGCTCTGTCACTCAGGCTGGAGTGCAGTGGCGCAATCTCAGCTCACTGCAAACTCCACCTCCTGGGTTCAAGCAATTCCCCCTGCCTCAGCCTCCCGGGTAGCTGGGATTATAGGCATGAGCCACCATGCCCGGCTTTTTCCCTTTTGTTTTAGGGCTTACTTTCTATGGTCAAACTAATCCTTTGTGGTAGAAGTTTGTCTTGCCTTGTACCATACATATTTAAACATGTGCGATTTTGTATGTTTGTCCAGAGATATGCCATAGCTTTCACTATTATTATTAATAACTACTGAGTTCTTACTTTCAACTCAGCATCATGTTATAAGAGATGCTAAGTTGCCCTTGAGGCCAGGCGCAGTGGATCACACCTGTAATCCCCGCACTTTGGGAGGCTGAAGCAGATGGATCACTTGAGGTCAGGAGTTCGAGATCAGCCTTGCAAACATGGTGAAACCCCGTCTCTACTAAAAATACAAAAAGAGAAAAAAAAATTAGCCAGACACGGTGGCATGCACCTGTAATCCCAGCTACTTGGGAGGCTGAAGCAGGAGAATCACTTGAACTCAGGAGGCAAAGGTTGCAGTGAGTCGAGATCGCACCACTGCACTCCAGCCTGGGCAACAGAGTGAGACTCTGTCTCGAAAATAAATAAATAAATAAATAAATAAATAAATAAATAAATAAATAAAATTTAAAAATAATATACGATCAGGTTATTTTAAAATA
>NW_016808399.1:472170-522752 GCF_001698545.2 Rhinopithecus bieti | reverse complement strand
CCCCGTCTCTACAAAAATTTTTTAAATAAAATTTAGGTCAGGCATGGTGGCTCACACCTATAATCCCAGCCCTTTGGAAGCCCCGAGGCAGGCAGATGCTTGAGTTCAGGAGTTCGAGACCAGCCTGGGCAACATGGCAAAACCCCGTCTCTAGATAAATAAATAAATAAAATTTAAAATAAAATACGATCAGGTTATTTTAAAATAATGCTTATTTTTTAAGTTATTTTTTCACATAATGCATTTCTACTTATTGATAATAAAATCACCACATCTCCCTATTATGGGATAAATCATGTCCCCCAAAGCAATGTATTGAAATCCTGTACCCCAGTACCTGTTCATGTGATCTTATTTGAAAATAGAACCTTTGCAGATATAATCAATTTACAACGTATTCACTGGGCCCTAATCCAACATAACTGGTGTCCTTATAAGAAGACGACGTAAAAGACAGACACTCGGGGAGAATGCCATGTGACCACAGGAGCAAAGGCTGAAGTAATACAGCTACAACCCCAGGAACTGCAAGTATCCATGGTCACCTCTGGAAGCTAGGAAGATACAAGGAAGGATTCTACCCAGAGTTTCAGAAGGAACACGGCTCTGCCGACTCCTTCACTTTGGACTTCTGGTTTCCAGAACTGTGAGAGAATAAATTTCTATTGTTTTAATCACCCAGTTTGTGGTATTTTGTTATAGCAGCCTTAGGAAACTAATACATGTCCCCTCCACAACCAGACTCATTTCTTTTTCTTTCCTCCTCCACCAGCCTTAGATTGTAACTCTTACAATTACTGTAAGACAGTGGTTCCTGAATTTTCACACACATCACCTGGGGATCTTGCTAACATGCAGATTCTGATTCAGTAGTTATGGATGGGGTGTGAGAGTCTATTCCCCAGTGATGCCCATGTGGCTGGACTAAGGACCAGGCTTGGAGAATCAAGGCTATAAAAAAGTCAGGCCCAGTATGGGAGCTCACACCTATAATCCCAGCACTTTGGGAGGCCAAGGCAGGTGGATCACTTGAGGTTAGGAGTTTGACAAAAGCCTGGTGAACATGATGAAACCCTTACTCTACTAAAAATACAAAAATTAGCTGGGCATCCAGCTACTTGGGAGGCTGAGGCAGGAGAATCACTTGAATCCGGGAAGGAAGGCAGAGGTTGCAGTGAGCTGAGATTGTACCACTGCACTCCAGCCTGGGTGACAGAGTGAGACTCTGTCAAAATAAATAAATAAATAAATAAATAAATAAATAAATAAAACTAAATTAAATTTTAGAAATTAGCTGGGCGTTGGCCGGGCATGGTGGTTCATGCCTGTAATCCCAGCACTTTGGGAAGCCGAGGTGGGCAGATCACGAGGTCAGGAGTTCAATACCAGCCCGGCCAACATAGTGAAACCCTGTCTCTACTAAAAACACAAAAATTAGCAGGGCTTGGTGGTGCGTGCCTATAGTCCCAGCTACTCAGGAGGTTGAGGGAAGAGAATCTCTTGAACCCAGGAGGCAGAGGTTGTGGTGAGCCGAGATCACAACACTGCACTCCAGCCTAGGCAACAAAGCGAGAGTCCGTCTCAAAAATCAATAAGTAAATATATAAAAATCAGCTGGGCGTGGTGGTGTGCGCCTGTAATCCCAGTTACTCTGGAGGCTGAGACAAGAGAATCACTTAAACCTGGGAGGTGGAGGTTACAGTGAGCTGAAATCACACAACTGCACTCCAGCCTGGGCAACAGAGTGAAAAAAAAAAAAGGTCAGCAAGGAGATGTCTTTGTCAGGCATGTGTCAGATCTAGGCTTTTTGGCTTTTTGCCACAATGCTAACAGAGATTGAATGGAAAAACCCAGTGAAATGAAAAGAAAATAAGTATTCATGGAACTAGTGTCTTGTGCCTCTCCCCTAAAGAAGAAGGAGGAGGAGGAGGAGGAGGACGACGAAGGGAGGGAGAGAGGGAGGGAAGGGAAAGAAAAGAAGTAAACAAAATATCCAAGGGGAAAACAATTACTTTTTTTTCTTTCTTTCAGAGACAGTGTCTTGCTGTGTTGCCCAGGCTGGTCTTGAACACCTGGGCTCAAGCAATCCTGCCTCCTGCCTTGGCCTTTTGCAAAGTGTTGGGATTGCAGGCATGAGCCACCACACCTGACCTAAAAATTTCAAAGTAGACTTGAAGATTATTGTCCAATCAACCTGCTCTCCCCACCTACACAAAAGATTTAGAATACAAATATTTCAACCTTGTTTTCTAAATAAGTGAATTTATGAATATAATAGTGAGCTGATATTTTATGTGGTCACTTTTAATTTTCTCTTTTCCTTTTATCTCATCAAATTCCTTTTTAGCATAATTTTATTTTTAAAATGGTGATTTCAAAATGAAACACTGCAGACGGAGAGACGAATGAGCACCATAATGGAACAACATAGGCCAACTACCCTTGAGTTACTGATGTTACTACTTGGGAATAGTGGTGACTTTGAAAAAGTTCAAAGACTAACTTTGAAAGCATTTCAAAATGCCTATTTTTGGCTGGTTGTCGTGGCTCATGCCTGTAATTCCAGTACTTTGAGAGGCCTAGGTGGGCGGATCACTTGAGCTCAGAAATTTGAGGCCAGCCTGGGGAGCCTGGAAAAACCCCATTTCTATAAGAAATACAAAAATTAGCCAGGCGTGGCACGCGCCTGTAGCCCTGGCTACTTAGGAGGCTGAGGTGGGAGGATCACCTGACCCCTGGGAGATTGGGGCTGCAGCAAGCAGTGATCATGCCGCTGCACTTTAGCCTGAGCAGCAGGGTAAGACCATGTCGATAGAAAAAAAAAAAAAAGCCTATTTGGGGGGCTTTACCTTCAGAGATAGTGTCTTCAAGCCTGAGGGCTCGTCAAGGAATTAGAGTTTTTGTATAACTCTTTGGGTAATTCTGACACAAAGTCAGACTGAAGAAATACTACTCTGAAATAAAGAAAATTTATAGAAACTTGATTTTATTTTATAAACAAAGTTCTAATTAAAAAAGAAAGAAAAAAGAGCCAGCCAAGTGTGGTGGTGCACGCTTGTAATCCCAGCACCTTGGGAGGCAGAGGCAGGCGGATCTCTTGAGCCCAGGAGTTCGAGACCAGCCTGGGCAACATGGTGAAATCCTGTCTCTTAAAAAAATACAAAAATTATTCAGGCATGGTGGCACACACCTGTAACCACAGCCACTGAGGAGGCTGAGGTGGGACTATCACATGATCCTGGGGAGGGTGAGGCTGAAGTGAGCTGAGATCCCACCGCTTCACTTTAGCCTGGGCGAGAGAGACCATGTCTCAAAATAAGTAAATAAAAATAGAAAGGAAGAAAGAGAAAAAGAAAGAGCAGAGTGGTGGTGCACGCCTGTAGTCCTAACTACTGGAGAGGCTGAGGTGGAAGGGTTCCTTGAGCCCAGGATTTCGAGGCCAGCCTGGGCAACGCAGAAAGACCCTCTGTCTCTTTAAAGAAAAAAAAAAAAAAGAAAAGAAAGAAAATTTGTCTATATTAATATACAGTTAAAGCAAACAATATAATATATAAAACCAAATTTGGAAATATTTTTTCTTCCATCAAAACTTAAACATCAATTTTAGAACACAGTGTTCCATATTGTAAGGAGTCCTAGAGTCTACCCAGTATAATGTCTCACATCCTCGCCCTCTTGCTAGTAGTCTTCAAACCTAACTATACCTAAGAATCACTGATAGGTAGTTGGTTAACACGATGGATTATTTCTAGGCCCCGCCCTCAGACAGGTGCCTCCATGCCCCTACCCCGCCAGAACATTCCGAGTCTGTAATTTGAAGTGAGCTTTAAGAATCTGCATTTTTACCGCGGCGCTTTTGATGCAGGCGGTCTATGGTAAAGTTGGAGAAATGCTGCCCTACTGCCGCGTTGCAGATTGAACTCTGGGGAAGAATAAATGAGCACGACCGCTCCTGAATATAGGTTTCATCTAAATCTTTCTCAGAAACTTTCAAAGGGGAGTGGCAGACAGAAAATGAGCATGGTATCTAATCAGCAAGTGGGATGGCAGATAAGAACGCCTTTACAAAGGCCCCAGTTTTTACAGTAAGTCCCTCACTGCCTGCACACGACGATGCCAAGTTCCAACCTGATTTGCGTCACCACAATTGTGGGTTTGCGCCAAGGTTAGTTATCAAGCGTAGTGACAGGATAAAGTCACAAAATGAGGGACAAAAATAAGACGAGAGCTGGGCACAACGGAAGTGAAACCTGGGTGGAGGTCACCTCGAAGTCACAGTGGAAGGACGATGGCAGGGATTTGTCCCAACACGCTTTTGATGAAAGAATTTGATTAGTGGACTATTGCACTCTTACAGGCAAAGAAAACAGAGCACGGCAGTGCCCCGCTCGGTAGGGATTCAAAAGCAGTGAAAGCTGGCTAGCTCTGTTTAAAGCGACAGGACTGCTCTGCTGTGCAGGAAAGACTAAGGAGGCAGCGGTATCTGCGAAGTCCTGCGAGCTCCCGGCGACAGGAGGAGCGCGAGCAGCTGACGGGGGAAATCCACTAGCAGCGAGTCCGATGAGTCAGCGCTGAGTCACGCTGGGAGCTACGTGCCGGCCTCGGCGGCCGCAGCCCGGGACCCGCAGCCCCGGAGTCAGCCGAGGTCCGCCGCTTCCTGGAAGACCCTCCCTGCGCCTGAGGGAGGGGGCGGTGTCGCCTCTTCGAGCCGCCAAGGCCCCCTGCAGTCACACACTCGCCCGCACGCACGACCTCCTCGCTCCATCCTGGGGACATCCAGGATTCACCCCGAGGGGAAGTGTCCCATGTGACAAATGGTTAGAGCTTGGGCGGATGCTTTCATCCCATGTGTTTCCTCAAAGCTGAGATTCCAGCGCTCTTGCTTTTTTCGTGTTGTTGTTAGGTTTTTAACTTTTTTTCCCCGTTTCCTGGCAGAGGATTAACACACTGATCTTTTTATAGTTTCCAATATTTTAAATGAAGCACAAGAAGAATGGATTAATAAAACGTGTTGAAACTCGTGCATCAAATCGTCACACTGCTCTGGGGTCTAAAATGACTAGAAAGTGGCTGCAGTAGAAGCTTTGAATGTCGGGTAACTGGGAAGGATAAACTCGGTTTTGATGTGCCCTTTGTTAATGAAAAGCAAATCTTTGCTATTTGTCCAACCACCTTTATAATAATTAAATTTGTCTAAAGACTGGAGACATATTTGGTAATAATTAGATATGGAGTCACCAAAGAACAGGGTAGCCATTCCTTTTGTGTTTTATATGCCGTAACTAACATTCTGTTGTCCTGATGTGCAAATGATACATTGTTGGTTTTAAAAAGTATTATGGCAATGTTTATATCCATGCTGAGAGTTAATAGCAGGTATTGTGTCATCAAGTGCAGCTAGTCAGTGAGATAGTCCTGCTACAGATGGGGTAATTATTATTTAGGGACAATTTGAGGCTGTTTTTCAAGACAGACTGAGTCTTTAGAAGTTGTGCCAGCTGTTACCGGTGGTTCTGCTTCATTGGGAGAATTATTTCCCTCCTTATCCCTATGTGCTTGTGAAATGATGCAAAACAATAGAGAGTTCGTGTAGTTTGACTGCTTTTCTTGCAGGGAAGGAGACTGAAGTAATTAGAGGTTGAACTGACTCACCAAGGTTACTGGAGAAGCATGACTACCCAATTTTGTAAAGGAGAGAAAAGCTGCCAAACAAATACAAATAGGAAACATGAAAATACAAGAGATGATCAGAACCCAGGAAAGCAAAATGAGTAATATGGACCAGAAATGGAATCTCATATACTTGAACTAGTTGTAATGGGAGGTATACTTAATGTGCTAGCCTTAAAAAAAAAAAAAAAAAAGTCAAATTATTGCATAACAATTTAAAATTTTAAGTAATTACATACATTATTTGATGTTTTAAAAACTGTGCCTGATTCTGATTCATTATTCTTAGCATATCCATATTGATATTGCCTTGGCATTTGCCAGTCAGACTTCAGTTCGAAACCCAAGTTCATCTTACAACAGTGTGAACTTGGGCTTGATACTTAGCTTCTCTAAGCCTATAATGTAGATTATGATCACCATTTCACCTGTTTACAAAGCAGGATTAAATGAGATGATGCCTATAAAAGGTTTAGCACATTTCCGGGCAAAAAATTTCTCAGTAAACGAAGCTTGTATTGTGTATCAGTATTATTGAACTTGATTAAACTATTGATCAGGTCACAAAGAGGTAGTACAGGTACTTTGTCCAGATCATAGAACTAAGAAAAGTTTTGGGAATGTACATCACAAACGTAGTGGTTCAGTGACTGGTATGGTTTGGCTCTGTGTCTCCACCCAAATCTCATCTTGATTTGTAATCCCCATGTGTCAAGGAAGGGACCTGTAATCCCCTTGTATTGAGGGAGGGAGGTGATTGGACCGTGGAGTCAGTTGCCCCCATGCTGTTCTCGTGATAGTGAGTGAGTTCTCATGAGATCTGGTGGTTTTATAAGTGTTTGGTAGTTCCTCCTTCATTCTTCTCTTTTGTTCCACTTTCTGAAGAAGGTGCTTACTTACCCTTCACTTTCTGCCATGATTGTAAGTTTCCTGAGGCCCCCCAAGCCATGTGAAACTGCGAGTCAATTAAACCTCTTTTTTTCCTTATAAATTACTCAGTCTCAAGTATTTCTTTGTAGCAGTGTGAAACCAGACTAATACAGTGACCTTGGGCAAGATCCTTGGACAAGTCTAAAACACCTGAGCAAGCACTTAATGTTCTTTGATTATGAGAGGAGAGATGAAAGAAGTAAAGGAAATCTAAATAAAATGAATGCCCTACAATCATCAGTTGGCCAGAAAAGTGGTAGGTGATGCAAAACAATCAGGCAAGAACCCTTTTCTCCCATCCTCAGAGAGAGCTCCTTGACAAAGCAGCATAGCAGTCACAGGGCAGAGAGGATATACCATGGTACTATTGCCCTTTAAATTATAGATCAATCCCTTTGCCATACAGAAATGCATTATTTAGCTGAGACAGAAATTTTGTTCTGTCCAGATATAAGGCTGATGAGCTTAGCTGTTGATAGAAGTTAGTGACCAATCTCCCATCAACTTCCCCAAGAAGCTCATAAAAGGTAAGTCACTAAGTCATTTTCTTTTTTCTTTTTCTTTTTTTTGAGATGGGGTCTTGCTCTGTTGTCCAGGCTGGAGTGCAGTGACATGATCTCAGCTCACTGCAACCTCTGCCTCCTGGGCTCAAGTAACTATCCTGCCTCAGCCTCCCAAGTAGCTAGGACTACAGGCACACACCACCACACCCAGCTAATTTTTTGTATTTTTAGTAAAGGTGGGGTTTCACCATATTGGCCAGGCTGGGATCTCAAGCATCTGCCTGCCTCCACCTCCCAAAGTGCTGGGATTACAGGTGTGAGCCACCTCACCCAGTGATAAGTCACTTTCTCAAAATAGTATTTGTCTTAGTCAGCTCGGGCTGCCATAACAAAGTACCACAGACTGTGTAGCTTAAGCAATGGAAATATACTTCTCACAGTTCTGGAGACTGGAAAGATCAGGGTGCCAGCAAGGAAGGTTTTATTCTGAAGCCTCTTCTCTTTGCTTGCAGGTGGATGCTCAAATGACCTCTTCTTTGTGCATACACAGGGTGGTGAGGAGAGAGAGAAGGGGTGGGTTTTAGGCTTCAATATATAAATTTTAACAGTGTTAAAAGACAAAATTACAACAAATTTAAAGATCAATCTGGCTTTTATTTGGGATTCTAGAATCAGGCAGCATTTTATTCTATAAAATAGTGAGTGCTCTACTGGGTTTAGCAAAACAGTTACTTTTTTGTTTTTTGCTTTTTTTGAGACAGGGTCTCACTCTTGTCCAGGCTTGAGTACGGTGGCATGATCAGCGCTTACTGCAGCAGTTTTTATATGAGAACAAGGAAACAAATATAGAAAAAAGCAGAATGGTTAACATCAGGTTACTTCAGGTTACTTTTCTTATAAGGTTTAAAGCAGAAGGGACTTCCTTATTAGGGTGACTCAAGTTGACTGGGTCTTTTCCAAGTGATAGCTGTGAGTGAACCTCTTGTTTTCAAGAAAAACTAGTGTGTTTGCGGATTTATCTGCTTCCTTAAAGTTTTAGCTTGATTATGTGGTTTGGTCTATTGTTTCCTACTATGGGACCTCAGTCCAAAATAATGGCCTCCTATAAATTTTATTTACCAAGAGGGACATGACTCAGGACACAGCAATTTCTTTTTATTCTTTCTCTTTTTTTCTCTCTCTCTTTTCTTTTTCATTCTCTAATGTGCTTCACAGAAAGGGATTTCAGCTGGCACAGTGGCTCATGCCTGTAATCCCAACACTTTGGAAGGACAGGGCGGGAGAATCTCCTGGGGTCAGGAAGTCGGGGCTTCAGTGAGCTATGATAGCACCACAGCATACCAGCCTGGATGACAGAGTGAGACCCTGACTCAAAACAAGACAAAACAAAACAAAACAATACCAACCCCCCCCCAAAACAAAGCAAGATATTTGTTTCAAAATTACCCCCCACCAAAAGAACACAACTCCTTTGCAAATGAAACAACAGACTCCATACATGATGATGGTTCCATAAGATTATGATGCAGCTGAAAATTTTCTAGTGACATCATAGTCATTGTAAGGTTGTAGCACGATGTGTTAGCTTTTCTATGTCTAGATATGTTTAGAGACTGAAACACAACTGTGTTACAATTGCCTATAGTATTCAGTACAGTAACATGCTGTACAGCTTTGTAGCCTAGGAGCAATAGGCTATGTAAACCAAAAAGTGTCTGAGACAAATCTCATCAATTTAGAGGCTTATTTTGCTCAGATTGAGGACACACCAGGAAAAAGAGACACAAGTCACACTAGAATCTGTGGACTGTGTTTTTTCCAAAGAGTCTTGAGGACTTCAGTTTTTAAAGGGGAAAGAGCAGGCAGGTGAGGAAGGAGGAACAGTCAATTCCTCTCACGAAGTAAATCTGCATTTTTACATAGTATAAACATGGAGTAGAGAAAGAAGTTGTATTAGTCCATTTTCACGCTGTTGATAAAGACATACCTGAGACTGGGTAATTTATACAGGAAGAAGAGTTTAATGAACTTACAGTTCCACAATGGCTGGGGAAGTCTCACAATCATGGCAGAAGGCAAAGAGGAGCAAGTCATGTCTTACATGGATGGCAGCAGGCATATAAAGGAGATTTTGCAGGGAAATTCCCTCTTCTAAAACTGTCAGATCTCATGAGACTTACTTGCCATCACGAGAACAGCATGGGAAGGACCTGCCCCCATGATTCACTACCTCCTACGGGGTCCTTCCCAGAACAGGTAGGAATTCAAGATGAAATTTGGGTGGGGACACAGCTAGACCATATCAGAAGTCAAACATGCATTTGTCTCAGGATGGGCAGAGGGATGATTTCTAATCTTGTCTTTGTCCAGTACCTGTGAAGGTAAACTGTTAATCTACATTATCAGGATGTGATTCCACAGAACTCTGTTTTAGGGTAAAGACTTGGGCCCACAAAGAATTTCCTTGTGTGCAATTTGTGAGGGAGGTCACATAGGGAGATATGAGGCCCCCTGTGCTGCAGCTATCTGTTTAGGAGCAAAAGGAAGGCAGTTTTTGCATGACTCATTTCCCAAGCTTAACTTTTCCCTTTGGCATAGTGAGTTTAGTGTTTCAAGATTTTATTTTCCTTTCACAGCTATACTATATAGCCTAGGTGTGTAGTAGGCTATACCATCTAGGTCTGTCTAAATACTCTGTGATGTTCACACAATGACAAAATCACCTATGGATTTGTTTCTCAGAATGTATCTCCATCATTAAGCAATGCATGACTGTATTGACAGACTCAGAATTATTTCCTTTCATAAATTCATTCAGTAATCTCTGCAATTTTCAGTATTAAATTGTGGGACACTTAATGGTGACCATCTTTGCCTCTGTACTTTTGCACTAGTTCAAGGCACATGATGTCTTCCCTTCTCCTCTCTCTGTATTCAAATCCAACTCAGCCTTAGTGCACAGATAAAACTCCTACTTTCTCTTTGAACCCTGATCACTAACACTTCAAGCCAAATGGATCTCACCCTCTGCAGGACCTTGTGGCATATGTTGCTGTTCATGTATTATCCTGTTGACATTTGAACTTCTGCCATGTCAAGTGGCTATGTCAGTGGTTTACATGTCTCATAAATATCTATATAAATGTCTCTCCAACTAAACTGTAAGCACTCTTGAGACAAGAGACAAATTCTTACATGCATGTTATAGTATCCACAGTAGGTAGCAACATTCTCTGAACATTGGCGCTCAATAAATAGCAATGCAATCTTTGGCATTTTTCAATGGATACAGAAACTTTGTGATTATGAAGTTTAATATTTCATATATTTAGTAAGTAGGAGAACAGATCAGAAAGATACCTATTCCAGACCGTAGATCTCATAAAAGCTTTGGGCATGTTCATCACAGGAATGCTAATTCAGTGACCGTGGGCGAGATCCTTAGCTGCTGGGGCTCCGTTTCTCTTTTTGAAAAGTAATAGGAGTTGGTGCAGGGAGGGATAGGGACACACACACACACAGAGAAAAGAAAAATAAAAGGGTTTATACTTTGTGATCCCAAAAGTTCTTTCCAGATTTGTTTTAAAAACACAGCTTAATGAATATTGTTATGAGCCAGATAGATACTAAACACTTCGTCAGCATTTTAAAATCTGATCCTGTAAATACAACTTTGTGAGGTGAGGCAGTGTCATTCCTATTTTCACAGATAAGGTAACTGAGAAATAAGAAGTTTAAGGAACTTTCCCAAGGACACTCAACTAATAAGCAGCAGAAAAGAACTGGATTGGAATCCAGGCCTGTCCAGCTGCAAAGCCTGAGATCTTATGCTATTCTGCTTCATTTCTACACTGTTCATTTTTGTAGAGAGACTGTAGCTGAGAAAAGTTAAATATTTCACCCAGAATTTCACATCTAGGAATTGGTAGAGGTAGGACTGGATTCCAAGACTAGCTTTCTTTCCCCTATCATATGCTTCAGGTATCTATTTTATCAACAAAAATTCAGAAGTTTTAGTCGATTTCAGTGAGTTAATTGGTATTGAATATAATTCAACAGTGAATGTAGTTGATTGTGTTTGTTGAATAAATAAATGAGTTTATTTTCTAGTTTAGAAAACTTTTCTGTCTGGGCACAGTGGCTAATACCTGCAATACCAGCACTATGGGAGGCTGAGGTGGAAGAATTGCTTAAGACCAGGAGTTGGAGGCCAGCCTGGGCAACATGGCAAAACTCCATCTCTACAAAAAATACAAAAATTAGCCAGGCGTGGTGGTGCATGCCTGTAGTCCCAGCTACTCGGGAGGCTGAGGTACAAGGATGGCTTGAGCTCAGCAGGTCAAGGCTGCAGTGAGCCATAAATGTACCTGGGCAACAGAGCACTCCAGCCTGGGCAAAAGAGTGAGACCCTGTCTTCAAACAAAAAAAAAAGAAAGAAAAAAGAAAAATTTTCTGACGTACCCTCTGTGCTTCACCAATTCTAAGCAAAAGTCGGTGAGAAGTTGTTAAGGATTTCAATAACATAAATGTAGGAACACACCAGGGTGTGAGGGGTGGCAGTCACTATAATACATGAAACAGCCTTTATAGGGATGTTATTGAGAAAAGTAGAAGAATATAAAATATATTCTCCTTTAATCAAATCCAAAAGAAATAATGACACAATTCACATCATTGCTAACTCCGAGCAAGAATAAACATAGCTGCCTGTCTTAAGTTCAGATTACAATTTGAATCTTCACAGAAACCAGTTTTCCTCAGGGAAGAATCTACGTAAAAAAATCAACTATGTAAAATAATTGCCACGGCCTCCTGCCTACAGGAGTTTGTTTTCTACTTTAAGGAAAATCAAGGGAGAAATTCTAGGGCCCCGTGGCACAATCTTTGCCTATGTTCTTTCCTTGAGTAAGCCTCAGAAATGTCCTTGCGGGGTACCTTGTGGAGCCAGGCAGGCCTTGACCCATTAGGTGATGAGGGCCTACCAGAGAGCCCGCTGTGGAAAAGAAAAAATATGGAAGGCCAGGATCTGCACTGGAAGGATGAGGAGAGTGATGACCTAATTATTTGCCCCCAACCAAGATATTCTTAGATCTACTCTGGGATTTTCTACAGCCAGACCAGAGCATAAAGCTGGCATTCATCCCAGAAGAAAACTTAAGCAATTCCATGGACCCTGAGGAAACAAGTAATAGGGAAAAAAAAAAAAAAAAAAAAAAGCCAGACTCTTTCCCATGTCTTCAAATGTCAGAGAGTTGCCTTAAAGTTAAAGTGATTATTTACAACCTTGCCGTGTTTATTCCACAAGTGTACTAATATATGTTATTGTTGAATATGATGGGGAGAATGATTCACTAACATTTCTAGGCAAGTTTTGAAGAATACAGGAACTTTTGGGTACTCTTAATACCATATGTACTTGCCAAGGAACATTTCTTCTTATTATATTAATAATTATAAGAAAACACAGTATGCTTATTAATACTTGCCAAATGTTGGTGTACATAGAGCTTTTCTTTTCAACAAGATAATCAGATTACGTAAAACATCTGTGTGAACCAGGGCAGGCCTAATTCAGCTGACATTTGGCCATGTGCATCTGTCCTTTTTCATCTGGCTAAGCCTGCGCCTGCCTCTAAACCGCATGCCTTGTAGGAGAGAACCTTCTTTCGAATGGAAAAGGAGGATCTTTGTTTCAGGACCGAAGAATGAAAGACTCAGAGATCCAAATGAATTAAAGACCTATCTGGAATAAAATCTAGGAGTTGCCAGCCATGGTGGAAGGCACCTGTAGTCTCATCTACTCGAGAGACTGAGGACGGAGGATTGCGTGGGCCCAGTTCTGGGCTGTAATGCCTTATGTATGCCCATCAGTGTCGATACTGGAGCTGGGGCCTACCAGGTGGCCTAAAAAGAAACGAACCCACCCAGATTGGAAACAGCAGGTAAAAAGTCCCATGCTAATCAGTAGTGGGATCATGCCTGTGAATAACCACTGCACTCCAGCCAGAGCAACATAGGGAGACCCATGTCTACAAAATGAAAAATAAAAATAAAAATCCAGAAGTCCACTGTTAAGATGCAGCTATCTGGACTTTGCACTGCTGTAGGGAATGGCTGTAGTAAATAACACACTAAGCAGTTAATGATTTTATTCATATGATGAATCATTTACATTCCGTTAACCATTATCTGAATATTGATAATCACAGCATTGCATAGTTTGCCCTTCAACCTGTTTTTTGTTGTTGTTGTTGTTTTGTGTGTGTGTGTGTGCACAAAGTCAAGGTCTCTCTATGTTGCCCAGGCTGGGCTTCAACTCCTGGCCTCAAGCCATCCTCCCATCTTGGCCTCCCAAGTGCTGGGATTACAGGTGTGAGCCACCATGTCTGGCCTCAACCTATAATCTTTAGCTTTATATAATACCTCTTGAGGCAAACTATCACAGAATTATTATTCCCCTTATACAGATAGATGCTTTTTTTTGTTTTGTTTTGTTTTTTTTTTTTTTTTTTTTTTTTTTGATGCTTTTTTGAAGCCACCCAGAAATCAGGAAAAGACTTTATGTCCTTCTTCCAAATACAGCATAGACCACTAGAGACTATGACTGAGTTTTTTATTACCTGAGGATGGGGATTCCTGTAGGCTTTTCACCTTGTTAGTATAGAAGGTGGAACTAGGATTGACAAACCACCATTAAGATGCTTAGGCCAGAAGCACCTTGGAGAATCAAAAGGAAGTCCCAGAGACTTTGCTGTAGATACTGCTCTCGTGTCAGAAATGTTCAAATATAATAACAGCTTGGTTACTATATAAGTGCTGTTGCATTAATAAACCCACCTCAGGACCAGACATCCTACAGGAGCCTTGGATGAAAGCTCTGCATGAAACAGTGCTCTTCAATGGATGCTAGATTAAGGACCAAGTATGCAGTGCCTCTGAAGACCTTGGCAAAGAGGGAAGAAACCTCCTTGAGCCCACCCATCCTGGTTCCACCTAAGTGATGAGAAGTGAAGCTGGGGAACAGACTTTCCTCATTTAAAATGTAAGTTTCTATTCTGGCTCAAAAGAAATTTTACCTCAAATTTCCCCAAATCTAGAGGTGCATATCCCTCCCTAAGGGCAAATTCTCAAAAATAAAGAATTAAACATATAAAAAAAATATAAAAGGGGATACATCTTATACACAGACAATAAAGGCCTGTCATGAATGTTCCCTTTAACCTCTGTGCATGTATAATATTGGTAGCTGAATGTGACATGCCATAAGCACAACAGGTAATTATATCCTGCCAGTCAAAAGTTCAGCCTCACTGTCAAAATGAGCAAACATACAATTATAATAACAATTATTTACTATTCTATAATTATAATTATAATAATCATGATCGTGATAAATAACATATATTAATGGCTTACTATGTACCAGGTCGTTGGGTAAACTATGTATCTCATTTAATCTTTACAACTATCCTCTGAGGCACTATTCTTATTACCAGTTTACAAAAGCAGAATCTTGGATTAAGAAATTTGCCCAAAGCCATCCAGCTATTAAGTGGATAAGCCAAGATTCAAGCTAGGTCTGCTTGCCTCCAGGAACATTTTAAAAAGACACAGATGGCTGGGCACAGTGGCTCACGCCTGTAATCCCAGGATTTTGGGAGGCTGAGGCAGGCGGATCATGAGGTCAGGAGTTCAAGACCAGCCTGACCCCACATGGTGAAACTCCGTCTCTACTAAAAATACAAAAATTAGCCAGGTGCAGTGGCACACACCTGTAATCCCAGCTACTCAGGAGGCTGAGGCAGGAGAATCGTTTGAACCTGGGAGGCGGAGATTGCAGTGAGCCCAGATTGCACCACTGCACTCCAGCCTGGGCAACAGAGTGAGACTCCGTCTCAAACAAATAAACAAAAAAGACACAGACACACTTAGTCGTACATGTACCTGTATGTGTCTACATAGCAGGCAAGCAGGCATGGAAAGTCCAGACACAGACTCAGGTATCCTAGCATGTAGCTCTGTTTCTCTATCACTGATCTTAACCTAACTCTAGAGCCCAGTTTCCACTGCCAGTGGAAAACTGCATTTTGCTGATTGAAAACTCATTCTATTTGGGGTAATTCTCACTTAACTCGGGATTACCCTTTCTCTGCCTTTTTCCATCCCCTTTTTGGGGTATGAGATAGGAGTGGGAAGAGGAGAGGGAGGATATGTATATCTTCCTGATATCAGGGGGGAAGGGACCCTTGGCCTTCCATCCTTCCCTATCCCTGCTGGTCCCCTTTGAAGTTGAACCAAATCCACTTCATGTCACAGTCCATACACTGCAGAGGTAGATGTAACCTCCCCAGTCTACACCAAACTCCTTTGGGCCCTTAGCTACTCCCAGCTAGCCTGGTGCTCCTCTTAAGAACTGTGGGATCTGATGGATACCCTCCTGCCCTATGTAGGTGTTACTGGAAAGAGGTCCCCATCAAGACCTCAAGAGAGGGTTCTTGGACCTTGTGCAAGAAAGAACTGGGGGCAAGTCCATAGAATAAAGTGAAAGGAAGTTCATTAAGAAAGTAAAAAAATAAAAGAATAGCTACTCCATAGCCAGGCATGGGCTGCTCAGTTGCTTATACTTACTGTAACTTCTTGATTACATGCTAAACAAGGGGTGGATTATTCATGAGTTTTCTGGGAAACGGGTGAGCAATTCCTGGAACTGAGGGCTCCTCCCCGTTTTAGACCATATATGGTAAATGCCATGGCATTTGTAAACTGTCATGGCGCTGGTGGGAGTGTCTTTTAGCATGCTAATACGTTATAGTTAATTTATAATGAGCAATGAGGACGACCACAGATCACTTTTGTTGCCATCTTTGTTTTGGTGGGATTTAGCCGGCTTCTTTACCGCATGCCATTTTATCAACAAGGTCTTTATGACCTCCTATCTCATACTGTGTCTTAAAATGCCTAACTTACTGGAAATGCAGCCCAGCAGCTCTCAGCCTTATTTTACCCAGCCCCTATTCAAGATGGAGTTGCTATGGTTTAAACGCCTCCGCCTCTGACATAGGGGTGAGGCTCCTCTCAGTTCCACCCACGCAGATCTTTCCTCATCCACTGTGCTGGACAAGGCATTTCTCCGAAAGACTCACAGTTTCCTCTGGCTATACAATGAGAATAGAGACAAAACTCCCGATTGGTGAGGTAAACTTTGTCTTCATTTTACAACTCAGTTTTTTTCCCCGTAAGTATAGTCTGTGGTATAATACAAAATATATATGGTCAGCTGCGTGCGATAGCTCATACCTCTAATCCCAGCACTTTGGGAGGCCAAGGTGGGTGGATCACCTGAGGTCAGGAGTTCAAGACCAGCCTGGCCAACATGGTGAAACCCCCCGTCTCTACTAAAAATACAAAAATTAGCTGAGTGTGGTGGAGCATGCTTGTAATCCCAGCTGCTTGGGAGGCTGAGGCAGGAAACTCGCTTGAACCCGGGAGGTACAGGTTGCAGTGCACCAAGATCACACCACTGCACTCCAGCCTGGGCAACAAAGTGAGACGTCGTATCAAAAACAAACAAAAAAAGAAATCTATATGATCTTTGTCTCTGATTCCTGTCACAGAGCTCCTGAAACACTTGGAATTTCTGGAGTGACAAGAGTGCCTTTTTGTTATTTGCAACACACAGCTTTGATAACACCTGAGTTCATGCTAATGAGGTTAATTAGGGTGGGGCCCCTCGGGCAGTCTCAGTCAGGGAGAGGCTGGAGATAAAGTTCTATTAATATAAAACTTTTTTTTTTTTCTTAAGAGATGCTCTGAGACCAGGCTTGGTGGCTCGCATCTATAACCCCAGCACTTTGGGAGGTGGAGGCAGGTGGATCAAGAGGTCAGGAGATCAAGACCATCATGGCTAACACGGTGAAACACCATCTCTACTAAAAATACAAAAAATTAGCCGAGCATGGTGGCAGGTGCCTGTAGTCCCAGTTACTTGGGAAGCTGAGGCAGGAGAATGGCATGAACCCTAGAGGCAGAGCTTGCAGTGAGCCGAGATCGCGCCACTGCACTCCAGCCTGGGCGACAGAGCGAGACTCCATCTCAAAAAAAAAAAAGGGATGCTCTGTTTCCCAGGTGTTTGCATTGGCACCTCAACCTCCTGGGCTCAAGCAATCCTCTGGCCTCAGCCCCACAAGTAGCTGGGACTACCAGCACATGCCACACACGCGGCTACTTTTTGTATTTTTTGTAGAGAGGGAATTTTGCCATGTTGCCCAGGCTGCTCTGGAACTCCGGAGCTCAGTAGTTCACACGCCTTGGCCTCCCAAAGTGCTGGGATTACAGGGGTGTGCCACCGTGCCCATCCAAGTTCTATAAAAATTATTGAATAGCAAGATTTGGTGATCTTCTGGGCTGCTGAAGATGTGAAGGTGCTGGGATCAGTGTGCCCAGAAAAGGCATGGAAGCTCCATGTCCCCCGATACCTTGCCTCCTCCATATCTTGTCCTATCTGTCACTTCAGCTGGGTATTCATCTATATCCTTTGTAACATCCTTTATAATTAACCAGTAAGCATAAGTAAAATGTTTCCCTGTGTTGTCTAAATTATTGAACCCAAAGTGGGGAGCGGGGGATATTGTGGGAACCCTGATTTATAGCGGGCTGGCCAGAAGCACAGTTCACAACCTAGGACTTGCGATTGGCATTTGAAATGGGGCCAGTCTCCTGAGATGGAGACCTAAATCTGTGAGATCTGATATTATCTCCAAGTGTCCTAACTGAATTAGAAGACACATAGTTGGTATGTGGTGGAAAATTGCTTGGTGTGTGACAAAAATCCTGCATGTCTAGTCAAATAAGTGTTCTTTATTATTATTATTGTTGTTATTATTATTATTTATTTTGAGATGGAGTCTTGCTCTGTTTCCCAGGTTGGAGTGCAGTGGTGTAATCTCAGCTCCCTACAACCTCTGCCTCTTGGGTTCAAGAGATTCTCCCACCTCAGCCTCTCAAGTAACTGAGATTACAGGTGCCCACCAACACAACTAGCTAATTTTTATATTTTTAGTAGAGACGGGGTTTCACCATGTTGACGAGGCTGATCTTGAACTCCTGACCTCAGGTGATCCGCCCGTGTCGGCCTCCCAAAGTGCTGGGATTACAGGTGTGAGCCACTGCACCTGGCCTGGTCACTTAAGTGTTCTGTGTTGAGTGCGAGAGTAGACAGAAAAAAACTGCTTTTCTTTTCCATTTACATCTATCATTGTAGTTTTCTAAAAACTTACTTTTATTAACGAGAACATCAAATGCCTGCATTATAAGGGGATAGGTTATGTCAGAAGGGGACATTGGGATGTGTTTGCCTCTTTCTGATGCAGTGTGGGAACCACTACTATGAAAGTATTTGGTCACGCAACAGAAGCAAAGGGAGAGGCTGGGCGCAGTGGCTCACGCCTGTAATCCCAGCACTTGGGGAAGCTGAGGCAGGTGGATCACTTGAGGTCAGGAAGTGGAGACCAGCCTGGCCAACATGGTGAAACTCTGTCTCTACTAAAAATACAAAAATTAGCTGGGTGTGGTGGCACATGCCTGTAATCCCAGCTACTTCAGAGGCTGAGGCAGGAGAATCACTTGAACCCAGGAGATGAAGATTGCAGTGAGCCAAGATTGCACCATTGCACTCCAGCCTGGGCAACAGAGCAAGACTCTGTTTCAAAAAAAAAGAAGCAAAGGGAGAAACATGAGCTGTTTACTCTGAAGAAAGATGAAACAAAAGGGTTCATTTCCAGGTACAGTGGAGACAGAGGCCTAATTTCTGCAGGCCACAGCCTGACTTTCATCTAATATGTGCCTCCCCAAGCTGACACAATAGACCCAGTATGTAAATCACATCTTGATTCTGTCTCAATAGTGTCTCTGCCCAGTCACCCAGAAATCACTATACTAATGAAGTGAAGGATGTGTGGCAAGCCCAGCTCTGCAGTTGGGACACAGCCCTGGCACAGCTCCTGCTGACATGTGCCACTCCTGGAATGCTGGGCCACTCCACCCTCAAGCTAACTTCTGGCTGAACTGGGGTTAACCTGGCTTCAGCAGAGGAGAGGCGTCAGTCCTGGTTTTCACACTTGAACTTTTGGTTCAAGAGCAAAAGCCAAAAAATGCAACCTATCCCAAGTAACAGCCAGGATGTTGATGCTGCCAGGCAATTCCTGGCTCACTGGACCACCACCTCCTACTTTCTGGACCAAGAGGATACACCAGAGACCAACCTCCTGTGATTCAGACCTTGGTGACAAATCATTGATCCAGCCAGCTTTCTTCCTTTGCTTAAGTTACTACCTAGTAATGAGCTATGCACTTTGCAAAGAGTATTAATACTTTTAGACTAGCAAGATGCAAAAGAAATATTGCAGTATTTATGAAAAATGATAGCCTTGGAGACCGGAAGAACTTTAGAGGAGGTGGGATTTTGTTTTTAGTACCATATCTGCTCTAATAAGTTTAATGCTTCATATAGTAAGATTCATCATATTGTCATCTATTGTCATCAAAATTCTGGTGTGATGTTCTTTTTCTATACAGAAGTGTTAAGTGCATAGGATTAAAAATGCTGTGATACGCTGTGACCCAAAAGGGGTATGATCCAGACCCCAAGAGAGAGTTCTTGGATTTCACACAAGAAAGAATTTGGAGCAAATCCATACAGTAAAGTGAAAGCCAGCTTATTAAGAAAGTAAAAGGCTGGGCACAGTGGCTCATGCCTGTAATCCTAGCACTTTGGGAAGCTGAGGTGGGTGGATTACCTGCGGTCAGGAGTTCAAGACCAGCCTGGTCAACACAGTGAAACCCCATGTCTATTAAAAATACAAAAAATTAGGTGGGCATGGTGGTGCATGTCTGTAATCCCAGCTACTCAGGAGGCTGAGGCAGGAGAATTAATTGCCTGATCCTGGGAGGCGGAGGTTGCAGTGAGCCAAGATCGTGCCACTGCACTCCAGCCTGGGCAACAGAGTAAGGCTGCATCTCAAAAAAAAAAAAAAAGTAAAGGAATAAAAGAATGGCTACTCCATAGAGCAGCCCTGAGGGCTGCTGGTTGGCCATTTTTATGGTTATTTCTTGATGATATGCTAAACAAGGGGTGGATTATTCATAAAAAGCCTCCCCTTTTACACCATATAGGGTAACTTCCTGACGTCGCCATGGGATTTGTAAACTGTCATGGCTCTGGTGGGAGTGTAGCAGTGAGGATGACCAGAGGTCACTCTCATCACCATCTTGGTGTTGGTGGGATTTAGCCGGCTTCTTTACTGCAACCTGTTTTACCAGCGAGGTCTTTATGACCTGTATCTTGAGCCAACCTCCTGTGACTTAGAATGCCTAGCCATCTGGGAATGCAGCCTAGTAGGTTTTAGCCTCATTTTACGCAGCTCCTATTCAAGATGGAGTTGCTCTGGTTCAAACTCCTCTGACAAGGCCATAGCTGTATACAAGAATAATTCATAATCTAGGTCTGGTGTTGTGTTTCATACCTGTAATTGCAGCACTTAGGGAGACCAAGGCAGAGGACTGGACATAATCCTAGCTACTCTAGAGGCTAAGGCAGGAGCATCACTTGAGCCCAGGAGTTCCAGGCTGCAGTGAGCTAGCCAGACTTGGGGACAGAGCAAGACCCTGTCCTAGAAAAAATAAATAAATAAATAAAAAGGATAATTCTTAATCTATATGGAAAAGTTGACTATGACTTGAATAAACGTATTTGTTGCACCCATTAATACAATGTAGTATAGTAAAGATGAGAAAAACCTAAGAATATCGAGAGAATGCACAGTGATGGGTCCTACAATAATGAAGATTGTCTTAAAGTCTTGCTTCTGGAACTGGCAATAAAACACTTCATTTGACTTTTATTTCCATATAATCTATTTATACTACTTTGTATTTAGTTGGCTAATTTATTTATTTAAATAGCTTTTATTTTAATTGCCAAATAATAATTGTACAGGTATATATTTATGGAGTAAAGTGTGATGTTTCCATATATATATATATACATATGAATGATCAAATCAGGCTAATTAGCATATACATCACCTCAAATATTTATCATTTCTTTGTGGTAAAAATATTTAAAATTCTCTCTTTTAGCTATTTTGAAATATATACAGTACCTTTTTTTTTCTTTTCTTCTATTTTTTTAAAACACAGAGAGACAGGGTCTTATTCTGTCGCCCAGGCTGAGTGCAGTGGTGCCATCTCAGCTCACTGTAACTTCCATCTCCCAAGTTCAAGTGATTCTCTTGAGTCAGCCTCCCAAGTAGGGCGGGACTACAGGCATGCGCCACCATGCCCGGCTAAGTTTTGTATTTGTAGTAGAGACGGGGTTTCACCAGGTTGCTCAGGCTGCTCTTGAACTCCTGACCTCAAGTGATCTGTCCTCCTTGGCCTCCCAGAGTGCTGGCATTACAGGTGTGAGCCACCATGCCCAGCCTATTTATTTATTTTTGGGAAAGAGTCTTGCTCTGTTGCCCAGGCTGGAGTGCAGTGCCACAATCTTGGCTCACTGCAACCTCCACCTTTCTGGTTCTAGTGATTCTCCTGCCTCAGCCTCCCGAGTAGATGGGATTATAGGCACAAGCCACTGCGCCCAGCTGATTTTTGTATTTTTAGCAGAGACAGAGTTTTGCCATCTTGGCCAGGCTGGTCTCGAACCCCCAGCGTCAAGTGATCCACCCACCTTGGCCTCCCAAAGTGCTGGGATTCAGGAGTGAGCCACCACGCATATTTCATTTAAACAATCTGCCTCAAAGCCAGTCATTTCCTCTATTTTATTGCTGCTATTTTTTTTTTTTTTTTTTTTTTTTTTTTTTTTTTTTTTTTTTTTTTTTTGTGAAGGAGTCTCTCACTCTGTTGCCCAGGCCAGAATACAGTGGCATAATCTCAGCTCACTGCAACTTCCACCTCCCAGGTTCAAGCAATTCTCCTGCCTCAGCCTCCTGAGTAGCTGGGACTACAAACATGCACCACCATACCCAGCTAATTTTTGTATTTGTAGTAGAGATGGGGTTTCACCATGTTGGCCAGGCACCATGTTGGCCAGACTGATCTTGAACTCCTGACCTCAGGCGATCCACCCACCTCGACCTCCCAAAATGCTGGGATTACAGGCGTGAGCCACCATGCCCAGTCTTATTGCTGCTATTCTTAATGCCACTTCAGAACTTTATTTTCTTTTCTCCTTGACTAATATTACCTAACTATGTACACTGTACCAGAAATGCTCTCAACAGAGTGGAAAACATACAGAATCTTGGAGACAGTGAGTGGGCTAACTGGTAAGTACCAGCAGAGATTCTCATAGATGCTCATCATAGGTGCTCAGAGTGGGAACATAAAAGAACAATAATCTTTTTTCTTATTCATAATTATAGTAATCTTTTCATAACATGAGAGCATATACTTTATATCTGGGACTGTAAGAGATTAATAGCTTTATTTTTATATCTTTTCAATCTAATCCCCAGTTAAATTTTTTTTTTTTTTTTTTTTTGAGATGGGTTGTTGTTCTGTTACCCAGGTTGGAGTGCAGTGGCCCAATCTCAGCTCATTGCAATGGCCCAATCTCAGCTCACTGCAACTTCTGCTTCCCTGGATCAAGCTATCCCCCTACCTCAGTCTCCTGAGCAGCTGGAAATACAGGTGTGTGTCACCACACCTGTCTACTTTTTTTATTTTGGGAGTGATAGGGTGTATTAGTCCATTTTCATACTGCTATAAAGAACTGCCAGATGGCCAGGAGTGGTGGCTCACGCCTGTAATCCCAGCACTTTGGGAGGCTGAGGCGGGCGGATGACTTGAGGTCAGGAGTTTGAGACCAGCCTGGACACCATGACGAAACCCCGTCTCCACTAAAAATACAAAAATTAGCTGGGAGTGATGGCACACACCTGTAGTCCCAGCTATTTGGGAGGCTAAGGCATGAGAATTGCTTGAACCCAGGAGGCGGAGGTTGCAGTAAGCCAAGATCATGCCATTGCATTCCAGCCTGGGTGACAGAGTGAGACTTTGTCTCAAAAAAAAAAAAAAAAAAAAAAAAGAGCTGCCCGATGGATCACTTGAGGTCAGGAATTTGAGACTAGCTTGGCCAACATAGTTAAAACCCTATCTCTACTAAAAATACAAAAATTAGCTGGGTGTGGTGGTGCGCACCTGTAGTCCTAGCTGCTCTGTCTCAAAATAAAAAAAAAGTTTGCAATCTTCATGAGCACACTGACTGCAATAATGTTGAACACTGTCAAGCAAAGAAAAGCCATTTTCCCTTCATTTCTTCCAAGTTTGACTTTGAAGGAGACAGAAAGTTTTCTTATTAGGCATTGTTTTTGCTCATGTGCTCAGATATAGCAAGCTAATAAATCTGTCAGAGATAAAATTTACATTTCTCAGGAGACTGAACATTCACACCAGCCAGCATTCCCATCAAGGAATATGAATACATAAATGTACATATACTTGAACCTCTACAGTTGTTGTTTCCAGTGTTTTAAGCTTCAGTTCATGTGCTCGTTGACATATGAGAGTCTTCCCTTTTGAAAGTCCAAACAGATTGAAAAACAAATTGTGAAATCACAGGACGACACTAAGGAATATTGCATCACTCTCCTCCCTGCCTCAACACCCCCACTTCCATTTTCTGCTCAAAAGATTTCCTAATATCTGAGAGCATCATCAGTGTATGATGGCATTTAAAAAGGCTGAAATGTTTTTTAAAGCTTCCAAAGCATTTAACCTTAAGAATCATATATGGAACAAATTTACCACTGAAAGTTAATCTCAGATATGTTGGTGTCTTTTATTTATTTATTTTTTGACATAAAATCTTGCTCTGTTGTCCAAGCTGGAGGGCAATGGCACAATCATGGCTCATTGCAACTTCGACCTTCTGGGCTCAAAAGATTCTCCCTCCTCAGCCTCAAAAGTAGCTGGGACCACAAGCACACACCACTACACTCAGCTAATTTTTTATTTTTTGTAGAGACACAGTTTTGCTCTGTTGCGCAGGCTGGTCTCAAACTCATGGCCTCAAGCAATCCTTCCACCTCGGCCTCCCAAAGGGCTAGGATTACGGGGCTGAGCCACCATACCAAGCCTGTTTGCGTCTTATTCCATTTGAAGCACAACTGAAAGAAACACTGTTTTGTCATCAAAACGATGTTAAGATGGCATTTCTTTTATTTTACATGTTGCTTTTACTATTTCAGTAAGTAGGAACAAAGAAGTAAAGTTGGTTCTAGTAATTGAGTTGGTTCTAGTAATTTAAAACTAACAGTAAAAGAAAATCACAATGCTGTCAGTTCCAATTGCCTTTACAGGAAGAACGATCATAAATTCATTCTCATTGGTAGATGCATCGCCAACTAGAGGCAGGCCCAGCACAGCTTCTTCTGTCACAGAGGCCCAAAGCAGAAAATTTCAGATAGATTAGCTGTGTTACAGTCAATGGATGCAGCCCCAAATAGAATGCTGTTCACACTGAATTTTGACATTTTACTCAACAATCATTAGTACCTGCTATATTAGCTATTATTGTTATTACTATTGTCAACTTTGGTCATTATTATATTTCCAATACAGAGATGAGTGCTCAACACATAGAAGGCAATCAGTATGTATTTATTAAATAAATGAGTAGGTGACTTAATCAAGGGATAAGAATTACTACTTAAAGAAGAGTAATTTTGCCCTTGTTTTACTGTGTAAAAACAGTGCTTAAAAACTAGCTATATTTATTTTCTTTCAGAACCTTCTTTGCTAAAACTTTACTTTTCTTCTGTCTCTACTGCTTAGAGTCAGTGAGGCCACACACTCAGGTTCAAGTTGATTTTCTTCCTATTTGTGGATGTCATCTATGTATCTGCCTTTTTAGGCAGTGAAATCATTCCAAAAGTTCTTGTTGACTGCAAGAGCTTGAAGGCTCTTTATTTGTAAGGGGATGAGAATACTGGCATCCATTCTGTCTTATTTAGTGACTGAAATGTGTGACGCTGAACAAGGGCTTTATCCTCGGGTTGCCTCTGTTTATCCATCTGGAAAAAGAGAAGGACAATACTCACTTGTCTGGTATGGAAGTGATTGCCAAGGACTTTGTGATCCCCATAGAGAAGGTGACATTTTAGTTGCTACATATTATACATGTTTTCCTTTCATTAATTAGGTGTTCAGATACAGATATTGAACAAAAAATAAAAAAGCAGAGATAGTCATATAGATTTTAATAATATGTACCTGCCTCCTTTATGTGCTAACTTTACATTTGATTACTATTTTTTTCTTCTTTTGAGACAGAGTCTCACTCTGTCGCCCAGGCTGGAGTGCAGTGGCGTGATTTTGGCTCACTGCAACCTCCACCTCCCAGGTTCAAGCAATTCTCATGCCTCAGCCTCCTGAGTAGCTGGGACTACAGACATGCACCACCACACCTGGCTAATTTTCTGTATTTTTAGTAGAGAGGGGGTTTTGCCATGTTGGCGAGGCTGGTCTCGAACTCCTAACCTTGTGTGATCCACACACCTTGGACTCCCAAAGTGCTGGAATTACAGGTGTGAGCCACCACGCCCGGCCAACACTTGATTATTCTTTAATCTACAATCACAGAGACCATTTAGTACAGTATTTCTTAAACAGGTCGTGCCTACATTCCCCTGTGTAATTTTTAAGTCTGCACATGCCCTGGCCCCACTTTATTTTCCCCTGGTTAAGAACCAGGGATCAGGACCAATCTCTCTTTTTTTTTAAGAAGTAGAACACTGAGGGGCAGCTGGTAAGTGTAGCATCAGGACAAAAATCCTCATCTTCTGACATCTTCTGATGGGTTTTGTTCCTGTACAATATGAAATATCAATTTATTTGAATTTATTTGTTTGTATTGATATATTTTAAGGTAACTTACCTTTTTTTTTTTTTTTCTGGAGACAGAGTTTCGCTCTTGTTGCCCACGCTGGAGTGCAATGGCACAATGTCAGCTCACTGCAGCCTCTGCCTCCCAAGTTCAAGCGATTCTCCTCCCTCAGCCTCCTGAGTAGCTGGGATTACAGGCATTCTCTACCATGCTCGGCTGACTGTGTGTTTTTAGTAGAGATAAGGTTTCACCATGTTGGTCAGGCTGGTCTCAAACTCCTGACCTCAGGTAATCTGCCCGCCTCGGCCTCCCAAAGTGCTGGGATTACAAGAATTAGCCACCTTGCCTGGCCAAGCTAACTTTCTATATACACATTGGCAGTAACCATTGAAAACTTGTCTGCCCTGCTTTATAGTTCATAACTGTGTTTTCCCCTTTCCATTTCTTCTCTAATCTATAAAAGCTTCTGACAGTCATCCTGCTGGAAATAAATTCAACCTTCTATAAATACTCAAAGCACATGTAACCTGTATTATATTCAGGTATTTATCAATCAGTATCGTTCTGCATTAAAGAATTTTTGTCTTCCTTTCTCTAGTTCTCCAAGTCATGAACTCCTGGAAACAGAAGTCAATACACACATTGTCCTTGGAACAACAACAACAAAATAAAAGCTTATGTACCAGGCAATGTGTTAGACCAGTGGTTCTCAAACTTTAACATTAATCATCAGAATCACCTGGGGTGCTTGTTAAAGTACTTAGTCCTGGATCCCATCCCCAGAGTTTCTGATTTAATGGGTCTGGTGTGGTAACAGGAATTTGCATTTTTATCACGTTACCAGGTCATGTCGTTTTGAAAAACATTCTTCTGCCTGGTCTAAATTTTAATATTTGCTACTGCTTCAGTAAGTACGTTTTATTATTTCCATTTTCTTTTCTTTTCTTTTCTTTTTTTTTTTTTTTTTTGAGATGGAGTCTCATTGTCACCCAGGCTGAAGTGCAGTGGCGTAATCTCGGCTCACTGCAACCTCTGCCTCCCAGGTTCAAGTGATTCTCCCCTCAGCCTCCTGAGTACCTGGGACTATAGGCACATGCCACCATTCCCGGCTAACTTTTGTATTTTTACAGGAGATGGGGTTTCGCCATGTTGGCTAGGCTGGTCTTGAACTTCTAACCTCAGGTGATCTGCCCGCCTCGGCCTCCCAAAGTGCTGGGATTACAGTCAGGAGCCACCGCACCTGGCCTATTATTCCCCTTTCAAAAGAGTCACACAACTAGTAAATAGAAGAGGTAAGATTGAATCCACCTCTTGATAGTGATTTGGTCTTCCCCTTAGCACACCCTCCCCTTATTTTAGAGTTTCTCTTATAAATCATAAGCTCTCAAGAAATGTACACAGGATAGCTGGGTGTGTTGTCAAGCCTGTAGTCCCAGCCACTCGGGAAGCTGAGGGAGGAGGATCACTTGAACCCAGGAGTTCAAGGCTACAGAAAGCCATGATCTCCATGATCAAGCCACTGCAATCCAGCCCGGGTGGCGCAGTGAGACCCCAACTCTAAAAAACAGAGAGATAGAAATGTACACAGGAGGTCACTGCATTGTTAGACCTGGAGACAGGCTTTTGCCTAGGTTCAATTGTGATATTGGGCAAATTACATAACCTCCCTCCCAGCACATGCCTCAATTTTCTCATCTGTGAATTGGAAATTCATAGTATTTACCTGTAGTACAGTAGTTGACTCCCCAAAATTCAATCTATTCCTCTTCCACCTTACAGCAATCAATGTGGTTCAAGGAATTGCCACAGCTCTGAGGGTAAATTCTAATTAATTCAAATCATTCCAGATAACCCTAATCTTCTGTATGAGCCTTAGTTGATTACACAATAGTATTCCTTCCCACCTCTTAATAGCTACTGTTTAGTAGCTAAGCAACTGACTAAAGTTAAACTGACTAAAGTTAAGATAACTAAAGTTATAAGGAGGAGAAAGATTTTTTTTTCACTTTTTTCATTGTTTGTAGAGGCATTCTCTCTCCTTTGCTCAACATAAATAAGGAGATAGGGTCTGATGGCCCAACCTGCAGAGAGGAGTTGATGTGAAGAGGAATCCAACACTGGACGTTAGGACAGAGGCAGAACCTGGGGACCTGGAGACAAGGCAGACATACAGGATTCATCAGCCAACCTGAAGATGCCTTCTCTCTACACTCTCAGTTACGTGAGCCAAAAAATGCCCCATTGTTTTAGTCGATTGGAGTTTGTTGTTTCTCCCTTCCTGTAACTTATAGTCAAACACTCTGATAACCTATGACAAAGGATTAGTATACAATTAAATGAAGTAATACATAAAGAGGTTGGGCATACAATACTTACCTCACGTGGGCTAAAACCACTACCAAGGCAGTTTCTAGGCCCAAGAGCACAAGTGACCTTAAATGCCACTGAAAGCTCCCTTGGAGGTGTTCTCATCAGGAGGATTAGAGAAGCCAAAACCACCAGGTGAATATCTCTGTCAATGATAGACAACTTGGCTGTAACAGGAAAAGAGTCTAGAATGTATGGGATTATGGATCAACGAATAGAGTTAATTTTAGAAAGGAGATTTACAAAATAAATAGCAGGTATGGATATTGTTAGTCCGTAGCTGATTAAGGCTCTGATTAAGTGAATTGCCCCAAGTCTCATAGCAGACATGGGCCTCGTCCAGACTTAGAGCTCATATTACTTGCAGTGGACGTCTGTTCTCTTGGCAGTCCAGCAGGCCACCTTTTCCTTCAGGGCACTGCTCTCCCACTGCATTACACATGTGACTTGTTTGGGGCTGCCAAAATATATTTGGTTATCTTTTTTTTTTTTTTCCCAGTAAGCTAATACAAAATTATTGTTTCTTCAATAATTACTTTGCATTTATTGTCATCATTTCACTCCCAAATGTATCAAAATTAAGTTTAAAAGGAAGGAAAAAAGGATAACTAGAAGATATGATTACCTTTTAGTCATAGATAGTTTGTCTTAATTTAATTTAATGTAACTTAATTTAGGAGAGCTAAGTAATTAAACATGAGGCCAAAGTACATAAGAAAGCGGCAGCCCTTTATTGCAAATATGCACACACTCTTGGGCGAGGTTCTCTGGTCCTCAGGTGTGGGGGGTCCAGGGAAGTCTCCCAGGCGCCCTGGTTAGGTTGCCCGCTCCACGAATGCGGAGGCCGAAGAAGTCACACGGGCTCCTGCCGGCAGCGGACTTTTATGCATTGGTACTGGAAGGGGGAGGACAGTGGGCGGGATAAGGGCGTGATAGGGGCGTCTCCATAGGCGTGGCCGGGTAAGTTTCGATCTCTTTGGATTGATGTCACCTGGGGCATGCTCTGTTGATCTGCATCTTCCCGGGCGCGGGCTGCATTTTCCTGCGCGGGAAAGTTGGTGAGGAAGAACCGGGAAGCAACAGGGGCGGTGCCTTCTTGTTTACCTTCCTCCATCTTGTCCCTTCTCCCTCACCCAAACAGTTTCATTATGTTATCTTTTAGGGTCTGGAATACACTAACTAGTGTATTAGACAAAAATTTTATGAGAATTGGTTAAAGATATAAGAAATTTGTTTGGAAGAAAAAAAAAAAGCCATTGTTTTGAGAGTAAATACTAGGGAGGAAGAAGCTTGCAAGCCACCCAAATATGGCCTGGACTCTGGCATGTGTGTGCGTGCTGGGGAGTGTCTTGGTGGTGGACTCTGGCGTGTGTGTGTGTGTGCTGGGGAGTGTCTTGGTGGTGATGTTGTGTCATTGCTTCATTTTTGGCACTCAGTCACTACTCAAGAAAACCAGATTGAAAATTTGGAATCTGTGCTTCAGTGGATTGAAACTGGCCTCCAGTCACTAAGGAAAAAATCAAAACAAAACACACAAGAATTTAGAGACAATATTTTTCTGCCAAAAAATAATTTTTCCTTGATGCTATTTCTTATTTGGGTCAATACTCCAATGGAAAAACTAGATAGATTGGTCAAGAGTTCAATATAATTTTCTGTGACATTTGAACTAAAGTAACATCATAAAAACTTAAACACAGGAAATTGTGTCCTCTCCTGCTGATGTATGTGTGACTATTTGTCTCTCTTAAAAGAAAGTAGAAGAGAATTAATTGAATGGTATTCTGTTTTATTTGAAATGTTAACTCTCAAACTAATTTGTTTATTCAATAAATATTTATTAAGCACCTATTACATGCCAGTACTATATGCCATGTTTAGATGCTTGGGATACATTAATGAGTAAAACAAAACCAGTAGCAAACTTGAATATGCAGATAAAGGTTTAAAATATTGTTGGCATGGGCCAGGCGCAATGGATCACGCCTGTAATCCTAGCACTTTGGGAGGCTAAGGTGCGAGGATCACTTGAGGTCAGAAGTTTGAGACCAACCCGGGCAACATAGTGAGACCCTCATCTCTATTTAAAGAAAAAAGAAAAAATATTGTTGGCACAGTCATAGAAATGGGAACAGTAGACACTGGGGCATACAAGAGTGGGGAAGGGAGTGAGGTAAGGGTTGAAAAAAGCTATCTGTTGGGTACTATACTGACTACCTGGATAACAGATTTGATTCATGTATACTCCAAACCTCAGCATGATGCAATATACCCGGGTAACAAACCTGCAAGTGTATCCCCTGATTCTAAAATAAAAGTTCAAAAAATAAAAATAAAATAAAAATAATTGGACTTCTGAGACTCATTTGTGAACCAATTTATTTTCTTGCTATTATTGCTATCATAATTCTTGGCTAAACAGCTATTATAACTGCCTCAATTTTGAAAATATCAGGGTTTTTTTGTTTGTTTGTTTGTTTTTGAGATGGAGTTTTGCTCTGTCACCCAGGTGGGAGTGCAATTGCACGATCTCAGCTCACTGCAACCTCCACCTCCCAGGTTTGAGCAATTCTCCTGCCTCAGCCTCCCAAGTAGCTGGGATTACAGGCACATGACAACACGCCTGGCTAATTTTTTGTATTTTTTGTATTTTTAGTAGAGATGAGGTTTCACCATGTTGGCCAGGCTGGTCTCGAACTCCTGACCTCCAGTGATCTGCCCACCTCAGCCTCCCAAAGTGCTGTGATTACAGGCGTGAGCTATCGCTCCTGGCCTCAAAATATCAATTAGAATCTAGCTGCCTGCCCTTTGTTGAGCCAAATGATATGATAGGTGAGGAGAACTGGGAAACTTAGAGGAGGTTACACAGATCTTTACAAAAAGAGAGGGGCTGACTCTGGGATAATATGGAGGATACTGGGGAAGAAATGTATTATTCAAGTGAGGAAGAATCTACATAAAAGAAGAGATTGGGATTTCTTCTTTTTCTTTCTTTCTTTCTTTCTTTTTTTTTTTTTTTTTGAGACAAAGTCTCACCTAGGCTGGAGTGCAGTGGCGTGATCTCAGCTTGCTGCAACCTCAGCCCTGCCAGGTTCAAGCAATTCTCCTGCCTCAGCCTCCTGCATAGCTGGGATATAGGCAGAGTCTCCCTTTGTTGCCCAGGCTGGTCTCAAATTCCTGTACTCAAGCAGTCCGCCCACCTTGACCTCTCAAAGAGCTGGGATTATATGCATGGGCCACCGTAACTAGCCTAGTTTTCTGTTTTTTGTTAGTCAGGTGATGATAGGCGAGGAGAAGTGGGGAAACTTACAAGTTACATTGATCTTTATGAAAACAGGTGGGCCGACTCTGGGATAATTCAAGTCACAACTCTTCTGTGGGGTGATTAGATTACTTGCTCAACATTACACAGATCTTCAGCCATTCTTGGATGAATCTGTTGGGCATGGACCACTAGAGGAATAGTAGATGCTCTATCATTAGGGATTCTGATCTATTCTGAAGAGAACAAAGAGACTTTTACTCTCAGAATCAATTCTCAGGACCTCTACCTAGTTCAGAAGAGGCCTCCTCTGGTTAAGAGACCACATGCTGGCAGGGTGCAGTGTTCACGCCTGTAATCCTGATGCATTAAGAGACCGAGGCAGGAGAATTGCTCAAGCCTAGGATTTCAAGACCAGTCTGCCCAACTGAGTGAGACTCTTATCTACAAAAAAAATTTGAAAATCAGCTGGGTGTGGTGGTGTGCCCCAGTGCCCACACCTGTAGTCCCTACCTTGGGAGGTCGAGGCTGCAGTGAGCTGTGATCAAATCACCACTCTCCAGCCTGGGTAACAGAGCAAAACCCTGTCCCCAAAAAAAAAAAAAAAAAAAAAAAAAAAAAAAAACCCAAACATATGTAAGCATATTCATCTACAAAAAAAATTGTTTTAAAATTAAAAAATAAAAATAAAATAAACAACAACAACAAAAAGAAAACAACCAAGAGACCACATGTGTTCTGAGGTCCTGAAGTACTGCAGAGTCTCCAGACCCACCTAAGAGCAGAAACTTTTAGTCTATTTGAAAATCTAATTACAGAAGGAAACAAGTACCTTGGTGCTTTTGTCTTTGCTTGCAAATACAACAAAAAATTAATGGTAACTGCTTTATTTTTTTCTTTTCTTTTTTTTTTTTTTTTTTGAGACAGAGTCTCACGCTGTTGCCCAGACTGGAGTGCAGTGGCACGATCTCAACTCACTGCAGCCTCCGCCTCTTGGGTTCCAGCAATTCTCCTGCCTCAGCCTCCCAGGTAGTTAGGATTACAGACGTGCACCACCATGCCCAGCTGATTTTTGTATTTTTAGTAGAGACGGGGTTTCAACATGTTGGCCAGGCTGGCCTACGAACTCCTGACCTCAGGTGATCAGCCTGCTTCAGCCTCCCAAAGTGCTAGGATTACAAGCGTGAGCCACCGTGCTGGCCATAATTTCTTTCTCTTCCTTTCTCTGCTTCTTTCTTCCCTTCCTTTCTCCCTTCTTCCCACCCTTCTTTCTTTCCTTCCTCCATCCTTTCTTCCTTCCCTCCTTCTTTCTTTTCCTGTATCTATTCAACAAACAAGTATTTAGAGCAGGAGTCTTCAATCTTTTGGCTTCCCTGGGCCACATAGAAGAATTGTGTTGGGCCACACATAAAATACACTAACACTAACAATAGCTGATGGACTAAAACACGTACACACAAATCTTACAATGTTTTAAGAAAGTTTACAAATTTGTGTTTGGCTGCATTCAAAGCCATCCTGGGCCACATGTGGCCCGTGGGCCTTGGGTTGGACAAGCTTGATTTAGAGGTGACTTTATGCAAGGCCGGGTGCTAGATACTGGGGTTGTATGGTGAACAGAGGAAGGTCCCTGCCCCAAGAGACAGTGTAATTCCCTTATGGTGTGGAACACATGAGCCATGAGGTCAGGAGCTGTGGAGTCTTGTTCACCACTGTATCCTCTACTCCTTCCTAGCACAGCACATGGCAATAAGTACATGCTCAGAAATATGTTGAGTGAGTGAATACAAGTTGAGTGCTGCTTCACTGAGTAAGGGGTGCTCCTGAAGTCCCTCAGCTGGTAAATGCCATCCTGCAGACTGCCCAAGTTCCCCTCAGGATAAACAGAACCAGTGTACATTCGGATCTTAAGAGTGGTCATCCGGAATACATACCTTATGAAAAAGTAAGGCTATTCAGGTTCAGTAATGATACACTTGGTTTGCAAATAACACATGTTCGTTTTCATGTTGCTAAAGATTCCTTGCTAGGAAACGAAACACTTGTAATTTAATATGCAATGTTCTCAAGAGTTTGAGGCCAAACCACCTCAAGCTGTGAATGCCTTGGCTCTGAAGAGCCAGTCAGGGTCAGGGCAGGGCAGCACTTGGCCTGATGCTCCTCCAGAATAAACCAAACAGCCACAGGAAGTGGTTTCCGTGATTCAGTAGGTGGCACACTTCCTTTTGAGTCAGAACTGAATCACAGCTGTGAGAGGCGAAAAAGACCTATTTCTTTATCCCATACTTTTTCCCTTTTCCCAGTGGTAAATTTATCACGGACTGTCATATAATGTATCCTGTTTAGTTAGCGTATTTAAGCAAACAAAAAAATTTTGGCAAATCAACTATGGGGAAGCAAGAAAGGAGGGGGAAACACGGCTGACTGAAATGAATCCAAGTGTCATTATGTCGTCACAGGGCCATATTCTCAGAGGTGATTGAAAGAAATGCCACAGTGATTTTGCTGGGGTCATTCAGGCCCCTCGTTCTCTCAACTGGAACCTGACCCATTTCTAGTGAAAGCAGTTAGATCACACTTACATAAACTGTGTTGCTTCAAATGGGCCTGCCCTCCTCTTCACTCACTAACCCTGGCTTGCTCCTTGGCATGTCTGCTGGAAGGCCATTCTCTGTCTGTCCCAGGCATGGCGCTAGTTCAGCTGCGGGTGAAATGATCCTGTTCTGAATGTACTGAATGCTGCTGGCAATGCTGGAAATTGTTGTGAGGCTTAAGGAAAAACCCCATAGATATCAACAAGTCATAAAAACAGGCGTATTTTCTCTTCGTCTCTTTCCCACTGTATGTTTTATTCTTCAATATGAACAGTTCTGGGAATGAAAATGTATTTAACAATATTTTCCTCTGATGAACTAGATTTTAGTATAATTTATGGCTTCCTTCCATACCAATTTGTTCATATTGATAGCATGCTTCAGAACAAAGCTTCAGAGACTCAGGCTATACATCCTATAACACTCTTGGAAGACCAATAATCAGACTGGAACCAGAAATCTTATTGCCACGTTAATATTTCATTTTCCTTCTGTGAAATGGTCCACTAAGGTAAAGAACACAAGATTCAAAGTCACATAGACCCATGTACACATTCAATCTACACAAAAGTTTGTGGAGCTGTGTGATCTTCAACAGGTCTCTTAAACTCTCTGAGCCATAATTTCCTCAGTCTAAAAACTGCAGTGCTAACATAAGGCCAACATTACAGTGAGAACTAAATAAAACTTTTACATAGTGTCTAGGACAGCTCCTAGCTCATATTTAGTGTTTAAAATAAGCCTCTGACATTTCTCTTTATTTACAATACCTTTCCATTGGGAGATAAGGACAGCATTTGGACACAACTGTATGGGCATGCTAAGTTTCATCCTTCCAAAGATGTCAGTCATATTCAGCTCCTTTGGCAGTTTCATCAACAGCACCTGTAGCACATGTGATATCAAAGAGCAAGTCAGGTTCCTTAATAAAGTGGTAAAGAAGGTCAGCCAAGATGTAGGCTTTAAAACCAAGGCCAGCTCTTCTGGGCAGGACAGTTGTGGCTGATGGATGACAGTCAAATGTAATGGGAGTCCTCATTTGACATATTGAAGGGAGCACCTCAAGGATGGGCAGGGAAAAGAACCATCAACAGTACTCACCACCAAAGCAGCAGTGAGTGCCTAGGTCCAACTGGACAAGGGCTAGCAGACAGGTGGAAATGCGAATACATCGTTAGATTTGAAAAGCCCTTTGGCAGGGCGCGGTGGCTCATGCCTGTAATCCCAGCACTTCCGGAGGCCAAGGCGGGTGGATCACGAGGTCAGGAGATGGAGACCATCCTGGCTAACAAGGTGAAACCCCATCTCTACTAAAAATACAAAAAAATCAGCCAGGTGTGGTGGCGGGCACCTGTAGTCCCAACTACTCAGGAGGCTGAGGCAGGAGAATTGCATGAAGCCGGGAGGCGGAGCTTACAGTGAACCGAGATCACGCCACTGCACTCCAGCCTGGGTGACAGAGCGAAACTCTGTCTCAAAAAAAAAAAAAGAAAAGTCCTTTTAAAATGTCCATCCTCCCATAGCCCTTTGAAGCCTCCCACGTCCCCCCACTTCCTCCCAAATGGCGTATAAAAAGGGTGATGGTTTTTAGACAAAGGCAGTGGTACTCCCCAAACAGTTAAGGTCCAGAACATCATCTTGTATATACCTGTCTTAGAGCTATCACATTGTGTACGGGGGTTTCCTGATTACTTGACAGACTCTTCTGCTAGACAAACTCCTGAAGACAAGGAGTGGGTCTTATTCATCCTTTAGCCAAACCTTACCTGTAGCTCAGCATGTAGCCCGTGGTAGATGCTCAACCAGTTTTGTTAACGTGAGAGAAATACAAGAAAGCCAAGTCAGAAATACCAATGATGCTGTTAGAAAACTTCAAAGAGGAATTGGTGGTCTCTGGTGCCAAGGTCCCATAAGAGTTCCAGCTGGGTGAGCTTCTTGCGAGGAAAGGAGCCAGAAGTCAGAACTGATAGTGTGACAATATGAGAGAAAAGAGGATGAAAGCTGTTTTAAAATTGCATCTCTCTAAGGCAATCCAAGCTTGACACATGATTTCTGGAGGTCTGGGCATTGTCTGAGTGGAGTGTTGATTGTATGTCTCCTGGAGGCTTCTGTTTAAATAACTGCCAGAGCAGGATGACTCAGCAGTTGGAGGATGAGATGCTCTTGATCTGCCTCCCTCTTTAAGTGACAAATCGCATTGCCCTGGGTGTCTGTGGCAATCTCTGATATGACACACTCCTTCCTGCCAGCCCATCAGCCAGGGTGGCAAGTCACAGTTACTAATCTGGAGACTGACCAAAATTGCTGACAGGCATGATTCCATGCTCTAAGTGTGGAGAATGATCTTTAAAATGAACTCTTATCAATAGGTTTTGTTTCTTTTCTTTTTCTTTTTTTCTTTTTGAGACAGTCTCGCTCTGTAGCCAGGCTGGAGTGTAGTGGTGCGATCTCGGCTCACTGCAACCTCCACCTCCTGGGTTCAAGTGATGCTGCTGCCTCAGCCTCCCGAGTAGCTGGGACTACAGGCGCATGTCACCACGCCCGCTAATTTTTGCAATTTTAGTAGAGACATGGTTTCACCATGTTGCCCAGGCTTCTCCTGAACTCCTTACTTCAGGTGATCCACCCACCTCAGCCTCCCAAAATGCTGGGATTATAGGCGTGAGCTACCACGCCTGGCCTAGATTTTGTTTCTAAGACTGAGTCTTACTCTGTTGCCCAGGCTGGAGTGCAGTGGTGTGATCTTGGCTCAATGCAGCCTCTGCCTCTTGGGTTCAAGCGATTCCCTTGCTTCAGCTTCCTGGGTACCTGGGATTACAGGCGCCCGCCACCACACCTGGCTATTTGTATTTTTAGTAAAAATGGACTTTCGCCATGTTGGCCAGGCTGGTCTCAAACTGCTGCCCCCAAGCGATCCGCTTGCCTCGGCCTCCGAAAGTGCTGGGATTCTAGGCGTAAGCCGTGGCACTCAGCCTTGTTTCTGAAATTTAGAGACTGATTTTACATTTCTAGTCTGTCTCCATATGAAAGACTCTCTATTGTCTTCAGGATAAAGTCAAAATTCAATATCCTGGCCATTAGGGTCCTATAGGAACTTATCTATTCCTACCTTCCTAGAATAATAGAATCTTAATTTGTTTTGCTTTTTCTTCTGCTTGATATTGGCTTACTTCTGTTTGTTTCTTTGTTTTTGTCCCTGGCAGATAAATGGTGACAAGACAAAGCTTTAAGAATGTGGCCTAGAGGCCAGGTGTGGTGGCTCACTCCTATAATCCCAGTACTTTGGGAGGCTGAGGCGTGCAGATCACTTGAGGTCAGGAGTTGGAGACTAGCTTGACCTAATATGGTGAAACCCCATCTCTACAAAAAATCCAGGTGTGTTGGTGCACTCCTGTAATCCCAGCTACTCGGAGGCTGAGGCAGTAGAATCGCTTGAACCTGGCAGATGGAGGTTGCAGAGAGCCCAGAACACCCCACTGCACTCTAGCCTGAGTGACAGAGGGAGACTCCTTCTGAAAGGAGAAGAAAGGGAAGGCGATAACACAATATAACTAACTAACTAACTAACTAACTAACTAACTAACTAACTAAATAATTTAGTAGCGCAGAACTTTCATGTTAGCCATTAAAAAGCAGTATTCTCTAGATTTTTTTGTTTGACAAATGTTGGTCAACTTTCAAGTAGGGATTCAAGGATAGCTTAGATACAAGAATCAAAAACTATACCTGTGGGAACAGAAAACTTAAATTTGTGATTCGGACTAGCTGCTCTGTGCTACGCTTGAAATGAGCTAAATAGGTTTCTAACTTTTTTGATTGTTTGAGACAGAGTCTTGCACTGTCACTCAGGCTGGAATGCAATGGCATGATCTCGGCTCACTGACTCCCAGGTTCAAGTGATTCTCCTGCCTCAGTCTCCCGAGTAGCTGGGATTACAGGCGCACACTGCCACACCTGGCTAATTTTTTATACTTTTTGGTAGAGATGGGTGTTTCACCATGTTGGCCAGGCTGGCCGCTTCCGACCTCAAGTGATCCACCCGCCTAGGCCTCCCAAAGTGCTGGGATTACAGGCGTGCACCACCACACCCAGCTGGTCTCTAACATATTTTTAGGCATTATAAATGCTTTAATTTGTCTGCAGGGCTGATTCAAATTTCAGATTATGTTTTTGCAACCCCTGGTTCAGATCAAGGGAATGACAATCCACACTACCCACAACCCCACTATTCACCTCTACACCATCCTTCCTACTCACTGCAAACCATTCTCTGAGAGGAATTTCCTTGGCTACATCAGTATTGTCTCTGGCGAACAAGGACTTTGGGTCACACATTTTGTGTTTCCTCAGAGTTTAGTTCAGTGGGTCCTGTCCACGCTGTGGCGCTTAACACCGTTGATTTGATTTGACTTTGAAAGAAGAGCTCTCCACTTACCTCCAATCTCTGCAGATTCCACTCAAGGATAATTGTGAATTGTGGTTTTTTTATTTACCCCCCGGAGTTTTCATTGTTAGCCTAATTATTATTTGCAATATTAATTTCTTTTGGCAGGCAGTAGCAATTTAACAAATCTCTTTTGGAGCCCAGAGAGAAGTGTTTCCACTTGAGATAAATGTTTGGGTAACAATAATGAAGAGAAAATATTCAGACTTTTTGTGATTCTAATTCACTTGCAAGTTTTACTTTTTCTGCTTTGAGATTTTCTGTAGCTGTGAGTCCTTAGGAAATCCACTTTGGTTTACTTATAATATTTTTAAACAGTATTTTAAAATGAAACAAAGTAAAACAACATGTTGTTTCATCAGTTTATTGTAGACATGTAAAAATGCATATATAAGACCAAGCGCTGGCCGGGCGCGGTGGCTCAAGCCTGTAATCCCAGCACTTTGGGAGGCCGAGATGGGCGGATCACGAGGTCAGGAGATCGAGACCATCCTGGCTAACACGGTGAAACCCCGTCTCTACTAAAAAATACAAAAAACTAGCCGGGCGAGGTGGCGGGCGCCTGTAGTCCCAGCTACTCGGAGGCTGAGGCAGGAGAATGGCATAAACCCGGGAGGCGGAGCTTGCAGTGAGCTGAGAACCGGCCACTGCACTCCAGCCTGGGCGACAGAACGAGACTCCGTCTCAAAAAAAAAAAAAAAAAAAAAACCAAGCACAGTGGCTCACACCATTACACTCCAGTCTGGGCAATAGAGTGAGACTGTATTTCAAAACAAACAAACAAACAAACAAACCGTAGATAAGCACACAGAAGAAACTCTGAAACATCTATAATCTCACAACCAAGCAATAATAATGGTAGATATTCTGGAGTACACACTTTACAAAGCTGTTTGTTTGTTTATTTGTTTTTGGAGTTGGAGGTGAGGAGGGGTTGAGAAGGTGAAGTTGGAGGTGAGGTCTTTGTTGTTGTTGTTTGAAGCAGGGTCTCACTCTGTGGCCTAGGCTGGCGTGCAGGCCGCTATCTGGGTTCACTGCAGCCTCGCCCTTGTTGGGCTCAAGTGATCCTCCCATTTCAGCCTCCTGAGTAGCTGAGTAGCTGGGACTACAGGTGTGTGCCACCACGTTCAGCTGAAAAATTTTTTTTTTCTTGTATTTTGTAGAGATGGGGTTTCACAATGTTGCCTAGGCTGGTCTCGAATTCCTGAGCTCAAGCGATCTGCCCGCCTCAGCCTCCCAAAGTGCTGGCATTACAGGAGTGTGTCACTGCGCCCAGCCATTAGAGTTTTACCATGTATAAGGAATACTGATCATGCTAGTTTGTTACCTACTTTTCAAATTTAATAATAGATGGCACACCCTTTTCTATAATGATTTAGTTGCTCTAACAATTTTTTTTTTTTGCTATAACTATTTATTCTTTTATGGCTTCATAATACATTTAACCAAACCTTATATTTCCCATTACTATATAATGCTACAAAGACACTTTTGTAAATAAATATTTATCTGAATATCCTATTCAGCCCTGAAGGTAGGCTTCTTAAATTGAATGTCATGATATTTCTGAAGCTGTTTTTTCTTTTTTTTAATAGATGGTAGCCGGGCACTGTGGCTCCCACCTATAATCCCAGCAGTTTAGGAGGCCAAGGGGGGCAGATTACTTGAATTCAGCAGTTTGAGACCAGCCTGGCCAATATGACAAAACACCATCTCTACTAACAGTATGGAAAAAAAAAAAAGATCATAACATTTATCTTTAGAAAGTTTGTATCAACTTGGCCGAGCACAATGGCTCACTCCTGTAATCCCAGCACTTTGGGAGGCTGAAGCCGGCAGATCACATGAGGTTGGGAGTTGAAGACCAGCCTGACCAACATAGAGAAACCCTGTCTCTACTAAAAATACAAAAATTAACCAGGTGTGGTGGCACATGCTTGTAATCCCAGCTGCTCGAGAGGCTGAGGCAGAAAAGTCTCTTGAACCGGGGAGGCAGAGGTTGTGGTGAGCTGAGATCGTGCCATTGCACTCCAACCTGGGCAACAAGGGCGAAATTCCGTCTCAAAAAAAAAAACACGAAAATGTGGATCAACATATACTACTATGAGTGCTACAGATTTTTAGAATCACCATGATAATCTCTCTCTGAGCCAAATACCATGTGTGTCTGTGTGTGTGTGAATTAGCAAATATTTATTGTGCACCTCCTAAGTTCTAGGCACAGGAAGAGTGAACAAGGTAGATAACTTACTTTTATTTTTAAATTTGTAATTAATTAATTACTTGTTTTTGAGACAAGCTCTGGCTCTGTCACCCAGACTGGAGTGCAACCTCTGCCTGCCAAGTTCAATCAATTCTCGGGCCTCGGTCTCCCAAGTAGCTGAGACTACAGACGCCCGCCACCACACCCAGCTAATTTTTGTATTTTTAGTAGAAATGGAGTTTCACCATGTTGTCTAGACTGATCTCAAACTCCTGATCACAAGTAATCAGCACGCCTTGGCCTCCCAAAGTACTGGGATTACAGGCATGAGCCACCGTGCCCGGCCTATTTTTATTTTTTTATTTTAAGACTAGTCAAGTGTACTAGTGAGAAGCGGGGAAAAGTAGAACAGAGAACTTCAATCTTATTGATGGAATTGTGCAATGAACAAATTATCTAATTTCAGGCTGAGTTATATACTGTGAAGAAGAGTAAAGCAGTATGTGTATGCATTTGTGTGAAACTACAGTGGGGAGTGGTTATCATTTAAAAAAAAAAATTTAAATAATGTACTATTTTATTTTATTTTATCTCAACAGTTTTGAGAAACAAGTGGTTTTTGGTTACATGGATAAATTCTTTAGTGGTAATTTCTGAGATTTTGGTGCACCCATCACCTGAGCACTGTGCACTGTACCCAATGTGTAGTCTTTTATTTCTCATCTCCCTCCCACCCTTCCCCCCAAGTCCCCAAAGTTCATTATATCATTCTTATGCCTTTGCATATTCATAGCTTACCTCCCACTTATGCGTGAGAACATATGATGTTTAGTTTTCCATTCCTGAGTTCCTTCACTTAGAATAATCATCTCCAGTTCCATCTAGGTTGCTGTGAATGCTATTATTTTATTCCTTCTTATGGTTGAGTAGTATTCCATGGTGTATATGTACCACATTTTCTTTAGCCAGTCGTTGGTTTATAGGCATTTTGGCTGGTTCCACATCTTTGCAATTGTGAATTATGCTGCTGTAAACACATGTGTACAAGCGTCTTTTTTATATAATGACTTATTTTCCTTTGGGTAGATACCTAGTAGTGGGATTGCTGGATCAAATGGTAGTTCTACTTTTAGTTCTTTAAGGAATCCCCATACTGCTTTCCATAGTGGTTGTACTAATTTACATCCCCACCAGCAGTGTAAAAGTGTTCCCTTTTCACCACATCCCATCCAGGTCAACATTTTCTTTTCTTTTCTTTCTTTTTTTTTTTTTACAGATAGGGTCTCACTTTGTTGGCCATGCTGGTCTCAAACTCCTGAGCTCAAGTGATCTGCCCACCTTAGCCTCCCAAAGTGCTGGGATTAGGGGCATGAGCCACCACACCTGGCCCAACATCTATTATTTATGTTTATTGCTATTTATTTTTATTTTATTTTATTTGAGACGGAGTTTTGCTCTTATAGCCCAGGCTGGAGTGCAATGGAGCCATCTCAGCTCACCGCAACTTCTGCCTCCCAGGTTCAAGCAATTCTCCTGCCTCAGTCCCCGAGTAACTGGGATTACAAGCATGAGTCACCACGCCCGGCTAATTTTGTGTTTTCAGTAGAGACGGAATTTCTCCATGTTGGTCAGGCTGGTCTCGAACTCTTGACCTCAGGTGATCCACCCTCTTTGGCCTCCCAAAGTGTTGGGAATACAGGTATGAGCCACCAAGCCCAGCCTCTTTTTTTTTTTATTTTTAAATTATGGCTATTTTTACAGGAGTAAGGTGGTATACCATTGTGGTTTTAATTAGCATTTCTCTGTAATTAGTGAGGTTGCGCATTTTTTTTCATTTTTTTCAGATGTTTGTCAGCCATTTATATATCTTCTTTTTTTGTTTTTTTGAGATGGAGTTTTGCTTTTGTTGCCCAGGCTGGAGTGCAATGGCATGATGTCAGCTCACCACAACCTCCGCCTCCCGGGTTCAAGCAATTCTCCTGTCTCAGCCCCCCGAGTAGCTGGGACTACAGGCATGCATCACCACACTGGGCTGATTTTGTGTTTTTAGAAGAAGCGGGGTTAAAACCATGTTGGTCAGGCTGGTCTCGAACTCCCAATCTGAGGTGACCTACCCACCTTGGCCTCCCAAAGTACTGGGATTACAGGCGTGAGCCACCACGCCCGGCCGGCCATTTATGTATCTTCTTTTGGGAATTGTCTATTCATGTCCTGTGCCCACTTTTTGATGGGATTATTTGTTTTTTCTTGCTGGTTAGTTTGAGTTCTTTACAGAGTCTGGATATTAGTCCTTGGTGGAATGCATAGTTTGTGAAGATTTTCTCCCACTGTGGATTGTCTGTTTACTCTTTTATTTCTTTTGCTGTGCAGAAGCCTTTTAGTTTAATTAGTTCTCATCTATTTATCTTTGTTTTTATTGTTGCATTTGCTTTTGGGTTCTTAGTCATGAACTTTTGCCTAAGCCAATGTCTAGAAAAGCTTTTCTGATGTTCTTTTCTAGAATTTGTATGGTTTCAGATCTTAGACTTAAGTCTTCAATCCATCTTAATTTTTGTATAAGGTGAGAGATGAGGATTCAGTTTCATTCTTCTACATGGGCATGTCAATTATCTCAGCATCACTTATTGAATGGGATGTCCTTTCCCCACTTTGTTTTTGTTTGCTTTGTCGAAGATCAGTTGGCTGTAAGTATTTGGCTTTATTTCTGGGTTCTCTATTCCATTCCGTTGGTCTACATGCCTATTTTTAGGGTATCACTATTTTAGATAGATGGTCAGGGAAGCCCAGTATAAGCATGCAGTATCAGAATAGAAACTGTTTCTAAAACTAACACCTTTTTTTTTTTTTTTGGAGACGGAGTCTCGCTCTGTCACCCAGGCTGGAGTGCAATGGCACGATCTCGGCTCACTGCAAGCTCAGCCTCCTGGGTTCACGCCATTCTCCTGCCTCAGCCTCCCGAGTAGCTGGGACTACAGGCGCCCACCACCACGCCCGGCTAAATTTTTTGTACTTTTAGTAGAGACGGGGTTTCACTGTGTTAGCCAGGATGGTCTCGATCTCCTGACCTTGTGATCCACCCACCTCAGCTTCCCAAAGTGCTGGGATTACAGGCGTGAGCCACCATGCCCGGCCAACTAACACCTTTTTATATCAGAAACCTGTGAATTGGAACAAGTGTATAGAGGAAATAAACGTTCCCTAATTAAATAATATTTAACCCTAGCAATTTGGTTTCTTTTATCTTTTAATGTGTTCAGTTTTTGTTTTCCTATACACATATTGATATATTCTTAGAATATTGCTGGGCCAGGTGCAATGGCTCATACCTGTAATCCCAGCACTTTGAAAGGGAGGCTGAGGTGGGTGGATTGCCTGACCTCAGGAGTTTGAGACCAGCCTGGGCAACATAGTGAGACCCTATCTCTTTCTCTCTCTCTCTTTTTTTTTTTTTTTAGATGGAGTCTTGCTCTGTCGCCCACGCTGGAGTGCAGTGACTTGATCTCGGTTCAATGCAACCTCCTTCTCCCAAGTTCAAGCAATTCTCCCGCCTCAGCCTCCCAGGTAGCTGAGACTACAGGTACGTGCATACCACTATGCCCAGCTAATTTTTGTAATTTTTAGTAGAGATCGGGTTTTGCCATGGTGGCCAGGCTGGTCTTGAATGCCTGACCTCAGGTGATCTGCCCACCTTGGCTCCCCAAAGTGATGGGATTACAGGCATGAATGACCACTCCTGGCCAAGACTCCATCTCTACTAAAAACACAAAAAATTAACCTGGCCTGGTGGCAGGCGCCTGTGGTCCCACCTTCTTGTGAAGCTGAGGTGGGAGGATAGCTTGAGCCCAGAAGGCAGGGGCTTTAGGGAGCTGAGATCATGGCACTGCACTCCAGAGTGAGACCTCATCTCCAAAAAAAAAAAAAAAAAGATACTGTTGAGCATACTGTGCATATGCTCAGCATATGTGCACCATAGTAGCTATCATCATTTTTTCCAGCCAGTGGATCTAGTGAGGAGGCTCTGTGCTTGGAAACTTAAGGTTTTGTTTTGTGGGCTAATATGTGGGCTGAAATTGTTACAATTGCAACAGTCCTCTGTAATTTGGTTTAAAATATTCACTTTTCTCCTTCTCCTAAACAGGCGGAGTGGGATATATACTTTTTTGTTTGTTTGTTTTGTTTTTTATTTTTTGATATGTAGTCTTGCTCTGTCACCCAGGCTGGAGTGCAGTGACACAACCTTAGTGCTCACTGCAACCTCCACCTCCCGGGTTCAAGCAGTTCTCCTGCCTCAGCCTCCCAAGTAGCTGGGACTACAGGCGCACGCAACCACGCCCGGCTAATTTTTGTATTTTTGGTAGAGAAGGGTGTTTCACCATGTTGGCCAGGCTGGTCTCAGACACCTGACCTCAGGTGATCCGCCTACTTCCACCTCCCAAAGTGGTGGAGTTACAGGCGTGAGCCACCTGGCCAGGACAGGTTTATTTATTATTTTTAATAAGTGGGTTAATGTATTCCCTTGGGTGAAAGTAGATGTGCAACATTTTAGATATCACTGGAGAAACCACAGAAGACCACAGGGTAGGGACTAGGCATTAATAGTGTTGAGATGAACACTACCAGTAGGAAAAGAACTTGCCAAAGCAATCTTGCAAATTCTTGGAGAATATCCTGCCACCTCTGGAAAAAAGGGAAAAAAAGCCACAGTCAATTCTGTCTCTGTCAGATGTCTAAATAGCACCTTTCTCTTCCACAGATTTGCAAAACTAGGGGTCTTTTGTGACCTTTTTCTTTTGTGTAGTCCTTATCCCAATGCATCAGCAAGTCCTGCTGGCTCTACCTTCAAATTAAAGCCTGACTCCAACTACCTCTCATCACTTCTGTGGTTACCACTAGGGTGCACAGCACCTTTCTGTCACCTGATTACTGAAATCGCTTCTTTAAAAAAATTTTTTTATTAATAGATTAACATTTTCTTTATTTTCTTCTTTCTTTTCTTTTCTTTTTTTTCTTTCTTTTTTTTTTTTTGAGACCGAGTCTCCCTCTATCGCCCAGGCTGGAGTGCAGTGGCGCAGTCTTGCCTCACTGCAAGCTCCACCTCCCAGGTTCCCGCCATTCTCCTGCCTCAGCCTCCCAAGTAGCTGGGACTATAGGTGCCCGCCACAATGCCCGGCTAATTTTGTATTTTAGTAGAGATGGGGTTTTGCCATATTGTTCAGGCTGGTCTTGAACTCCTGACCTTGTGATCTGCCCGCCTCAGCCTCCCAAAGTGCTGGGATTACAGGTGTGAGCCACCGTGCCCGGCCCATTTTGTTTATTTTTAAATTTTTAAAATAATTTATTTCTATTTTTATTGCCTTTTCCTACATACTCTGAAGATTATTGCAATGAATTTTTTTTTTTTTTTTTTTTTTTTTTTTTTTTTTTTTTTTTTTTTGAGAATCTGGCTGCAGCACTGCCAGATTCTAATTGGCCTGCTTTTGTGCTTGCCTCCTCTCTCCACCTCTCACCCCAGGCCCCACACGTCCTTCTCCCATCAGTAATCTTGTCCGCACAAAACATCAAGAGCAACTATATCTACGTATTAGTTAAGGTATAGACAGGAAAGAGATGCCCACACAAACTAATTTCAAGACAGTTTAATAAAAGAACAATTTACAAAGGTAAGGACAGGTTTGAGGGAAATAAAAAATGAATAGAGCAGTATCCCAGAGTGCAGGAAGTGGTTACAGGGAATGTACACAGAGAAATAGCCAGGCTTTGGATGGAAGTTCTTTGATTTCCTTCTGACAGTCCAACCCCTCTTCCCCTCACCCCTGGCACAGGGCAAGGGGAGGAGAATAAAGAGTGGATCTGGAGGGGCAAAAAGAAGAAACTCTTCTAAAATGTAAATCAGAGATTTTTATTCCCTTTTCTGAATCCCCTAATGTATGCCCATCTCAGAGTTTAGAGGGATATATACCTCTTCTCTTCTTATGGTTTTCTTTTTTGTTTTGAGACGGAACCTCACTCTTGTTGCCCAGGCTGGAGTGCAATGGCGCAATCTCGGGTCACTGCAACCTCCGCCTCCCGGATTCAAGTGATTCTCCTGCCTCAGCCTCCCGAGTAGCTGGGACTATAGGCATGTGCTACCATGCACGGCTAATTTTTGTATTTTTAGTAGAGACAGGGTTTCTCTCCACGTTGGTCAGTCTGGTCTCGAACTCCTGACCTCAGGTGATCCGCCCGCCTCGGCCTCCCAAAGTGCTGGGATTACAGGCGTGAGCCACCGCTCTTGGCCTGGTTTTCTTAAAGAGAGATTATTCCTAAGCACCTCCTGGTCTTTCTGTTTGCAGACACTCCGCTCCCGGAAAGATGACTGACTTACTGATTGATAAATGTGGAATGGAACACCAGGCCTGGCTCTTGACTCTCTTGGGAAGGAGTCAGCTAGCAGAAAGCAAACATTCTGTTTTGCTCTGCTGTCAGGTAAGCCTTCCTCAGGTTCTTTCCGCCTAATATTGGGGGTTTAGGATTAGTAAGTCCCCTTAGCTAACAACCTAAAGCAGCATCTAACAACTGGAGCTTTATCTGTAATAAAGTTGATCTGCTGGTTTCCATCTTTACTTTGAAAAGGAACTTCACTCACTCACCAAGTGCTTTTTGGAGAGCCTGCTATGTGTCAGATATTGTTCTGCTGCTAGGGATACATTCGAGAGGGGAGAAAAGAAAAAAACAGACAAAATCTCTTGCTTTATTGTACTACTTATTTAAAACCTGGTTGGGGAACAAGGACACAATTTATAGGGGGAATCTCCTCTGAGAGCTTCAATTTATTTATTTATTTATTTACTTACTTACTTTTGAGATGGAGTCTTGCTCTGTTGCCAGGATGGAGTGCAATTATGCGATCTTTGCTCAGTGCAATCTCCGCCTCCCGGGTTCAAGCGATGCTTGTGCCTCAGCTGCCCAAGAAACTGTGACCACAGGCGCCCGCGACCACGCCCAGCTAATTTTTTGTGTTTCTGGTAATGATACGGTTTCACCATATTGCCCAGGCTGGTCTCAAACTCCTGAGCTCAAGCAATACGCCCGCCTCAGCCTTCCCAAAGTGCTGGGATTACAGGTGTGAGCCATGGTGCCTGGCTGCCTTCAACTTTATTCAGAGCAATGTGCTCATTAAAATACAAAGTTCTGGCCCGGTGTGGTAGCACTAGCCTTTGGTTCCAGCTACTGGGGAGGCTAAGGCACGAGGATCGCTTGAAGCTGGGAGGTGGAGATTTGCAGTGAACCGAGATCCCACCACTGCACTCCAGCCTGGGCGACAGAGCCAGACCCTGTCTTAAAAATAAGTAAAGAAGGAACGAAAGAAAAAATAATAATAAAATAAAATAAAATAAAATAAAATAAAATAAAATAAAAATAAAGTACTTCTCATAGCCTACAAAGCTCTTCCTGGTATGATCCCTGTGCCTTCTGTCCTCATCTCTGGCCTCACTCCCGCTCCCTTTCTGGTCATGTTGGCCTTCGTGCTCTTGTTTGGTCACATCAGGCATAGTCCCTCCCCCGTCCTTTGCACATGCTGTTCCCTCTGCCTGGATGGCTCTTCCTCTACATAACCACATGATCTGGTGCTTCGCTTCTGTCAGGTATCTGTTTACCTTCACAGAGAGGATTTTCCCATCCACCTACAGAAAACGAACCCATCTCTGTCTTTGTCTATTTCCCTTCCCCAATTTCTTTTTATTATTTATTTATTTATTTATTTTTGAGGCAGAGTCTCACTCTGTCACCCAGGCTGGAGTGCAGTGGTGTGATCTCAACTCACTTCAACCTCCATCTCCCCGGTTCAAGCGATTCTCCTGCCTCAGCCTCCCAGGTAGCTGGGACTACAGGTGCGTGCCACCATGCCCAGCTATTTTATTTTTTTTAATAGAGATGGGGCTTCACCATGTTAGCCAGGATGGTCTTGATCTCCTGACCTCGTGGTCCCCCTGCCTGGGCCTCCCAAAGTGCTGGGATTACAGGCGTGAGCCACTGCACCCAGCCCCAGTTTCATTTTTCTTCCTATCACTTATCACCACCACATATACATAAATGTGTTCCATTTTCCTCCTTGTCTAACAGAGGGGAAACACTTTATCTGCTTGCTCTGTTGACAATGACTGTGATGATGCACATATACTTGTATCATGCTTATTTGTTAGCCAGACAAGGTTCTAAATGTTTTACAATGATTAACTCATTTAATTTTATATCATATCACCTCATATCAACCTTCCAAGGTAAGAACTGTTATCATTTATACTTTCTAGATAAAGAAATTGAGTCACAGAGAGATTACAAAATCTGCCCAAGGTCACAGAGCTAGTAAGGGGTGGAGCAGATATTTAAACAGAGTCAGATTGTATCCTTGATGAGAATTACAAACAGGAACAGAGCAACTGGTTTTGTTCATGTTCTACCCTCAGGGCATAGAATGGTGCCTAGCACTTAGTTTAAATGAATGAATAAATGAAAGAATGTTATGTTTCTTAGAATTGTTTTGAAGATTAAAAATAGTTATTAATGTAAAGGGCTTAAATCAGTCCATGGCACATAGTCAGAGCTCAATACAGGTTAAGAAAAAACAGAACTTCTGGTTTAACCTTGGGCTGTATCAATACCCTCTCTCTTTATGTTCTGAACAATAATTAGATATTGTAATGGGTTCTCAACTTAAAATTTGAAGCACAGTTCTCAAGCTATGCTCAAATCTATCAAATGTATAATTGCTGGACTCTGAAATGGACTAATGTCTTCAGTGCTAAAATCAAATAATGGGATTTTTCTCAACTCACAGAAAACATCAAACAAGTGAATAGGATTTTCTAAATTTTAGGTGTTTCTCCTATGTATTTTTCTTAAAACATCAACTACTGCATCTTATCTGTTGGGTACAAGAGTGAGTGAATAAGTAGCAAATACTAACAGGCTAACAGGAAAAGATGGAAAGAGCCCTAGTTGGAAATAAGAAAGCAGCCATGGTTTATTTGTAAATATAAGATCAAGGCAATGTGATTTACAAAACCAACATTGAATATTCTTGAAAAAGAAATTAAATAAATGCATAAATATTTGTTTATCTGTCTACGTATCTCCATTTAGATTTAGATATGTAGATACATCTTTTTGTACTAAATCAGAGTTTTGGGGATTGAAATAAATTCATCCATATTTTATCATAACACAAGGAGCACCTTTAATTTCAGGATATTCTGCTTCCTGAACAAGTTAAATAACCATTGAACTAGGAAAGCAAAACAAAAGTAAAACCTGGCAAACTCAGTGTTAAGAGATTTCCCGCTGGCTCCCTCTCCACTTAAAAGAGGAAACCCACAAGAACTTTAGCAGAACTGTATTTGCAGTGTAATTTTGGTCTGAAGTTTCTTCTCCACTCAAATGGAACTCAATCTGGATTGCCAAGAAGTATAGTTCTATAATTTTATTTTATTTTATTTTTTGAGATGGAGTCTCACTCTGTTGCCCAGGCTGGAGTGCTGTGGCATGATCTCAGCTCACCGCAACCTCCACCTCCTGGGTTCAAGCGATTCTCCTTCCTCAGTCTCCCCAGTAACTGGGATTACAGGTGCACACCAAAATGCCCGGCTAATTTTTATATATATATATATATATATATTTATACACACAAAACAAAAAAAAAAATGTGACAATTATTCTGTTCATAACTATCACTTCAGGTGTAGACAT
>NW_016808399.1:414567-471493 GCF_001698545.2 Rhinopithecus bieti | reverse complement strand
ATCTAAAAAAGGGAAAGATATAAAATTTTCTTCAAAAATCACTTTTCAAAGAAACCAAAAGCAAACAAATAAAACCCCCAAAACTTGGAATGTCCTTGTTCGCTAGTTTTCCTTTCCTCTTCAGTGTTGGAATTTCATCTCTTTCCATTGTATCTTTCATGTTGGTAAATCCCCTTAGATTTAAAAAAAAAAATTTTTTTTTCTTCCTTAGGCTATGTTATTGAAACCAGTCTAGTTTCACCTGTAAGATCTAGGCAGCCATGGGAGTAATTTCTTCTTCTAACAGAATGAGTCTCTCTAGCTCAAAGAATCAACCTGGCTTTCACAAGCAAGCCACAAAAAAACGTTATCAGGTCTATGGATCAGTCTGAGACCTGCTCTGTCTTCCTGGAACAGTTTCCACATCTGGTAAGAAGTGTATAATATGCTTCAGAAAAATGTATATAGAGGTGGAGCTGGAGGACTCCCTGTTTAAAATGTGGATTAATAGAAAAAAATCACAAGGAACCATGTATTGTGATCACAAGATACAGCTGATCCTCACAGGTGCCCAGCCTCATAAAAGACACAACTCAGCTTCTATTGCATTTTATTTTATTTTTTAAAAATATTTGTTGTTTTGTATTCCCGGTAGAATGACTATTCTGTTGCATTTTAAACACATCTGGTCACATTACACAGTAAAATAAATAATTTCCATGTCTCTATTCCTGTTGCCTTGTATAGTTGTGGTTCATACATCAACTAGCCCGTTTTGTGGTGCCTCAACTTTGCCTAGAATGTAACACAAATGTAAACCTCAAAGTATCTGAAAAACTAATGCTTATATTTCATTTTTTCCTATATCTCCATTCATTATAACCGATAACTTTTCTATAGTTATATAAAAATAATCTTTATGTTTCTACACAGAATGTAAAAGAATTAAAGATTGCATTTCTTTTTTTTTTCTTTTGAGATGGAGTTTCACTCGTCACCCAGGCTGGAGTGCAATGGCATCATCTCGGCTCACGGCAACCTCCACCTCCCGGGTTCAAGCAATTCTCCTGCCTCAGCCTCCCAAGTAGCTGGGATTACAGGCATGTGCCACCACGCCTGGCTAATTTTTTAATTTTAGTAGACACAAGGTTTCTCCATGGTGGTCAGGCTGGTCTCGAACTCCCGACCTCAGGTGATCCTCCCACCTCGGCCTCCCAAAGTGCTGGGATTACAGGCGTGAGCCACTGCGCCTGGCCAGAAGATTGCACTTCTAAAACTAAAGTTGAAATATTTAGTTTACCATGTAATTAAAAGTTACAAATAATTGTAGCAAGTTAGGAAATTGCACTTGTAGCATGTAATTGTTATTGACAATAAATGCAAAGGTTTATAAAATTCAATTGCTATTCTAATACTTGGACCTCATCAGCCAGTCATAAGCCAGCCTCTAGGAAATTTTCAACACAAACACATGTTCTGCATTTATGTACCCTGAATCTCAATCATAAGGTATATTTTAAATTCTAAACTCAAGAATAGTCTCAATTTATTTATTTATTTATTTATTTATTTATTTATTTATTTATTTTGAGACGGAGTCTTGCTTTGTCACCCAGCTGCATTGCAGTGGCACGATCTCAGCTCACTGCAACCTCTGCCTCCCAGGTTCAAGCAATTCTCCTGCCTCAGCTGCCTGAGTAGCTGGGATTACAGACACTTGCCACCATGCCCTGCTAATTTTTGTATTTTTAGTAGAGATAGGGTTTCACCATGTTGGCCAGGCTGGTCTCGAACTCCTGACCTCAGGTGATCCGCCCGAGACAGCCTCCCAAAGTATTGGGATTACAGGCGTGAGTCACTGAGCCCGGCCATCAATTTTTCAATAATGACAATGAGGTTGGCCAGAACCACTAAGTCTATTTCATATTTATTTATTTATTTATTTATTTATTGTATTTATTATATTGGAGGACGTCGTTAGTCTCGCTCTGTCACCTCAGGCTGGGAGTGCCTGGCTGGCGGATCTAGGCTCACTGCAAAGCTCCGCCTAAACCCGGGCTTCACGCCTCTCTCCTGTCTCAGCCCTCCCGGCGCTAGCTGCCGATACAGGGCCCGCCGGCCACGTTCGCCCGGGCTGAGTTTTCCTGTAAGTTTTTAGTAGAAGACGGGCTTTCACCATGTTAGCCAGGGATTGGCCTCTCGCATTCTCCTGACCTCCGTGGATCCGCCCGCTTCTCGGCCCCTCCCCAAGTTGCTGGGATTATAGGCTTGAGCCACCGCGCCCGGCCTTATTTATTTATTTTTGAGACAGAGACGCTGTCACTGACTGCAGCCTCGACCATCTGGGCTGAAGCCATCCTCCCACGTAAGCCTCCTGAGTAGCTGGGACTACAGGTGCATGCTGCTGCACCGGCTTATTTTTTAATTTTTGTAGAGACTGAGATCTTGCTCTTCTGCCCAGGCTTGTCTTGAACTCGTGGACACAAGCCATTCTCCCACCTCAGCCTCCCAAGCTAGTGAGATGACAGGCTACTTCACTTTTAGAGTTTAAGATGGTTGCTACTGCCTTCATTATATCTCATTGACTTTATGAATCCAGTTCATAAAAATTTTACAGTGAAGAACGCAGTTTAACATATGTGCTGGTATCCTCAAGTTTGTAGGTGAAAATGAGGACAGAAAGAAAAACAAGTGTACCGAAAAATTTATGGGTGAATGAGTTCTCTATTTTCACCCCTCACAATCTACCATGAAGTCCTGCCTGTTCTACATTAAAGATCTACTTCTCACTTTTCTTGTTACCATCCGCCAGACCTAGTTATCATTATCTTTCACCTGGACTAGTGCAGAACTTCCTGACTATCTTCTCACCTTTCCTGTTGCCCCTGTTAATTTATTCTGCGTGCAACAGCCAAAGAGGTGTTTAAAAATGTAAACTAAATTATCTGACCACTTTCTCACAAAGGTATCTCTTTGCACTGAGAGTCAAATCCATACTCCTTGGCATGGACCACGTTGCACTACATACCCTGGCTCCTTTTGTTTTTCCACACTAGTTCTTTTGTTTTGTTTTGTTTTTGTTTTCTGAGAGAGGGTCTCACTCTGCTGCCCAGGCTGAAGTGTGTGGCATGATCACAGCTCACCATAACCTTGAAATCCTGAGCTCAAACAATCCTCCTGCTTCAGCTTCCCTAGTAGCTAGGACTACAGGCACATGCCACCTCATCCAGCTATTTAAAAATACTTTGTCATGTAGGGATAAGGTCTTACTATTTTGCCCAGGTTGGTCTCCAACTCCTGGCCTCAAGAGATCCTCCTGTCTCACCTCCCAAAGTGCTAGGAGTACAGGTGTGAGCCACTGTGCCCAACCCCTCACTGTTTCTCATTTACGAGCTATACATCGATCTTTTTCCTGTTTCTTTGATGTGCCAAACACTTGCTTCTCCTTCTGCTGGGAACAATTGCCTCTGGTTTTTATTTTTTCATCCACACTAAATTTATTGATATTCCAATACAGATAGTATTTTCAAACAACCAAGTTATTATTTTTGTCATTCCCCTTTTCTCTGAGCCATTGAGGAGCTGTTGCTGGTTAATCATGCTGTTTTCCCTTCCTTCTTAGGCATACAGGAGACTCTACTTCTTAACTGACCAGTAGTCAGTTAAGGCCATGTGGTCAGTGCTAGACAATGAAATGTGAGCCTAAGTAAGATATGTCACTTCTGAGCTGAGGTCGTGGCCCCTTTGGTATTTGCATGACTCATTTCCCATTATCATTCAGGTCTTGGTTCAAATGCTGCTCACTCAAGGATCCCTCTCACCTCCAACCCAGTCACTCTGCTCACGTATTTCATAGAACAAGGACCATTTAAAAATTGCTTGCACTGCTTTATCTCCTGTGTCTAGTACAGTGCCTCACACACAGCAAGTGCCCAAGAAATGTGTTAATTACACAAACAAAGTGGAAATTAGAAACAGCCATCCATCTATTTATCACCCATCTATGCATCCATTTACAAATTCATTCAACAACTTTTACTGAATCCCCATTATGAGTCAGGCACTGTGCTAGACGATACAAAAGTAGATAAAGTAAGATCCTAGCCCTTGAAGTGCTCATAATTGTGTTGGGACTGTAAGACATGTGAGCATATAATTATAATGCCATGTAGTATGTGGGCAACAAGAGCTAAACTCCGTCTCAAAAATGAAATGAAATGAAATAAAATAAAATAAAATAAAATAAAATAAAATAAAATAAAATGGTTCCCAGTGTAGTGGCAAAGTGCTGTTTAGTGTTCCTAAGCACAAGACACCTGTGATACATCTTACAGATAAATCCTTGTATTAGATAAGCTTCATTCCAGCATAAATTATAGTGCTGTTGGCCATAAGTATATTAAGTAATTGTCTTTCTTTTTTCTCTTTCCTTTTCTTTGGAGACAGAGTCTTGATCTGTTCCCCAGGCTGGAGTGCAGTGGCGCAATCTCGGCTCACTGCAACCTCCGTCTCCTGTGTTCAAGCGATTCTTGTGCCTCAGCCTCCAAAGTATCCGGGACTACAGGTGCATGCCACCACACCTGGCTAATTTTTTCTATGTTAGTAAAGACAGGGTGTCACCGTGTTGTCCAGGCTGGCTTCGAACTCCTGAGCTCAGGCAATCTGCCCACCTTGGCTTCCCAAAGTGCTGGGATTGCAGGCATGAGCTACCGTGCTTGGCCAAGTAATTGTAAACCAAAAATAAAATTCTAAGGCCCCCCAAGCATCTGCACGGATCTCTCCTCTCAGCCAAGGGCATTCCAGAGTTAACCTGAAGATCCAGTTCAGGTCTTGATGGAAGCTGTTTTAGACATACCTCATTATACTCCTCCAGCATCAACATCAATACTGCCCTTCAGTTTGATAAGACACATTTACAATCTATTCTCTCTAAAGCCTGCTACATGGAGGCTTCATCTGCATGATAAAATTTTGGTCTCCACAACCCCTTATCTTAACCCAGACATTCCTTTCTGGTGATAATAACTCTTTCAATCAATTGCCAATCAGAACACATTATAATCTTCCTATGACGTGGAAGCCCCTCCTCCCTTTGAGTTTTCCCGCCCTTACAGATCCAACTAATGTAAATCTTACGTTTATTGATTGATGTTTTATGTGTCCCTAAAATTTATAAAAGCAAGCCATACCCCAATAACCTTGGGCACATGTCAGAACCTCCTGAGGCTGTGCGATGAATGCATCCTTAACCTTGGCAACACAAACTTTCCAAATTGATTGAGACCTGCCTCAGATGCTTTTGGGTTTGGATCTTTAAACAGAAAAACATATAAAACAAGGTTATGTATTGATCAGTTGACAAAAACGTTGTCACCAAGGGCTGTAGCAACCTAATCTTGTATTTTCCCTAAGGAGCAATGCGTCACTATTCACTAATTCAGTGTTTGTGGAGACTTTACATAACATAATTGCCATGAATAATGAGAATCAACTCATTGGAGACTTGCTTTAAAAACACTTGAAAGAGGCCAGGCACAGTGGCTTACACCTGCAATCTCAGCACTTTGGGATGCCAACGTGGGTGAATCTCTTGAGCTCAGAAGTTCAAAATAATCTGGGCAACATGGTGGAACCCAGTCTCTACAAAAAATACAAAAATTAGCTGGGTGTGGTGGTGCACACCTATAGTCCCAGTTACTTGGGAGGTTGAGGTAGGAGGATCAGATGGCTTGAGTCTTGGGAGGCGGAGGTTGCAGTGAGCAGTAATTGCACACTGCACTCCAGCCTGAGTGACAGAGTGAGATCCTGTCTCAAAAAAACAGAAAAACAAAACCAACCCACTTGCACTTTAGTTGATGATTTTTTTTTTTTTTTTTTTTTTTGAGATGGAGTCTTACTCTGTCACCCAGGCTGGAGTGCAGTGGCACCATCTTGGCTCACCGCAATCTCCACCTGTTGGGTTCCAGTGATTCTCCTGCCTCAGCCTCCTGAGTAGCTGGGATTACAGACGTGCACCACCATGCCAGCTAAGTTTTGTATTTTAGTAGAGACAGGGTTTCACTATGTTGGCCAGGCTGGTCTCAAACTCCTGGCCTCATATGATCCACCTGCCTCAGCCTCCCAAAGTGCTGGAATTACAGGCGTAAGCCACCGCGCCCAGNAAAAAAAAAAAAAAAAAGACATTTTGGAAAAAAAAGATTTTTTTTTTCTTTAAACAGGGAAGCATTCTTTCTCCCAGTCAAACTCACATCCAGGACAAGACGTTAAAGAAGAATTGCCTTAAAGGGAGAGAGGTTGTCACAAATGCTCTCCCCATGAGCCTGCAGGTATATGGATAGTCCTTGCCACTGGTTACTAGTGTGTGCAAAAGGTATTGAATGCAATTATGGAGAGATCTTGGGAGCAAAGAGGTAAAAACATCAATAATTATTGCCCGAACATCTCTCACATGATTAACTTTGGCAGAGAATTGGGTACAAGCGTGTGATAATTGGCATTGTGTGGTGGTTCATGCCTATAATCCCAGCATTTTGAGAGGCCAAGGCAGGTGGATTGCTTGAGCTCCCAGCTTGGGCAAATGTGGTGAAACTTCATCTCTACACAATTAAGTGAATTTTTTTTCATATACATATATGTGTGTGTGTGTGTATATATACATATATATATTTTTTTAATGTGTGTGTGTGTGTGTGTGTGTGTGTGTTTTCTTACCTAAGAGATAAGTGAATTTTGACTTGGGAGAAAGGTCAGGAAAAAATCTAGACCAGAGCAGTAGTTCTTAAATGTGGAAGACATTTAAGAATCATAGGCATTAGGAGATATACGTAATGTAAATGATGAGTTAATGGGTGCAGCACACCAACATGGCACGTGTATACATGTGTAACAAACCTGCATGTTGTGCATATGTACCATAGAACTTAAAATATAATAAAAAAAAAAATCATAGGCTGGGCGAGGTGGCCTGTAATCCCAGCACTTTGGGAGGCCAAGGTGGGTGGATCACGAGGTCAGGAGATCAAGACCATCCTGGCCAACATGGTGAAACCCCGTCTCTACTAAAAATAAAAAAATTAGCTGGGTGTGGTGGCGTGCGCCTGTAATCCCACCTACTCAGGAGGCTGAGGCAGGAGAATCTCTTGAACCCAGGAGGTGGAGATTGCAGTGAGCTGAGATTGCGCCACTGCACTCTAGCCTGGCAAAAGAGAGAGACTCTCTCTCAAAAAAAAAAAAAAACATGCCAGAATCGAACGAAAATGCAAATGCCCAGTCCCACCTCCAGAGATTCTCACTCAGTAAGAATAGCTGCAGTTCCAGAAATACGCATTTTCACAAGTGTCCCAGAAACCCTGATGTAGATTGTCCTAGACCACATTGAGGTGCTGATGGAATGGGCAGCCAGCTTCCAGAAGCTGGAGTACCTGCTGATAGTCCTTCCTGCCATTTACTCTGATGCAGGTCTATGCTGTGTTCTGAGGACATAATGCATAGATGGAGTGACTCTGGAAGAAGAAAACTTGCAAGGATGTGCTGAGCAATCTGGAAGTATGACAAGTCCTGAAAATAAACTTTGTCCATGTATACATTTTCCCATAACTCTTCCTGTTCTTTTGGGAGCCTAGAGCCACTATTTTCTGAAGAAAATAAAAAGACAGTATGTTGGTATTGTGTTGGAATAGGGCCTTTCACAATTAAAGTGGTGATAATCATTGTTTCTAAATTTATATTTTAATGTTAGTGATTCATAGGGAATGAAATTTTAGTCTTTAACAGTCTAAATATCTGCATGCCAAAGAATAAATTTGCCCAATAGTAATACATTTCATATGCTTTTGTGGATAATTTTCTGACTTTAAAAGTCAGCTGCATTCATTTCTCAGGGTCACTCTGACCACTTTTTCATTCATTCATTCAACAAATATGTATCGGCCTGGTGCGGTGGCTCATGCCTGTAAACCCAGAACTTTGGGAGGCCGAGGCGGGCGGATCACCTGAGTAGTCAGAAGTTCAAGACCACCCTGGTCAACGTGGTGAAACCCTGTCTCTACTAAAAATACAAAAATTAGCTGGGTGTGGTGGTGCACACCTGTAATCTCAGCTACTTGGGAGGCTGAGGCAGGAGAATGGCTTGAACCTGGGAAGCAGGGGTTTCAGTGAGCCAAGATGGAGCCACTGCACTCCAGCCTGGGCAACAGAACGAGACTCCGTCTCAAAAATTTAAATAAATAAATAAATAAATAAATAAATAAATAAACCAACACAAATATGTATTGCACTTGAGATACCTTAGTGTTCACAAACTTGAATACTAATAGAGAAGACAGAAAATAAATATAATGAATAAGAAATAGAATAAATTACATGTTATAAAGTGTTAGTGCTATGGGAAAATATACAAGGAGAGAGAAAGAAGAAAGAAACGAGGCTCAGTAAAGACTGGTGCAGTACCAGTTTATAATTTTTTTTTTTTTTGAGACAAGATCTCACTCTGTCACCCAGACTGGAGGGCAGTGACGTGATCTTGGCTCACTGCATCCTCCGCTTCCCAGGTTCAAGTGATTCTCCTGACTCAGCCTCCCAAGTAGCTGGGATTATAGGCATGTGCCACCATGCCAGCTAATTTTTGTATTTTTAGTAGAGATGGGGTTTTACCATGTTGGCCAGACTGGTCTCAAATTCCTGACCTCAAGTGATCTGCCTGCCTTGGCCTCCCAAAGTGCTGGGATTACAGGTGTGAGCCACCTCGGCCAGCCCAAAATTTAAAATAGAGTTTTTAGGGTAGGCCTGTCATTTGAATAAAGACTCAGAGAGAGTGAGGAGACAGGGTATGCAATATTTCAAGCAGAGGAAATGGTCTGTGCAAAAGCTCTAAGGCAGCAAAGCTGCATGGAATATTTGAAAAAGTGCCAGTAGTCAGGTGTAGCCAGAATGCCATGTGCAGGGAGGAGGTCACCACAGTGATGGTGATAAGGGAGTAAGTGCAGAGAGCAGAGGGCCTCATACACCATTGTAGCAAATTTGGCTTTCACTCTGAAAAAAATAGGGAGCCACTATTGTCAGAAGTCATGTGACTTGATCCAGTTTTTCATTTTATTTTATTTATTTATTTATTTACTTATTTTTTTTGAGACAGAGTTTTGCTCTGTCACCTAGGCTGAGTACAATGGCACGATCTCGGCTCACTGCAACCTCTATCTCCTGGGTTCAAGCAATTCTCCTGCCTCAGCCTCCTGAGTTGGGACTATAGGCATGCACCACCACGCTCAGCTGATTTTTATATTTTTAGTAGAGATGCGGTTTCACCATGTTGGCCAGGTTGGTCTTGAACTCCTGACCTCAAGTGATCCTCCTGCCTTGGCCTTCCAAAGTGCTGCAATTACAGATGTGAGCCACCGCACCTGGCCTTGGCTTTTCATTTTAAGGGATATCTCTGACTACTATGTTGAGAATAAATTGTTAAAGGGGCAAGGGTGAAAGCAGAGATAATGTCTGGAGGTCAGTGCAATAATGCAATGTCAAGGTGACAGTGACAAAGACCAGGATGGTAGTTGTGAACATGGTGAGAAATGGTTGGAGTCTGGGTATATTTTGAAAGGAGAGCAATTTAAGTTTCCTGACAAGTTGGATATGGGATGTAAGAGAATGACAGAATTCAAGGATGCTTCTTTGGACTGAGCAAACCAAGTACAGAGATGGCATTCACTGAGATTGTCATTCTTTGTTTTACCTAACACTGTACTGTATTCAAAAGCCAGCCAGTCAGTATGAACTTAATCACGTTGAGGCATGAATGCACATTGCTTAGCCTCTGGAATGGGTAGCTTTCAAAGAGAAATTGCCTGTTTTCTAATCCTGGCTCACTGCCTACTAGCTGTATTACTTAACCTCTTAAACTTGAGCAAATTACTTAACTTCTCTGAGCCTCAGATTCCTTCCCTGTGAAATGGGGATAATAACAGTACTACCTTGTGGAGTTGATAATGTTCAGGGAACTGATATATGAAAGAACTTAAAAACAGAACCTGGAATATATTTCAGCTAACAGTATGATTAAAATAGTGGATGAGAAGAGACTGCTAATTTTTTTTCCCGTATTCCATTAGAGTTGGTTTTCCCCTTTTCTTTCCAGAATGAGTCACTTGGTGACTTTTAATTAGGGAGTTGCAAACATTTATGGGAACTTAGATAAAAGGTAAGTATTATTTTCTTTTGTCTGTCAGATGATTGTTAAAGATGGACAAGATCATGCCACTGCACTCAGCCTAGGTGACAGAGCAAAACTCTGTCTCAAAAAAAAATTAAATAAATAAAATGAAATGAAAATAAAAGAAAAAAAAACTTGTACATATGAGAGGAAATGTAGACACATTCAAACATTAAAAATTAAAAGCAGTTATTCTCAGATTTATGCTTAATGGTGTTAATGATGTTAGAATGAATAAAGAAAGCAAATTTCAAAAAAAAAAGAGAACTTAGATATCATGTGACTCAATCCTTTCTTTATTCATTTTACATTGTTATGTAATCTGGATGCCAGTGCCTGTCACCTGTTTGGAGGCAACTAGACCTCTAATATTTAAATAACTCTTGCCCTTTTTACAATACAGTGGAAACTCAGCATCTATCCCAGTAATCCTCGAGGGGCTAACATTTTAGTCGTTCTACTCCAGTTTGCTGTTATTTGTTGGCATCTCAGGCTCTGCCCTCTCTGATGCCTTTTTTCCATCCTGTTCCCAACATTTATTTATTTATTTAGAGACAGAGTCTCGCTCTGTCACCCAGGCTGGAGTATGGTGGTGCGATCTTGGCTCACTGCAATCTCCGCCTCCCAGGTTCAAGCGATTCTTGTGCCTCAGCCTCTTGATTAGCTGGAACCACAGGCATGCACCACCATGCCTAGCTAATTTTTTTATTTTTAGTAGAGACGGGGTTTTGCTGTGTTGGCCAGGCTGGTCTCGAGCTCCTGACCTCAAGTGACCCACCGGCCTCAGCCTCCCAAAGTACTGGGATTACAGGCCTGAGCCACCGCACCAGGCCTCATGTACCCAACATTGGACACAACCTAAATTACTCCCATTTCACAAAGCACCACTAATACAAGGTCAAGGGTGTAAGTTTTACTGGAATTTGTATTAACTGTAAAGGGTTGTGGAGCTGCACAGTACAGGAAAAAAGTTCAAAATCATTACAATGACTCTACTACAGTCTACTAATTAGTCCCTGTCATAAAGAATTTCTGTATCTCCTTAATAGATCACTTCCAGTTATATTTTTGCCACAGGTCTCTCCTCCCTAGCCACCTCCCATTCCCAAGCCTTCTAATTCTTATTTTATTATGCAAAGCAGTTTAACAGTTTAAACTCTTCCTACCTATGCTTTTCAGTGTCTCATCTTTAATAGCAAGCAGATTCATTAAGGTATATTGATAAATGTAAGTGACATTTACTCCAATACATGTCACTGCGAATAGCAACTGCACTCCAGCCTGGGCAATGAAGCAAGACCCCATCTCTAATAAAATAAAATACAATGTATTTTTAAAAAAGAAAAGCACAGAGATAAGAGAGCTTAGAGCAGACTCGCCTTATCTAGTGATGATGGGTTAAGGAAAGCTTATTGGAATTAAGATAGATGTGAATGATAAGAAAATAAAGAAGAGGCCGGGCATGGTGGCTCATGCCTGTAATCTCAGAACTCTGGGAGGCTGAGGCAGATAGATCACTTGAGGTCAGGAGTTCGAGACCAGCCTGGCCAACATGGTGAAACCCAGTCTCTACTAAAAACACAAAAATTGGCCAGGCATGATGGCAGGTGCCTGTAATCACAACTACTTGGGAAACTGAGGCAGCAGAATTGCTTGAACCTGGGAGGTGGAGGTTGCAGTGAGCTGAGATCATGCCACTACACTCTAGCCTGGGTGACAAGAGCCAAACTCAGTCTCAAAAACAAAAACAAAACGAACAAAGAAGATATAGAGGAGTCAGACAAAGCTATTGAGTAACTTAAAGAAAGCCAATATGGCTCCAGGGTACTTGGTGTGAGGCTGCAGAGAGAAGCCAGCCGGCAATCCTACAGAGTCTCGTAAGACAGGAAGCTTATCATGATCTAGACTAGCAATGGGAAACCCAGACTCCAGCGGCTCTAGCAGAGAAGGGACTAGCAAAGGCAGAAGTAGAAACAGGGAGGCCAGTGGAGAGACTATTGGAGAAGTCCAGGTAAGAATTTACAGGAGCACAGTTGAGGGTTCCGGCAGTGCACATGGCAGAAAGGGTTTGTGCTGAATTATTTTCTCTCCCTGTGTATACTAAATTATGTCCCAAGGGCCCTGGGGCACATTGCATATTTCAAATAAAAAGAAACAAAGCTATTTCTGCATCAAGGTTTCTCAGCCTTGGCGCTATTGACATTTTGGATGGGATGTATCTTTGCTGTGCTGTGCATTGTGGGATGTTTAGTAGCTTCACTGATTTCTACCCTTGGGTGCCCATAGCAGCTCCCACCCCCAGTATGACAACCAAAAATGTGTTCCAGACATTACAAAATGTTCCCTGGGCCTGGGAGTACAGAGTGAGGAGGGCAAAAGTGCCCCTCTTGAGAATCACCGTTCTATAGGGACATAGATATTCATTTGTTTGAAATTATCTGAGACAGCCGGGTGTGGTGGCTCACACCTGTAAACCCAGCACTTTAGGAGGCTGAGGTGAGAGGATCACTTGCCTGGGAGTTAGAAACCAGCCTGGGCACCAGGGTGAGATGCCGTCTCTACAAAACATGTTAAAAAAATTAGCCAGGCATGGTGGCTTGTGACTATGGTCTCAGCTAATAGGGAGGCTTAGGCAGGAAGATAGCTTCAGCCAGGACTGCCAAGTTACAGTAAGCTATGAGCACACCACTGAACTTCAATCTGGATGACAGAGCGAGAAACAATCTCTCTCTCTCTCTCTCTTTTTGAGACGGAGTCTCATTCTGTCACCCAGGCTGGAGTGCAGTGGCCTGATCTCAGTTCACTAGAGCCTCCACCTCCTAGGTTCAAGCGATTCTCCCACCACAGTCTCTCAAGTAGCTGGGATTACAAATGCTTGCCACCATGCCTGGCTAATATTTATTTATTTATTTGAGACAGGGTCTCACTCTGTCACCCAGGCTAGAGTGAAGTGGCATGATCTTGGCTCACTGCAACCTCTAACTCCTGGGAATACAGGCATGCACCACCATGCCTGGCTAATTTTTGTATTTTTTAGTAGAGACGGGGTTTCACCATGTTGCCCAGGCTGGTCTTCAACTCCTGACCAACAAGTGATCCACCCACCTCAGCCTCCCGAAGTGCTGAGATTACAGGTGTGAGCCACCATGTCTGGCCGAGAGAGATTTTTTTTTCTCTTAAAAAAAATTATCAGATACATGTTAACAATTAAAATTTCTAGAATGGCTTCTCTGAAAATAATTGAGATGAAAATTAAGACAACAGGAATTTTTTGAAAGGATTATATAATGAAATTAAGGTTTATATGGGTACTAAGGAAAAAAGAAGCTGAATTGAAAAGGGGGTTTTGTCCATTTATTCAATCTTATGTTTCATTATGTCAAACTAGGTGTTGTACAAGCCTTATGTTATTATAGGAAAAAAATACCAAAATAAACCCCTTTTTTGGCCTCAACTTTTATAAGAAGATGTTTCTCAAGGTTTTCTTCTTTCAGCTCTGGCATGATCTCCCAGAATGACTGAGATGTACTCCTGATTATTTACATAACATTTCCTTAAGAGGAATCAGGCACATTGCAAAGGCAGATGCAGAGAGTAACTTAGAAGAGTTTTGGCTGATAGTTGTCTTTTCCTCTTCTTGATCATAGGGTCTGAATATTTCAGATTCACACAAAAAATAATTTAGGTTTAAGAGTATTAGAGGCTCCATTTAAGCCTTCATTATTTAAAACTGGCAAAAAAAGTTGTGTTGAATAAATTACTATCTGAAAATCTCTAAATTTGACTAGCTGCTGAGATCACATTGGGAAAGAAATCTGGCCCTAAGTTAGCTTTTTTAAATAGTCATAACTTGTTTTTAAAAGGGGAAAATTAAATTAGTGTAAGGATTTGAATATCTTTGGTCTTATTGGAAGCAGATCTGCTAGTATTGTTGTAGAATGTAAAACTTTTTCTTGTCCCCACCCCTCTCCTTTCATCCCCAAGCCCCAGCTCTCTTCCCAATCCACACTCAGTACAACCCACAAACCGTCAGTCTGGCAGCCACTCTTAAAGGCCTCATAGCAGGAAAAGTTCTCTTGGATTTTATCTTTTCCTTCTATAGACATGTTCATCTGAATGATCTGTGATTTAGTTTCCAAATCATTATTTGCAGATAAGTGGAGTTTAAAATATTTATTGTTTTTAATTTAAAGCATTGTAGTCCAAAAACTTTTTGTAGGTGTGGAGACAGAGTCTTGTTATGTTGCCCAGGCTGGAGTGCAGTGGTGCCATCATAGCTCACTGCAGCCTTGAGCTTCTGGCCTTAAGCAGTCTTCCCACTTCAGCATCCTAAAGTATTGGGATTACAGGCGTGAGCCACTGCACCTGGTGAGAAGGCACTGCATTCTGAATGTGTAAGTATAATCTTTGATAGGCTCCTTCCTTAGACCCTAAGCACTTCAGCGTGGGCACACAGAATTTTCTGTATTGTTTCAGACTTTTCTTCTAGGACCTTTTTTTTCTTTTTGTTTTTTTTGAGATGGAGTCTTGCTCTGTCACACAGGCTGGAGTGCAGTGGTGGGATCTCGGCTCACTGCAACTTCAGCCTCCCTGGTTCAAGCAATTCTCCTTGCCTAAGCCTCCCGAGTAGCCGGGATTACAGGTACCTGCCACCATGCCCAGCTAATTTTTGTATTTTTAGTACAGATGGGGTTTTGCTATGTTGGCCAGGTTGGTCTTGAACTCCCGACCTCAGGGGATCCACCCACCACGGCCTCCCAAAGTGCTGGGATCACAAGCGTGAGCCACCGTGCCCAGTCAGCACAAATTAAATACATAAATGCTGTATCTGCTAACAGGTCCACAACCTGTCTACCTCCAATAAATGACTATTTTAACTGGTCTTAAAAGTCTTGAGATGGACAACTGATCCTGGAATGTTTTTCATATCTGTTACTTCATATCCTCAGGGCATTTTAGAAGGTGACTATGTGTTCTTTAAAAATGTGGCTATTGGTCGGGCATGGTAGCTCATGCCTGTAATCCCTACACTTTGGGAGGCCAAGACTGGTGGACCACTTGAGGTTAGGAGTTTTAGACCAGCCTGACCAAGATGGTGAAACCCCATCTGTATTAAAAATACAAAAAAAAAAAAAAAAAAAAAAATTGGCAGCAGGCACCTTTAATCCCCCTTACTCAGGAGACTGAGGAAGGAGAATCACTTGAACCCGGGAGGTGGAGGTTGCAATGAACTGAGATCGCACCGCTGCACTCCAGCCTGGGTGACAGAGCGAGACTCCTTTTCAAATAAATAAATAAATAAATAAATAAATAAATAAATAAATAAAAAAATGTGGCTATCATAGTATAGTGGATAAAGAATAGGCAACTCCCTGAGTATGACTTTTGGAAATGTCCTATGCTTGTTTAGGCCTTACCTTCCCATCTATAGTGAAGATGATAATCAAACCTACCCGCATCCATGAGCATGCTTTTCACTTAGTTCTCTACTGGCCTCCCTCATGGTTTTCAAACGTGTGCTACCATTTCTGGCATCACATGCAGACAGAACAACATCCAGTGCAAGAAGATAGGCTGTTTCTTCCTTTTATTTTACTTTAAGGGAGAGGGAACATTTCCCAGATGTCTCATGGTTCACTGGCCAGAACCGATTCATGTCCTCTTCCTTAAGCAGTCACTGGCAAGGGGAGAGGGTTTATTTGATTGTCTTTTTCTCTTTCTTTTTTTTTGAGACAGAGTCTCAGTCTGTCACCACGCTGGAGTGCAATGGCGCAATCTTGGCTCACTGCAACCTCCACCTCCTGGGTGCAAGCACTTCTTCTGCCTCAGCCTCCCAAGTAGCTGGGACTACAGGTGCATGCCACCATGCTAAGCTGATTTTTGTATTTTAGTAGAGACAGGGGGTTTCACCGTGTTGGCCAGGATGGTCTCAATCTCTCAACCTCGTCATCCACCCGTATCAGCCTCCCAAACTGATGAGATTACAGGCGGGAGCCACTGTGCCCGGCCTTGATTAACCAGGATTCACCCTCAAGTCACTTTTGAGGGATGGATGCCATGAATAAATTAGAAATTCTGTCAGCATATAAGTGATCATTGTAAACTGGGCCACGCAATCATTTTGCTATACTATCTTATAGGATTATTAGAAAACTAAATGCTTTGACTCCTGCGAAGTTCTTAGTAATGATGTTCATGGCACTTGCTGTGTGCAATACATTGTCCTTTACACATACAGCTTTACATGTACAGCAATCCTTAAAAACATCCCATTAGCTATGTGTGTATTATTGTTGTTGTTTTTCTTTTTTAGAGATGAGGTCTCACTGTGTGGCCTAGGCTGCAGTGCAGTAGTTACTCACAGGCACGATCATAGGGCATGGAAGCTTTAAACTCTGTATTGGTCCATTTTCATGCTGCTGATGAAGATATACCCAAGACTGAGTAATTTATACAGAAAAACGTATTTTTATTTGTTTGGTTGTTTTTTTTTGAGAGGGAGTCTCGCTCTGTCGCCAGGCTGGAGTGCAGTGGTGCAATCTGGGATCACTGCAATCTCCGCCTCCTGGGTTCAAGCGATTCTCCTGCTTCAACCTCCCGAGTAGCTGGGATTACAGGCATGCACCACCATACCCAGCTAATTTTTTTGATTTTTAGTAGAGATGGGGTTTCACCATGTTGGCCAGGATGGTCTTAATCTCCTGACCCCGTGATTCACCCACCTCAGCCTCCCAAAGTGCTGGGATTACAGGCGTGAGCCGCTGTGCCCAGGAAAAAGGGTTTAATGAACTGACAGTTCCACATGGCTGAGGAGGCCTCACAATCATGGTGGAAGGCAAGAAAGAGCAAGTCACAGCTTTCGTGGACAGCCAGCAGGCAAAGAGAGAGCTTTTGCAGGGAAACTCCCATGTTTAAAACCATCAGATCTCGTGAGACTTATTCACTACCATAAGAATAGCACGGGAAAGACCTGTCCCTGTGATTCAATCACCTCCCACTGGGTTCCTCCCATAACGCAATGAAATTCAAGATGAGATTTAGATGGGAACACAGTTAAACCAGATCATTCCATTCTTGGCCCCTCCCAAATCTCTTTTCCTCATATTTCAAAACCAATCATGTCTTACCAACAGTCCCCCAAAGTCTTAACTCATTTCAACATTAACTCAAATTTTGTGTCCTTTGTAGGGACATGGATAAAGCTGGAAACCATCATTCTCAGAAACTCTCGCAAGAGCAGGAAACCAAACACCGCATGTTCTCACTCATAGGTGGAAATTGAACAATGAGATCACTTGGACACAGGAAGGGGAATATCACATACCAGGGCCTGTTGTGGGGTGGGGGAAGGGGGAGGGATAGCATTAGGAGATATATCTAATGTAAATGATGAGTTAATGGGTGCAGCACAACATGGCACATGTATACATATGTAACAAACCTGCACATTGTGCACATGTACCCTAGAACATAAAGTATATATATATAAAAAAAAGTTCACAGTTCTAAGTCTCATCTGAGACAAGGCAAGTCTCTTCTGCCTATAAGCCTGTAAAATCAAAAGCAAGTTAGTTACTTCCTAGATATAATGGGGGTACAGGCATTGGGTAAATACAGCTGTTCCAAATGGGAGAAATTGGCCAAAACAAAGGGGCTACAGCCCTATGCAAGTCTGAAATCCATCGGGGCAGTCAAATCTTAAAGCTCCAAAATGATCTCCTTTGACTCCATGTCTCACATCCAGGTCACTCTGATGCAAGAGGTATGTTCCCATGTTCTTGGGCAGCTTCGCCCCTGTGACTTTGCAGGGGATAGCCTCCCTCCTGGCTGCTTTCACAGGCTGGCAATGAGTGTCTGTGGCTTTTCCAGGCACACAGTGCAAGCTGTTGGTGGATCTACCATTCTGGAGTCTGGAGGATGGTGGCCTCTTTCTCCCAGCTCCACTAGGCAGTGCCCTAGTAAGTACTCTATATGGGGGCTCTGACCCTACATTTTTCTTCTACACTGCCCTAGCAGAGGTTCTCCATGAAGGTCCTGCCCCTGCAGCAAACTTCTGCCTGGGCATCCAGGCATTTCCATACATCATCTGAAATCTAGGTGGAGGTTCCCAAACCCCAATTTGTGACTTCTGTGTACTTGCAGGCTTAACACCACATGGAAACTGCCAAGACTTGGGGCTTGCACCCTCTGAAGCCACGGCCCAAGCACTTCGTTGGCCCCTTTCAACCATGGCTGGAGTGGTTGGGACACAGGGCACCAAGTCCCTAAGCTGCACACAGCACAAGGACCCTGGGCCTGGCCCACAAAACCACTTTTTCCTCGTAGGCCTTTGGGCCTATGATGGCAGGGGCTGCCGTGAAGACCTCTGACATGCCTTGGAGACATTTTCCCCATTGTTTTGGGGATTAACATTAAGCTCCTTATTACTTATGCACATTTCTGCAGCCAGCTTGAATTTCTCCTCAGAAAATGGAATTTTCTTTTCTATCACATTGTCTGACTGCAAATTTTCCAAACTTTTATGCTCTGCTTCCCTTATAAAACTGAATGCCTTTAACAGCACCCAAGTCACCTCTTGAATGCTTTGCTGCTTAGAAATTTCTTCTGCCAGATACTCTAAATCATCTCTTTCAAGTTAAAAGTTCTACAAATCTCTAGGGCAGGGGAAAAATGCTACCAGTCTTTGCTAAAACATAACAAGAGTCACTTTTGCTCCAGTTCCCAACAAGTTCCTCAACTCCATCTGAGGCCACCTCAGTCTGGACTTTATTGTCCATATTCTATCAGCATTTTGGACAAAGCCATTCAAGTAGTCTTTAGGAAGTTCCAAACTTTCCCACATTTTCCTGTCTTTTGAGCCCTCGAAACTGTTTCAACCTCTGCCTGCTAACCAGTTCCAAAATCGCTTCCACATTTTTGCATATCTTTTCAGCAGCACACCACCCTACTCGTACCAATTTACTGTATTAGTTCATTTTCACGCTGCTGATAGACATACCAAAGACTGGGTAATTTATACAGGAAAAAAGGGTTAATGGACTTACAGTTCCATGTGGCTGGGGAGCCATCACAAATCATGGTAGACGGCAAGGAGGAGCAAGTCACATCTTACCAGGATGGTGACAGGCAGAGAGAGAGTTTGTGCAGGGAAACTCTCATTTTTAAAAGCATCAGATTTCATGAGATGTATTCACTATCACGAGAACAGCACGGAAAAGACCAGCTCCCATGATTCAATCAACTCCCACTGGGTTCCTCCCACAGCACATGGGAATTCAAGATGAGATTTGGGTGGGGACACAGTCAAACCATACAAACTGCTTGGCTCAAATGATCCTCCTGCCTCAGTTCCCCCAGTAATTGGACTACAGCTGTGTACTGCCACACCTGTCTATGTTATTATCTTAGTTTTACAGATAAAAAAGCTGTGGCACAGACAGATTAAGTAACTTGCCCAAGGTTTCAAGTTTGTAACTGGCTAAACTGTGGTTAGAACCCTGACAATCTGCCTCTGGAAGCTACACACTTAACTCATGTTCTGGTCCTGGAGCAAATGTGCTTAACCATACTCCTGATGTTATAATTTGAATTTGTCCCCTGAAAAATTCAGGTGTTGAAACTTAATGAACAATGTCATGGTATTAAGAGGTAGGGCCTTTAAGGGATGATTATGTCACAAGGGCTTCTCCCTCCTGAATGCAATTAGGCTCTTTTAAGGGAGGCCTCACACAGCGTTTTCTTGTCTTTTGAGGTTTGCTTGTCCTTTCACCTCATACCATGTAAGGACATGGTGCTCCCCTCCTCTGGAGGATACAGCAACAAGGTGTCATCTTGGAAACAGAAAGCAGCCCTCACCAGACAACTGCACCTGCCAACACCTTGATCTTGAACTTCCCGAACTTCAAAATTAAACTTTTGTTTTTCAAAAATTACCCAGTCTGTGGTGTTCTGTTATAGCAGCATAAATGAACTAAGACACCTGGCAGATAGTAAGTACTCGGCCCCCGTTAGCTGTTATTATAATCTCTGCTGGCCTATGTTTCTCAGGCAATGTTTACAAGATCTTTCTTCTTTTTCTCTCTGTCCTCTGAAGACATGGAAAGACATTCACATTTAAAAAAAAAAAAAAAGTGGGCTGGGTTCATGGCTCACATATGTAATTGCAGAATTTGAGAAGCTGAGGTAGGAGGACTGATTCAAGCCAAAGTCGAGACCAGCCTGGGCAACACAGGGAAACCTGTCTTTACAAAAAATAAAAAAGAAATTAGCCAGGCATGGTGGTATGTGCCTGTGGTCCAAGCTACTCAAGAGTCTGAGATGGAAGAATTGTCACAATTCACTTAGACAGAACCTGCCTTGTCACTGAGGCACTTAAATTGATGACCTCTGGGCTACATCCCAGTTTTAAATTTTTTCTCAGAGATCTTAATTAATCTGTTGGAGCCCAGGAGGTTGAGGCTGTAGTGAACCATGATCACACTATTGCACTCCAGTCTTAGGGAACAGAGAGAGACCCTATCTCTAAAGAAAAAATTAAATTAAATTAAATAACTAAATGATAAAAGTAATAGAAAGGGTTTGAACATAAATTTAAAAGAAGTGTTTTGCAAACTCTATATCATAAGCTTTTTTTTTTTTTTTTTTTTTTTGGAGACAGAGTCCCACTTCATTGCCCAGGCTGGAGTGCAGTGATGTGATGATCTTGACTCACTGCAGCCTCTGTCTCCCTGGTTCAAGTGATTCTCATGCCTCAGCCTCCTGAGTAACTGGGATTACAGGTGTAAGCCACCACACCCAGCTAATTTTTGTATTTTTGGTAGAAACAGGGTCTTGCCATGTTGTCTAGGCTTGTCTATATCATAAGCTATTAGTGGGCCATAAAACCTATTTAGTGAGTCATGACCAACATTTAAAAAATAAAATATAACATCATAGAATAGGGTAAAACAGTGGAACTGAATAAAAAACATCGGGGTACACTCATATAATGCAAAAAGTTTCATCTTTTGAAATTTTTGTCTCAATTATATGTGTACATTTATATATGTATTCTAGCTTGCCAAGTAAAATGTAATGGTGGTCAAAAAAGCTTGAAAAATCTGCTCTAAAATCTTGCTGCTCAAATTGTGAACCAGCAACATCATGTCTGGGAGCTGCTTGGACAATGCTAATCTCAGGCTCCATCCAGACCCGCTTGAATGAGAAATTGCATTTGACAAAATCCTCAGATGATTTTCCTTTGCATACTGAAGGTAGGGCTGGTCATTACCTGTTAATTCCACGTGCCCCCACAGGGTGTTCTCCAGGTGCTGGGTGAAGAGGAGAAGTGACCATAGCTGCAAAATGATGCCCTGGTGATCCGTCTGATCCTCAGGCTCCTTTAGGATGACTTCGTTAAAGGAAAATTCTGAGAACATGGCTCATTGGCTCACTGACTTCCTTTTTTCTTCTTTCCTTTTCTGTCCTGAAAATGATTTTTTTTTTCTCATCTCTCTCTCTTTCTCAAAACACACACACACACATACACACACACACACACATTCTCTCTCACACACACACACACACACACACATTTCCAGCTTTTGAAAAAAGTTGAAAAATCCAGCAACACAAGCTGATGTTTCTAGAGGGCACCAACCAGCTGGAATTGAGTAGCCCCTGTGTACACTGGACAGAGCCCAAATCCCCTGTTCTACCCCCTGCACACAATTCACTTAGACAGAACCTACCTCGTCATTGAAGGCACTTAAGTTGGTGACCTCTGGGCTACATCATCCCAGTTTTAAACTTTTTCCTCATAGATCTTCATTAATCTGCAGTAATTAGATCCTCTTTGGATTTGCTCACTCAAAATGATTTGTTTTTTAAATTAAACTTCTCTGTAGTCCCCCCAGCTACTCAGGAGGCTGAGGCAGGAGGATTGCTCTAGCCTAGGAATTCAAGGCTGTAGTGAACTGTGATCATGCCTGTGAATAGCCACTGCACTCTAACCTGGGCAACATAGAAAGACCTTTTCTGTAACAAAACAAAACAAAACAAAACAGAACAACAACAACAAAAAAACAGGTGCACTTGGTCTTGCAAGTCATCTGCTTGGCCTTCTTCCAAGTGTACTTTCCTTCCTTTCATTACTGCTCTAAAGATTTTAATAAACTTTCATTCCTGCTCTGAAACTTGCCTTGGTCTCACCTTCTGCCTTATGCCCCTTAGTTGAATTCTTTCTTCTGAGGAGGCAAGAATTGAGGTTACTGCAGATCCATATGGATAACTACCACCAGTAACATATTTGATGCCACATGATTCTGGCACACTTTAGCACTGTTACCTAGTAAATTTCCTTCTTGCCTAAGCCACTTTGAGTCTTGCCTTCAGTTGCTTGCAGCCAGAAACATCCTTCTTTACACCTTGCCTTCTTCACCTGGAGGCATCTGACCCCCATGCACGGATTTTCTTCTTTTTTTCTCTCTCTCTTCTGCCTACTAACCAACTCCCAGAACAATTCCTCTTGGCCATAAGTGACTCTGTTCCTCCTGGCTGATTTCTCAGCACACCCTGACAAGTGGCTCATGGGGGTGGGAAGGACTTTAGGGTCCATACTGAGTAGATCTGAGGCACTAATGGCCCTCTTGGACAGGGTTAAAGCCTAAACTGTGCAATGTCTGGGGCTTCCTCTGCTTTTTCAACTAAAATCCGCTGCTTCACAAAAACCTGCACCACCCATTCTCTTTTCTCTGTATGTGTTCAAAATTTATTTAAAAACACATACATATGGCCGGGTGCGGTGGCTTACACCTGTAATCCCAGCACTTTGGGAGTCCAAGGTGGGTGGATCACCTGAGGTCAGGAGTTCAAGACCAGCCTGGCCAATATGTTGAAACCCCATCTCTACTAAAAATACAAAAATTAGCTGGGCATGGTGGTGGGTGCCTGTAGTCCCAGCTACTTGGGAAACTGAGACAGGAGAATCGCTTGAACCCAGGAAGTGGAGGTTGCAATGAGCCGAGATCGTGCCACTGCACTCCAGCCTCGGAGACAGAGCAAGACTCCGTCTCAAACAGACAAAAAACCACACATAACACACACAGACGAAAACAAACAAACAAACACCTTCTGATCCTTGAGTCAGCAAGAATTTAGCTAAAGTGTGTTATTCCAACTATAACAAAAATATATCCCCCTGGACCTCCTGTCATTTGTAATTGGCTTCCATTTATTACATTGCGAGCTCCCACTCTGCTTCTAAGGTCTTTTTTTGCAGTGATCTTACAGTCACTTCTCAACTCCTTTTAGTGGAGTTTTGATCTTCTTTCATATACTCCCTTGCAGTGTCTCCTCAAATGTTCATCCTGTTGTTCCGTTTAGTCTATCAGAGACTTTAGTTTGTTGATCCGAGAGGATAAATTAATGTACGTTCCAGTTTAATGTGCTCCAGAGTAAAGTGCCTCAGGCTATGAGATGGGCTAGTAATTAGCAGAGACAGAATACTTGAGAGGACGTACAAATGTCTTTACAAAGAAGGCATTTGGGGTCAAATTGGGAAAGGTGCAGACACAAAGAGTGACAAGATCTGAGTTTTCTCCTGTGAATAATAATTGTCTCGTTGTGATGGGCTTAGCCTTCCCTTCTATAATAAGGGTGTTTCTGGCTGCAAGTAATTAAAGGTCAGGCTCAAAGTGGCTTAGGCAATGATGGAAATTTATTAGCTCACAAAGCTAAAAAGTGCAAGAGGCAGTCAGGTTTCAGGTAGAATCAGATCAGGGCTCCAGCTTGACTTCTATTTTGAGTCTCTCAACTCTGCTCCTGTCTGTGTCTGCTTCATTTATATCCTGGCTTTTTTCGCATTAAATAACAGCTGAGGTAACTCCACATACAACGATTTCCAGAGGAAGAGAGAACACGCGTCCTGACAACTCTTTGGCAAGAGCAAGAAAATTTCCCAGAAATCTTCCCCAAATTATTCTTGTATCCCTCTGGTGAGTACTGGGTCATTTACCCATCCTCCAGCTATTCGTGGTGGCCAAGGTGATAAGAATAAGCTCACCAAGGCTCACTGTTTATTAGCTCACACATACCTCAAGGTTAAAAGTTGTGGAGTAGGGAACACTTATCGTTAAGGAGGGGTACAAAGTTGGACAGAGACACCTATGTTAGAACCTATGCAGTCAGGAAGAAACTTCATTTCTTTTGATAATCCTCTTAGTTGCTATTTCACATACAGAAAAAAATTTAAAAACACTTTTAGGGTTGCCCTTCTCTTTCCTTCACAAGGATGATTTTTTTTTTTTTTTTTGAGAAGGAGTTTTGTTCTTGTTGCCCAGGCTGGAGTGTGATGGTGCAATCTTGGCTCACCTCAACCTCTGCCTCCTGGGTTCAAGCGATTCTCCTGCCTCAACCTCCCAAGTAGCCGGGGTTACAGGCATGCACCACCATGCCCGACTAACTTTGTATTTTTAGTAGACACAGGGTTTCACCATGTTGGTCAGGCTGGTCTCAAACTCCTGACCTCAAGTGATCCACCTGCCTCAGGCTCCCAAAGTGCTGGGATGACAGGTGTGAGCCATCACGCCTGGCCAAAGATGAAATTTTAATAGTAAAAGGAGAAGAAAAGCAGCACTGGTAACAATAGCATCCCCACTTTCTTGTCTTTATCGGCTTGGGGTCATTACAAAACACCATAGACTAGTTGGCTTAAGCAACATGAATTTATTTTCTTCCAGTTCTGGAGACTGGCAAGTTCTAGATCAAGGTGCAGGCAGTTTCCACAGGAGGCCTACATGCCGCCACTGTGCTGCCACCATGTCTCTAGTGATCCCTGAAAAGTTCCAGCATATTTTGCGAGTACTCAACACCAACATCGATGAGTGGTGTAAAATAGCCTTTGCCATCACTGCCATTAAAGGTGTAGGTCAAAGATATGCTCATGCGGTGTTGAGGAAAGCAGACATCAACCTCACCAGGAGGGTGGGAGAGCTCACTGAGGATGAGGTAGAACGTGTGATCACCACGATACAGAATCCACACCAGTACAAGATCCCAGGCTGGTTCTTGAACAGACAGAAGGATGTAAAGGATGGAAAATATAGCCAGGTCCTAGCCAATGGTCTGGACAACAAGCTCTGTGAAGACCTGGAGTGACCAAAGAAGATCTGGGCACAAAGAGGGCTCTGCCACTCCTGGGGCCTTCATGTCCGAGGCCAGCACACCAAGACAACTGATCACCGTGGCCATACTGTGGGTGTGTCCAAGAAGAAATCAGTCTGTAGGACTTGTCTGTTAGTTTATATACCTTAAAACAAACAAACAAACAAAACAAAACAAAATGGTGAAGGCTGACTCAGTTCCCCAGTGAGGGCCCTCTTCCTGCCTTGCAGACTGCCATTTTCTTGCTGTGTCCTCGCATGACAGAGAGGTCAGATTTCCTTCTCTCTCTTCCTCCTTTTTTTTTTTTTTTTGAGGTTGAGTCTCACTCTATCACCCAAGCTAGAGTGCAGTGGCACGATCTCAGCTCACTGCAACCTCTGCCTCCTAAGTTCAAGCAATTCTCCTGCCTCAGCCTCCTGAGTAGCAGGGATTACAGGTGTGTGCCACCAGGCTCGGCTAATATTTTTGTATTTTTAGTAGAGACGGAGTTTCTCCATGTTGGCCAAGCCGATCTCGAACTCCTGACCTCAGGTTATCCACCTACCTAAAGTGCTGGGATTACAGGCGTGAGCCACTGTGCCTGACCTCTCTTCCTCTTTTTAACAAAGCCATAGTCCTATCAGATTAGGGCCTTACCCTATGAACTCATTTAACTGTAATTATCTCCTGAAGATTCTCTCTCCAGATACAATCACATTGTGGGTTAGGGTTTCAATATATAAATTTGCAGGGGACACAATTCAGTCCATATCAGTAACCCAAGTGTTAATCACTGTGAGAGCTGAAGGGTGGGGTGGGATGAAGTACAAAAGAAGTAATGAATCTGTTTCCTGTTTTCAGGAGCTTATGGTCTTGTTGGGGAGGTAAGAAAAATAAATTATAAATAAGAACAAATGCTGTGAGGTAGAGTGAATGCTGAGGGCACTGCAGAGTGACAGGGATCAATAAAGGTTGGAAGGGGCCAGGAAACTTTTATTTATGTATTGAAATGGGGTCTTGTTATGTTACCCAGGCTGTTTTTGTTTGTTTTGTTTTGCTTTTTAACACAGTGTCTCACTCTATCACCAGACTGGAGCGCAGTGGCATGATCTTGGCTCACTGAAACCTCTACCTCCCAGATTCAAGTAATTCTCCTGCCTCAGCCACCTGAGTAGCTGCGATTACAGGTGCATGCCACCATGCCCAGCTAATATTTGTATTTTTAGTAGAGGCGGGGTTTCACCATGTTGGCCAGTCTGGTCTCAGACTCCTGATCTCGAGTGATCCGCCGGCCTCAGCCTCCCAAAGTACTGGGATTGTGGGCATGAGCCACTGAGCCCGGCCCCAGGCTGGTTTTGAACCAGGTTCAGGTGATCCTCCTGCTTCTACCTCCCAAAGTGCTGAGATTATAGGGATGAGTCACCAGTGGCCGACTGATCAAAAAAACTTCACGGAGGAGTTGACACTTAATCTGGGTTTTTAGAATGGTTGGAAGGGAGTGAGGAGTGTGCGACAGGACAGAAACCTAGACCAAGAGTGTAGCAATGGCGGGCCAAATACCACCTTGTTCTTAGAGAAAACGGACTTTCTAATTGAGGCAGTGGAGTGAATCGGTGAAGAGAGTGGTTCCTTTAATAGAAATCAGAAATTCCAGGAAGGAAGGTGTAGGGATGTGGTTAGATATATGAGGAAAGATGAGGAGTTCATTTTAGAAATACTTGTTTTGAGAAACTGGAGAATTTACCAAGTAAAATATCTGTAATGTTATTAATAATAAGGGCAAAGAGATGAGTGAAAGTAGGACTGATGATAATAGATATTTAAATCATCAAAGGGTTGATAATTTAGGCTGAGAGAATGAATGATCTTTTTGAGAAAATACGAAGGGTGATATATGTAAGAAGAGACCTTAGAAGACATCACCATCACCAAGAAGGATCCAGCAATAGTTAATGGCATAATAACATGAAACTGTTGGAAATGTAATGGATCCAGTTCTAATTTTCTGTTTATACATAGCATTTAGTGTTAAGTAAAATAAATGTTTGTTGATTGACTTGATAATTGAACGAATGTTAGAAGTTTAAAATTCAAAAAGCCTAATGTGCATTAGGGATTTAAAGAAAAAAAAATATGTATATGTTATATATAAGTGTGTGTGTGCATGTATTTTAAATTTAGAGATGGGATTTTGCCGTGTTGCCCAGGCTGTGAACTGCTGAGTTCCTTTTTCATTTGTTTGATTTTTTTTTTTTTCAGGGATGTTTTGAAGTCAAACCAGTTTTTCCACTTCCATTTAATTAAGTGTTTTGAGCATTATTTATTATTCATACACTGAAGAAATGAAAAGCTGAAGAGGTTCTCCCATCACGTGAAAGGATTAATTAGTTCAGTTTTCCGAGGCGTCATCTGACTGTCAGACAGTTCAGGTACATTCACTGAGGCATTTCCAGTGGGCAAGCAGCCTGGGAGAGCACTGCGCTGTGACCTAGTTTTCCCTTTGGAATCAGGTCCTCTCTCCTGCGTTTACCTTGGCCTCTCCCACCCCTTGGCAGATCCACTCCCATTGACCTTTCTGTCTGTACCAGCAGCTGCTGCTGACAGTCCAGCCTTACTTACCTCTGTGAAAACAGTGTATAGCGGTCTGCCTTTAAATTTCCTATTCCCATCTGGACCTCCTTTAGGAGCTCAGCGCTGCTCACAATTGAACCTGAAATTCTAGGTCTTCTAATCTCTTCTCTCCAACTGGCAGTATTTACCACACTGATGTCTAGTTCTTGTGGAGTCTTGTTGTGGGATGCATGAGTTTTATGCTAATGGAGGTGTTTCTGAAGACAAAGCCTTGGGTCAGATAAAAGGTTAATTGATATGTGTAGTGTGACAGTAAAATGCAAGGACTTTAAATTCAGATAGTCTTGGATGTGGATTAGTTTTAATTTGACAGGTGTGTGATTTGGGACAGTTGCTCAATCTTTTTGTGAACATTATTTCCCCAACTAAAAAAAATAGACAAAATACTAATCTTTGAAAGTTGTTGTAAGGATTAATAAGATAATGTACATAAAGAGACCTTGCACAATACCTGGCATATTGTAAGAGCTTGATAGGACAATATTTATATGACAGGCCAAGAAAATATGTGTGCCATTTTCCACTTCCCAAATCATTTTACGTGGGTTTAGAAAGGAGATTAAGAAAGACAAACATATGATCTTTTCCCTAATTTCAGAATATACGCTCCGAGTACTACCTGGTCAGAGCTTTTTGATTCCTATGTTATTTTGTAAGCTAGTGCTTCACAGTGCTAAAGAATAGTGCCTTAGAGAACTTAATGCATTAATAGATTTTCCTTAAACTGGAACTTTTTTTTCTCCTTTATTGAATCAAGAAAGCTAAGTGTCAAACAGGCATATAGATTATACTCTAAGGTAACAAAACTCTATTACGTTGTATTTCATTAGAGCTGAATCAAAGTCATTTTGGAAGAAATCGTGCTGTGTAACAAGAGGGATTGGTAGCAGAGACTTTTTGCTACCATTTTCTCCAGGCTTTTCCATTCTGTACTTGAGTAGCATTGTCCCAAATAGAAATATCCCAGGGTCCTTTTTTCCTCTTGAAAGACTCTAATGTTAAGACTAAATTGGAGATTACCATGGAAGTAAACGACATTAAGGTGTACAGAGAAATATTCAACCTCCCTTAGAAGGAATGTTTCTGCTTACCTTATGGTCTTCCTGTTTCCCTCCTTTCATTATGTAAGCCAGAGTCAGCAGTACCTTTACCATAAATAAGCAGGCAAGTGGCTTCGCAGTGGCTCCTGAGTACCAGCCAACTCTTATACCAACTACGACTCAAATGTTGTTTCCACAAATTAGTTTCCTTTTGTGTGTGTGTATACACACACACACACGCACACACACACACATACATAAGTTATAATGTATAATCAAATATATTTCTGGCCGGGTGTGGTGGCTCATGCCAATAATCCCAGCACTTTGGGAGGCAGAGATAGGCAGATCCCTTGAGGCCAGGAATTCGAGACCAGTCTGGCCAACATGGTGGAATCCTGTCTCTACTAAAAATACAGAAAATTGGTCAGGTGCAGTGGCTCACGCCTGTAATCCCAGCTACTTGGGAGGCTTGAGGCAGGAGAATCGCTTGAATCTGGGAGGCGGAGGTTGCAGTGAGCCAAGATCGTGCCAGTGCACTCCTGCCTGGGTGAGAGTGAGACTCTGTCTCAAAAAACAAAACAAACAAACAAGCAAACAAAACCCCCCCGGAAAATTAGCCTGGTGTGGTGGCCCATGCCTGTAGGCTACTTGGGAGGCTGAGGCAGGAGAATTGCTTGAACACAGGAGGCTGAGGTTGCAGTGAGCTGAAATCCTGACACTGCACTACAGTCTGGGCGACACAGTAAGACCCTGTCTCAAAAAAAAAAAAAAAAAAAAAAAAAACCAGAAAAAAAAGGAAAACTAAATCCATTTCCTGATACATATGACTGTAGTAGTAAATACAGTATTATTACTGATAATTCCTGGAGGTTTTAAAACTTACTCTTGGCTTAAACAGTATACATCAAAATTACTTACACTCGGCGAAAATACCATCTTCATGCTGGAATTAGGAGTTTTTAATTACTTTACATGAGATTATGACTAGATAACCAAACATAACCCCAGATTCTAGTATGGCATTATAAAGAAAGTCTCTCTTGATTTCCATTTTCCATTGAAAAGACGTATCAATATTTGGCTAGAGAAATTTCAGAAGTCATGGAAAACTTCACTTCTCTTGAGAGGAATGAAGAAACTAACCATCCAGGAGAGTTTACTGATTGGCGTGCATTGCATTGTGATTGGCTGGCTGTAGGAAGACTTGGAGTTAGAATTAAAAAATATAATATATTAAACAAATTACTTAAAAAATAAATAGAGTTGGAGGTCTTGCTGTGTTTCCCAGGCAGGCGTCTCAGGCTCCTAAGCTCACGTGATCCTACCGCCTCAGGCCTCCCGTAGTGCTGGGATTATAGCGGGAACCACCAAACCTGGCTAAGATTATTAATTCTTAATTCAGTACACTTCCCAGAACACTGTGGTCACTGGGATAATTTCTTGTGGTACCTTGAAAGAATGTGGGTTGAGCTTCAACTGTTTTGAAATCAAGGTAGTGGCTACATAGTAGTACAAATTATTCTTTAGGAGGAAAAAATTGAATGGTGTAAGTTCTTGCTTTATTTTTAATTATTTTATGTGTTTTTTACTTTTTTATTACTTATTTTATTAAAAATTTTAATTATTTTTATCTTACTTTTAAAAATTTTGAATTTTATTTTTTATTCTTTCTTTTATTTTTTATTTTTAAATTAATTAATTAATTAATATTTTACAGCCAGTGCCTTATCCATTAGGTGACTGGGGTTAAATTGTGCAAGTTTTAAGCTGCAATATTGGTTAAAATCTAGGGAAATTATGAATGTTACAATAATATGAAATCTTAAAGCCTGGATACAAGGCTATGGTATTTTAACTCCATTGTATCAGGCACTCTAAGTAGAAAGATATTGCTGAAAGGGTCTTTGTTTTATAGATTAGGAAACAGGAAATGGGGCCCCCAGAGAACTTAAATCACTTGTTTAAGTTCATTGGGCCACTTAGTGGATGTGGACCAGAATTTAGATTTCTTTCTTTCTTTCTTCTTTAAATTTTAGACCCAGGGGGCTACATGTGCAGGTTTGTTACAGGAGTACATTGCATGTAACTGAGGTTTGGGCTTCAATTGATCTCATTACCCAAAAGAAAACATAGCACCCAGTAGGTGGTTTTTCAACCCTTCCCACACCCACCTTTTGGAGTCCCTAGTGTCTGTTATTGCTATCTTTACGTCCTTTGTACCCAGTGTTTAACTCCTACCTATAAGTGAGAACACGCAGTGTTTGCTTTTCTCTTTCTGTGTTAATTTGCTTAGGATAAAGGCCTCCAACTGCATTCATGTTGCTACAAAGGACATGATTTAATTCTTTTTTTATGGCTGCATAGTGTTCCACTGTGTAGATGAACCAGATTTTCTTTATTCAATTTGCTACTGATGGGCACCTAAGCTGATACCGTGTCTCTGCTATTGTGAATAGTGCTGTAATAAACAAGTGAGTGCAGGTGTCTTTTTGGTAGAATGATTTCTTTCCCTTTGGGTATATATACAGCAATAGATTGTTGGGTTGAATGGCAATTCTATTTTCAGTTCTTTGAGAAATCTCCAATCTGCTTTCCACAGTGGCTGGACTAATTGACATTCCCACCAACAGTGTATAAGTGTTTTCCTTGGCTCTGCAACCTCACCAGCATCTGTTATTTTTTGACTTTCTAATAATAGCCTTTCTGCCTGACATGAGATGATATCTCATTGTGGTTTTTTTCTTTTTTCCCCACAACAAAACCACATTCAATCTCATTGTGGTTTTGTTTTTCATTTCTCTGATCATTAGTGACACAGAACTCAGGTTAGTTGTCTCCTATTTTGAGTACTCACCCACCACAGTACCAGTGTCTAGGAAAAAAATAGTTTCCTTTAATCTCTATTGATTTTACAGTTCAGGATTGAGTCTGCTCTGTAAAGTTAGGAATAGCTAACTACATTTACTCTAAACAGGAAGCTCTTCCTTATGGATACTATACTGTTATCATGGTCTATTTTGGGGAGAGAAGGAGAGTGTTATGGGCTGAATTATATCCTCCAAAAAGAAATATTGAAGCCCTAACCCCTAATACCTCAGAATGTGGCCTTATTTGGAAATAGAGTCATTGTAGATGTGATTAGTTGATATGAAGTCATGCTACAGTAGGGTAGGCCCTTAATCCAATATGACTGGTATCCTTATAAAGAAAGAGACACAGGGAGAAGGAAGCCATATGGAGAGACGGAGATACACAGGGAGAAGATGGCCCTAAATCAATGGAGGTGGACTTTGGAGTGATGCAGTTACAAACCAAGAGATGCCAAGGATTGCCAGCTGTCAGTCCACTTTGTGTTGCTATAAAGGAATATTGGCTGGGAATGGAAGCTTGTGCTTGTAATCATAGCACTTTGGGAGGCCGAGGTGAGAGGATTGCTTGAGGGCAGGATTTCGAGGCCAGCCTGCACAGCATAATGAGACACCATTTCTAAAAAAAAAAAAATAGCTGAGTATGGTGGCACACACCTGGAGTTCCAGCTACTGGGAAGGCTGAGGCAGGAGGATCAGTTGAGCCCGGGAGATTGAGTCTGCAGTGCTGCAGTGAGTGAGCTATGATTGTGCCAGTGCACTCCAGCCTGGGTGACAGAGCCAGACTCCATATTTCTAAAAAAGAAATAAAGTAAAGAAAGAAAAAAAAAGAAAAAAGGAATACCTGAGGCTGGGTAATTTACAAAGAAAAGAGGTTTATTGGGCTCATTGTTCTGCAGGCTGTACAAAAGGCATGCAACCAGCATCTGTTTCTGATGAGGGCCTTAGGAAGCTTTCAGTCATAGTGGAAGGCAAATGGCAAGCATAGTGAAAGAAGGAGCAAGAGAGTGATAGGAGAGGGAGGTGCCAGACTCTTTTTATCAACCAGATCTCCCATGGACTAATAGAGTGAAAACTCACTTATTACCTTGGGGAAGGCACCAAGCCATTCTTGAGGGATCTGCCTCCATGACCCAAACACCTCCGGTTGGGCTCCACTTCTAACACTAATCACATTTCAGCATGAGATTTGCAGGGGCTGAACATCCAAACTATAACATCAGGCACCACCAGAAGCTAGGAGAAGCGAGCAAATATTTTTTCCCTACAGGATTCAGAGGAATATGGTCCTGCCAATACCTTGTTTTTGCCACCTCTAGTCTCCAGAACTGTGGGAGAATACATTTCTATTTTTCTAAGCTTTGTGGTGATTTGTTATAGCAGCCACAGGAAACTAACCTAGGGAGCAAGTCAATGAGAGAATTCATTGGGACCTTCCCGATCAGTCTACTGATCAGTTTGCTCAAGACTCATGAAAGCTCACCAGCTTGGGGCATTTGTCCGTGGCTTCCCTTATACAGCATGGATTCCTATGGCTTTTCCTCACAAAGGTTTTCTAGAATTGGCTTTCCAAATGGGAGGAAGAATGGTGAAAGAGAGGGAACATAACATTTTCTTCTCTTCTTTTGTATTTGGAATTGACAAACTAGAGAAGAAAGCATGTATGATTTTATTGCCGTAGGTTCTGTATATGCATTTATAGGCTACCAGCATACTATTAGTTTGCATGATGCGTGTGCTGTTATCTTAGTTTCTTGCTGTTTTCCTTTTATTCTAGCCATCTTAATACTATTCTTTGGGATTCAGACTTGTCAAGCTGTCTGGATTATAAAAGTGTGCCTTGTACTAGAAGGTGGAAATGTGGAATTTCCCTAAAAAAAAAGCAAAAAAAAAAATCAAAAAAAGCAAATAAACCAGATCCTTCTGACTGCTTATTCTAACAATTTGCCCTTCTCTTATTAAGTTGTGAATTAATTTGACAAAAATTACCTAATAAGTATAAATTCCTATATTCTATAAGAATCGAACAGCTTTTCCTTTGGCAAAAATTCACATTATCTAAAATAATTACTGCATAATACTTTGACTATCATTACTTTTATCATCATTGTTAGATCTATGAGTTGGAGAACTGTGTTTGTTTTCTGAGACAGGATCTCACTCTGTTGCCCAGGCTGGAGTGCAGTGGCATGATCATGGCTCACTGCAGACTCCACCTCCCAGGGCTCAGGTGATTCTCCTACCTCAGAATCCCAGGTAGCTGGGACCACAAGTAAAATTAGCCACAGTGCCTGGCTAATTTTTGTGTTTTTGGTAGAGACAGAGTTTCTGCGTGTTGCCCAGGCTGGTCTTGAACTCCTGGGCTCAAGCAGTCCTCTCTCCTCAGCCTCTTAAAGTGTTGGGATTACAGGTGTGAGCCACTGCACCCATGAATTGGTGAAATTCACATCATTTTTTAAGGTTAAAAATTAAGAGAGTATATTTTAATCTCTCATTTCCTTCTATTCACTGGTAAGACTGTTCTACGTAACTAGTAAACAGACTTCCAAATTATACAAAGTTATGTTCTAACTTACTGTCTTATTAACTTCCCCAGAGACCTACCAATGCCAGAAGTAATAATTATTATTTGGACAGGAAATTGATGTGAGAACTTATCTAGGTCTTGAATTCAGAAGTAGCAAAAATCCATTTCCAGTTAGAATTAGCTATGCTGTGTTAGAGATTTGTAATATAAATGTCGTAAACATTTGTTTTCTTGAATAACGTTAGGATATATATTTTTGACATGTAAATGCTAGAAACTATTCCAAAGCAACTTTATTTAAGTTGGTATTTGCGAAGGTGGTTCAAAAAAATTTTTTTCCTTATATGTTTAACTTTATGCTGTCCAGCAGTCAAATACAGTGATACTGGTTCCATTTCCAGGTAGACATACCTTTGGATTTTCAAACCACTAGTTGTCTTGGATTTGCAGTGATCCTTCCATGTTCATTCATTCATTTCATTTCCTCATTATTTTTCTCAGTTTTTTTTTGTTAAATATTGCAGATTATATTTCTCAAAAGTCAAAATAAACTATATTAATAAAGTTTTTGTCTAGTTGGAAACATTTGTCTCCCTTCTGTATTGACTTTGATATCAAAAAATTAAAAGGTAGAATTATGTCATTATTTTATCATGGAAGTTTTGAGAAATGCTGATTGCTGACATAAAAATTCCAAAGGTAAGACTGGGCGTGGTGGCTCATGCTTGTAATCCCAGCACTTTGGGAGGCCGAGGTGGGCAGATCACATGAGGTCCAGAGTTCGAAACCAGCCTGGTCAACATGGCGAAACTCCATCTCTACTAAAAATACAAAAATTAGCCAGGCGTGGCAGTGCGCACCTCTAATCCCAGCTACTGGGGAGGCTGAGGCAGGAGAATCACTTGAACCCAGGAGGCAGAGGTTGCAGTGAGCTGAGATTGTGCCACTGCACTTTAGCCTGGGCAACAGAGTGAGACTCCTTCTCAAAAAAAAAAAAAAAAAATCCTGAAGGTATAACTGCCTACTGACTCAGTAGTTACAAAGTTCTATCTCAAAAATGTCATCTGGGTCATGTGGGTCAGTGTTCTAGGGTAGATCTTGACAGTTGACTTTTCTAATGAGCTTCTGTGGGATGCCATTGCTGCTGGTTTGGACATCACTCGAAATAGCAAGAATGTAGTCATCACTTTGTCCTTTCTGGAAACAGAACTCTTTCTACTGAGAAACCCATTTTATGTGGTATAAAATATGACCCAGGTGTTGGCCAATCACAATCTCTCTTAAGAAGTGATTTTGGTGCCAGATACGGTGGTTCATGCCTGTAATCTTAACACTTTGGGAGGCCAGGAGGGAAGATTGCTTGAGGTCAGGGGTTCAGAACCAGCCCGGGCAACATAGCAAAACCCCATCTCGACCAAATATACGTAAATTAGCTGGTGTGGTGGTGCATGCCTGTAGTCCTAGCTACTTGGGAGGCTGAGGTGGGAGGATGGTTTGAGCCTGTGAGATGGTGGAGGTTGCGATGAGCGGAGATTGCACCATTTCCGTCCAGCCTGGGTGGCAGAGCCAGACCTGGACTCAAAAAGAAAAAAAAAAAGTGATTTTTGGGACTCTAGGTGGTATGTCATCCTTCAAGTATAAAAGGGGTCATCTTTCCTGGTCTATCTAACATGAAAAAGTAAGGCTAACATGAAAGAATAAGGCCAATATAAAAAGGCATAAGATGAAGCAATAAAAAAGTATGTCCCCGGGGCATTATTTGGATTCCTGGATTCAGATGTGTTTAATATATTTTATTCCTGGAATTACAAGTTAATATATTCAGATTTTTCTTAAGCAAGTCTGAATTTCTCCCTATCCTACAACCAAAAGTACTGGTAAATATACCAAGTTCAGCCATTCAACAAATTATAACTAATGGCAATAGGACTTTGATCAAAGTGTAGTTGAGTTAATACAAAAGCAGAAGATAATTCATGCTCTTATGTAACCTAAGGGACGTGTGCTGAACTCAACGTCTATAAGTATTCTAATACAGTCTTAGAAGCAATGTGGTGACTGTCCAATATAACTGATTTACAGCATTATCTTCTTACTTAAAAGATGTGTAACGCTTTGGGAGGCTGAAGGGGGAAGGATCACCTGAGACCAGGCGTTTAAGGCCAATCTGGGCAACAAAGCAGGACTCTTGTCTCTATAAAACACTAGCTGGGCATGGTGGCACATGCCTGTGGTGCTAGCTAATCTGGAGGCTGAGGCAGGAGGATAGAGACCCAGTCTTGGAAAAAAAAAAAGAAGTATAAGCTCACACCTCCAGTGGTGAAAATGACCTTGGGTAGCTACTTTTCCACTTTGTAGATGAGGAAATCAACTTGCATTTTGTTCTATGCTCCATCTAAAGTTACTGAACCCAGAACCTAGGTCTACCCTTCTCATTCTACAAGTCCCCTCTTCCACACTTTCATTGTTTTTCCTTATTATTTATTTATTTATTTTTAAACAGAGTCTCACTCTGTCACCTAGGCTGGAGTACAGTGGTATGATCTTGGCTCACTGCAGCCTCTGCCTCCCGGGTTCAAGTGATTCTTGTGCCTCAGCCTTCTGAGTAGCTAGGATTACAGGCGCATGCACGCCCGGCTAATTTTTGTATTTTTAGTAGAGATGGAGTTTTCCCATGTTGGCCCGGCTGGTCTTGAACTCCTGACCTCAGCAGATTCACACCTCAGTCTCCAGAGGTGCTGGGATTACGGGCCTGGCTTGTTATTCCTTAATGTATTAAGACTTTATTATGTTATCGCTGGCTTCTGGTTGAGTGAAAAGGATGACAGTACTTCCTAAACTTAAGTGGCTATAAATGTATACAAAATGTATACATTTGTATGTCTATGCCAGGCTCTGTGGCTCTTGCCTGTAATCCCAACACTTTGGGAGGTCAGCAGGATTGCTTGAGACCAGGAATTTGAGACCAGCCTGGGCAACATAGCAAGATATCAGCTCTACAAACATTAAAAAAAAAAAAAATTAGCAGGCATAGTGGCACGTGCCTGTAGTACCAGCTACTGGGGAGGCTGAAGTGGGAGGGTCTCTTGAGCCTGGGAGGTAGTGAGCTGTGATCACATCACTGCACTCCAGCCTGGGCAAAAGCGCAAGACCCTGTCTCAAAAAACAAAACAAAAAAACCCAAAGTGTATGTCTAGATGCCTCTTTGTAACGTACTTCGCATGTGAATATGTATTTGGGAAGAAATATTGGAGAATCATATAGTAAGGCCCATATACAACTTGATAACTCATGCATGAATGTATAAACACTGTAAGAAAAATTCTAAATGTGACTCCAGAAGTACTTCTAAGGTTATCAGACACTGTAACATTGATTCTTTTAAGACAAATAATATTCACTGTTTTTAAAATTTAAAGAAATTTAGAAATATTCTTCAAAAATTAGAAATTAATGTAACTTTTAGGCCAGGCGTGGTGGTTTGCGCCTGTAATCCTAGCACTTTGGAGGCTAAGTGGGGTGGATCACTTGAGTCCAGGACTTTGAGACCAGCCTGGGCAACATGGCAAAATCTCTACAAAAAACACAAAAATTAGCTGGGCATGGTGGGGCATGCCTGTAGTCTCAGCTACTTGGGGGTCTGAGGCAGGAGGATTGCTTGAACCTGGGAAGTCAAGGCTGAAGTGAGCCGAGATCCTGCTACTGCAGTGCAGCCTGGGCGATGAAGTGAGACACACTCTTAAAAACAAAAAAAATGTAACTATGTTATGTTTATGTACTCTTGAAATACTGGTAATTTCAACACAACACAGTGAGAAGGAATTGGTGCCTGTAAGTGAATTATTTTACCTGGTTAAGTTTGCTTCATATTTAAGACTGAAATTTAGAGTCTGGACATGGTGTCTCACGCCTATAATCCCAGTGCTTTAGTGTTTGAGGCCAGGAGTTTGAGATCAGCTTGGGTAACATAGTGAGACCACGACTACAAAAAAATTAGAAAATTAGCTGGGTGTGGTGGTATGCACCTATAGTCCTAGCTACTTGGCAGGCTGAGACAGGAGGACTGCTTTAGCCTAAGAGTTGGTCAGTAATTTTCTTTAGTACAGACCTAGATACAATTCTTACCCAGAATGGCTTAAAATGGAGTTTAATTATAACAGTTTAATGTATTTGCATGTATGGTGAGTTACTAATATGATCAAGATTCAAATAAATCTCCAAACAATTATACAAAACAGAACAAAACAAAACACTTTATTTTCCACAAGGAAGAGCAATAGGAAAAATTAAATCATTTCCCACATATTGTTTTCTTAAAACAGAGCCTACAAGAACATATTCAGCACCAAATAAAAAAGGAAAAAAAAAGAGAAATTACAAACAGCCATAGAATATAATCTATAAAGCAAACATTTAATATTGCACTTTGTTTTGCTAACATTTTGGATTTTACTTTTCCTAATTGAAAAATCAGGAATCTATCTTGAATACTGGAATACAACTGTGAACCTCACATCTTATGTCAGGAATTGACCAATATTTTTAAAAAAGTAATGCCTCTAAAGAAATACTTTTTAATGGGGAAAATAAAACTTTATTTGATAAAGTTTTATACATTTTAAAGTTTTATCACATTTTGTGATCCAGTGCCAATTATCAGAATATTGGTCATTCTTGCTTCATGTGTTATTTGTAAGAGTATATAATGACAAGTATTCCAATGCTATGCATATCAACAATTGTTCCCTAGTCAGACATAAGAGAGAAAAGGGATTTTCTGACAATCCCCCCCAAAACAAAAATAAAACCACCAAATGCCCTTTATGCCAAATATTCCATTAGCTTTTTTTGAGGGGGACATTCACAAAATGATTTAACAATAAAAAAATACTTCACCCCCATTTCCTTATTATCTAGTATTAGTTTGCTACGGGAGCCCAAACCCTTTAACCGAATCACTTAAAACGCGATTCATTTTTACACTGGGCTTTCTTCACCCTGTCAGCATTTTTCAAACATGAATTGTCTTCCATGTTTTCTTAAAGGCCACTTATGGAAAAGCCTATTTGTTTTGTATGAGCTTTAAGACAGTATTTAACCAGGTCAAGCACCAAGCCAGAGCTACTATTATTTTCAACCACTTTATTAACTGTGGGGTTAAATGGCAGGATAGATGTAACACCCATTTTACACGTATGTTGCAACATCAGAGATGCTGGTTTTCTTTAAAAACATCAGAGCTGAATTCCTTCTAAAATACAACAACAACAACAACAAAATAAGTACACTTGGTACCTTGGAAAATGCTGAAATGCTATCACGAATGCTGGTATATTTGTTATGAGCCAACAGAAAATTACCTTTAATATAAACTATAATTTACTGATGTGATTGTTCTTCCTATGTAATCTATACATGATCAAAGTGAGTGATTTCTCATGTTTAGCAAATTGTTCTTTAGGTAATGAAAACAGTATTCTCATTAGAAAACACAAAATACAAAAGATTTATCGCAGCAAACGTTCTAGTATTTTAAATTTTGAAGTTATATACTTTTGGAATAAAGTTGAGTTTTCATGCTGTATCAAGCTTGAGCAAGATAGCAAAGGTACAAATTGAGCTCTCTAATCATAATCTTAATATATATATTCCTGCTCATTAATATACTTTGCACCAGCAAAACGATTTCCAACATATGTGTTTTGGAGGTAATTAAGTAACTCTGTATAAAATAAATGCACTTTTCCCTCCTTTCCCCAGTGAATGGAAAACTTCTATACTTTTAAAATAATAATAATAAAATAATTTTTAAGAGCAACAGCCCTCAACTCTTTGCTGGTGCCTGCCATACTGCCTTTCTTCACTCCATTCTTAGCTCAGCTAGTTTTTCTTGCATGTCATGATAAAAAGGGAATGTGGGTGGGTTATAACTTTTGTGTATGTCCCGTTTCCAAATTTCCCTCTCCAAAAAGCCAACCAAATAAACGAACAAACAAAAAAAAAAAACAGTGCAACAAAACACAAATAGCATTCCAACAGTTTGGCAAGTGATGCGTTCACCTGAGATTAAGTGATTTTAGGCAGTCAGTAACAAAATGCTGCTTTGCTGTAATAGTAGAAAGGCAACAAATTTTTAAAAGAAACCAAGAAGGTATACAATCTTGACAGTCTCTTATTAGCTTCCTCCTCTCATCTCTTTTTTCCCCACATTATCTGTTGCGTATCTACTACAGTAGGCTGCAAAACATACAGCAAAAAGGATTGGCTTGAAGGCATTTGATGTTTGTAAATAAATCCACAATTGGATCCAAGCTGAAGAGGTGATACATGGTCAGCCTAGTAGGACAATTCTGAGCATGTGCATACGCAGGTAAAGTCCAGGCTATGTTAAATTAAAAAAAAAAATGTCAGTGCGTTTTTTCATGTTAAAGTTTTTTCAAAGCTTTCTTTTGTTCCTTGTTGTGCTGACCACAAACAAGTTTTAAGAGTATCAAGAGTCTGGCAAAAATAGAAAAAAAAAAAAAAAAAAAAAAAAAAGCTGTAGTGACATTGAACCGCACAATGTAAGCATTGAGCATGTGCAAATTTTCAAATCAAAAGAAGGAAATCATCCCTCTTTACAACGTGGTGTCTTGACACGTACGACCATAGGCTAAGAAGACTGCTCTGAGTATGTGCCAGTTTTAAAAGAGAAAAGCTTAGATCTTCAAGCATGTTGGAGCAGTCCCAGAATGTTGCTGTAGGCTTCTAAAGCATGATCACTGGTTGTTTCATGTATTCGCCATTTTTCTGGGCAAAAGCAATTCCACTTCCTCTGAAACGTGTCTCCAAGATACTTCTCTGTCCTCAGCCGGAAGAGATACAGTTCGGAACCCACATCAACTTGATTCAACCAAGCGTTCCTTCAACGAGAGGGGCAGGATGGTCTATCATCTGCTGACTGATCAGGATTTGGATCAATCTAGAAAGAAATGAGAAAAAAGTTTACAGAGTTATTTCATGAGGTCTAGGAAGAATGCAGCAAATGACTACAATTCTGAATACTAGTCAAGAAATGTAATCAGAGAGAGCATACACAGCTTGTTAGCATATTGTATCCAATTATAGCATATTGTATCCAATTATTCTCTTTTAATATCTGAAATGCTATGTGGGGAGGAAAGGGTGCTGGTACCTATAAAGTACCTGATATTTAATTACTGGATTAACAAGATTTATAAAGGTATGTCTGAATAGTCCCCTATTTCACAAAAATTAACAGTAAAATTTTATCATTGAAAGAAGACTTGCTTAGTACTTTAGTAGTACTTAATTAAGACCTCAATACACAATGTAGAATATCTTCATAGCAATCATCTCCTTTTGTAAAGTACCCCTTTTCATCCTTCTACAAAAAAGTTAACTCATTGCTTCCTCTGACTTTGGAAAAATGAAATTGTGTAAACAATTCTCTTTGTTTATACAATGTGCAAACAATTTGTTTACTCACATAAACAATGTGCTTATGTGAGGTAATAACTCATGGGTGTAAAACTCCAGAGATGGCCAAAAATGCAGTGTGTGTATCAGGAGGTAAAACTGCTGAACCCAAAATACTCAAGAGGTTTCCTCTCACCTTCTTTATCTTTGGAGTGGCTTTCATATGTATATATTTTAATGAAAAGTTGCTTCTCAGGTACAAAAGAATGGTCACAGAAAAGCAAATTGTTGGGTTTAATATATTTTTTACTGAAAGAGCTTTTGGATGAGACCCATCCACTTGCATTTAAATGTGGAACAACCCAAATTGCCTCAGAAGCTTTAGGTAAAACACATTTTTGAAGGAAAAAAGTCAAATAACTCTCAGTTAAATCACACCCTGAACATATTTCAGGGTTTTAAAAGTTGCAAATTATCTTTCGTGCTTTTTAAAAGGAGGCAGAATTTTCCCACAAATTGCTTAAAAGTGAACTATACTTAGATTGCCATTCTTTTTAAAATGCCTCCTTGGACAGCCAGGGAGCCTCAAATCAAGCCAGAAATGACTGACTTATAATAAGCAAGACAGAAATGTCGAAGTAAAAATGTAATGACAAAATCTGTAGCAAGTGACAGAACACTTTTAGCATCTAACAGAAATTTTATGTATTAGAAAATAGATAGAAAAAAATTATGTCTCATCAAGAATTCTGAATATTCTATAATCAATGAATGAAGAAGATCTCATATTACTGCATCCAAAGGAAAACTGACCCTTCCAGTTATGGTGTTTAAAAAAAAAGAGAGAGAAATTTGATGAACCATCCCCCTGATGTTTAATTTGGGAGTAATATTTCAGTGTAAAACAGCTATGTAAATTACAGTAACCAAAAGAAAAAGCTGATTCTAGTAATTTACAGAATTATTTTGGTATCAAAACCAACTCCAAAACCCCTTAAAAATGTGTACTAGTGGCTAAAGTCTGAAATATCGTGAAATTGCTGGATACCCTACCTACTTACTCCTTGTCTTTACATATACTGTTCTTCCTGTCTTTTGAGGACTACTCATTCTTCAAATTCAGCTTAACAGTCACCTTTTCAAGAAGCCCCACCTGATTCCCAAGACCCAATAAGCTGCTCCTCAAATGAGCTGTGCATTTTAACACATTATTATGTAATATTTTGCTTCTTAGCTTGTTTTCCTCAGTAGTCTGTGGGTTTCTCCTAAGGGCCATGTTTTATTTACATTTAAGTGCTTAGCTGCCATCAATATGAGATAAATGAAAATAGTCTAACCATGTGGGAATGTTGTTTTAAGATGTTACCACAAATACATTATTTCTTATGACTAAGAATGTCAAAATATGCAAGAATTGGAAAAGAATCATGAATAAGATAAATTCTAGCTATTTAATCAGTGTTTGCAAAATGCCAGTTCTTCCTATTGATGCTTGGATATACAAAATTCTTCCTTCAAAAAATGTGTCTCAAGATACAAGTTTAAGAGAAAAAAAAATTAGTAATTCAACATGAGGTTAGATCGTTATCTTAATTAATTCCCTAATAAGTGAACAGTCCTACCTCTGTCTCAAACTTAGTAAATACTGATGACCTTAATCTTAACTTTTACTCTGTCGTTTTAAATTATTTGTTCTGTTATTATCATGACAATCAAGATCTAATTACATTTTAAAAAAAATGCCTGCAATGCTATTTCCCAAGACAGCCAGTTCATTTCATACTTAAGGAGTAGGTACTTACCTCTGAATAAAGAGGCGGAGGCAAGAACCGAAACTCCTGGATATATGCAAACAGTGGTCCTTGAAGCGCTCTCTCAAAGTCATCACAAGCATTCACTGGTGCAAGATTGTTCCGTCTTTGTTCCTCTGTTACCACTTCTGCATAGCTGGGTGGTGCTGAAGGAAAAAGATACACGCAATTCGAACAGCATGTTCTTATGCATGTCAAAATACACAAAATAGTAGGTATTAAAAAGCAATGTCAAGGTAAAATAATAATTATTTGTTTGGTGATTAAAACTATAAAGACATATAATCAAAACTGAATATTAGGGGCACATCTACTTTCTTTAGGAGAAGATTACGTTCATCTAGGGTCATAAAATATCAGAAGCAAAATAATTTTCTTGATAATAATAGTAAGAGATTAAGCTTAGTTATGTATTATCAAATTACCTTCAGGTCTTTCAGGAAGTGATAAACTGAGCCAGTTCATATTCATGCTACACTGACTGCTTACACTTGAGGTTCTGCTACCAAATGGATGTAGAGGAATGGTACCGATGACAAGTGGCAAATTAAGAAATAAATCCATAGCTCCAGGAATATCCACATATACCTAAACATTGCAAAGAAATATTACGTTTAGAATGCCAAGTATGATATCTTTTTCAAACACTAATAACCAATTTTAATGTTATTTGAAACCCCCATTTACTTCATTTTTTATCTTACATACATGAAAAGTTTCTCTTTTATGTATAATTCTGTATAGTACATTTACATATAAGGTATAATTATAAGTCAAACTATATAAAGAGTTATGTATTTCATATGTCACTATATATGGAATTAAAAAACCTGGATATAAGACAAAATTATGTCTCCATAACTTTAAGATTAAAAACAAAACAAAACAAAACACCAAAGACTTCTTGGGCCAGGCACTGTGGCTCAGCCTCTAATTCCAACACTTTGGGAGGCCATGGTGGGTGGATCACTTGAGCCCAGGAGTTCAAGACCAACCTGGGCGACATGGTGAAACTCGATCACTACAAAAAACACAAAAATTATCCAGGCCTGGCTACAGGCACACTTGTAGTCCCAGCTACTTGGGAGGCTGAGGTGGGAGGACCACTGGAGCCCAGAAAGCAGAGGATGCAGCAGAGCTGAGACTGTGCCGCGGCACTCCAGCCTGGGTGACAGGTGTTTCAAAAAAGAAAAAAGAAAGGAAAAAACCTCTTAAATGTGTACATACCATTAGTGAATATTCCACACGGATTATACTACAGTCGAGGATAGAGGGAGAAACTGGTGGAATTTTCAGCAACTTGCCATTCCACGTCTCTGTCTTTCCAGATGATAAGGATTCCCCACGCAAATTAGCCACAAGCTGTTTTACTTCCTTCATTTTCCCTTTGGCATAGAAGGCCTGTGTTTGGTAAATGGCTGCCTTTGGCACCACCATTCGGGAAGAGCAGTTCTCAATCTCAGCAAATATCTGAATTGATTCACCTAGATAGGGAAAAATATATACATATCTACTGTTAGAAAAAAAAAAAAACAAAAGAAATCAAGATTCTTTTTTTTTTGAGACGGAGTCTCGCTCTGTCGCCCAGGCTGGAGTGCAGTGGCCGGATCTCAGCTCACTGCAAGCTCCGCCTCCCGGGTTTAGGCCATTCTCCTGCCTCAGCCTCCCGACTAGCTGGGACTACAGGTGCCCGCCACCTTGCCCGGCTAGTTTTTTTTATTTTTTTTATTTTTTTTTTATTTTTCACTAGAGATGGGGTTTCACCAGGTTAGCCAGGATGGTCTCGATCTCCTGACCTCGTGATCCGCCCATCTCGGCCTCCCAAAGTGCTAGGATTACAGGCTTTAGCCACCGCGCCCGGCCAAGAAATCAAAATTCTTAAAGCTAAAGTAAGAAAGAGCAACTAACATGCACGAAAAGGTGTCCTAGGAACTGCAAATAACTTAAGAGTCATAGAAATGAACTAATCAGTAGCTATTTGAAAAAGGAAACTACATTCTACTTTGTGAAAAAATCAAATGGAAAAGCACAATTTGTTATTTCACAAAAGAATACTATATTATGTTGAAATTTAATAGTCATAAATTTATACACAAAAGCTAAGTGAAGAAAGTTTTTTGTGGGAATCTACCTCATACATACCTGGGGTATAGCCCTTCCTTTCAATTTTGGCACTTAAGGATATTGGGCCTGAGGTACAGAACCAGCAACAGAGTGTCTTTTCTTTTGTGCCTGCTTGGGGTGACTGTAAGAAAACAATTTAGAGAAAAAGGTCAGTGTATGGATTAGTACAATCAATACCAGAACATTTTAAAATATAATCCTAAATTTGTGGAAAATTAAAAATTAAAACTGGTTTTGCTTTTTTTTGTATCCAGATATACTTATTTTTTAACTAACCGATGGTTTTGAATTATACCATTACTTTTATTTTTATATAAATTTCCATTCAATTAGAAAAAAAGGTACAGCGTGTACAGCCTTTCCCATAAACAGTTTTTTAGTTCACACTATTTACAAATACAGTAATTAAAAACCAACCAAATAAAAAAAACCCTTTCCACATTCCATTTAAACTGCCTTAAAAAGGCAGCACAGAAAGCAATCTGACTATAATTCCAAATGTTAACATCTTTCTTTGAGAATAAAAAAAAATGTAAAAAAGGAAAATGCCCATTTCTTATTTGCTTTAAAGATGTTATCATTTGTTTAAACCAAATAAAGTTTTAAGTCAAATTTGATTTATTCTCAGACAAATGCAATTAAAAATAGATTCTTTTAAAAAAGGAGTTAAGTTTTTTTATGAAAGGAATGATTCCCCATTATTTGACAACTATCCCTCTATTGGAATAATAAAGTATAGTACAAATTTTAGATTATGATATTGTCAAGTTACGTGATACTGTATTACAAAAAAAGATACTACTGTCCTTCTTCCACTCAAATCATCCAAGGACCAGATTTGTTTTTTGTTATGGCTTTTGTTACTCATATTGTGAGTAAGAGATACTTCACATCATATACTGGTCTTAGTTTCATATTTACTTAAAGGTACTACAATGTCAAAATATGAGCATATTTTCATTAATTTCAGTGTTCTTGACTGTATTTAAGAAAATGTATATTTATGAAATTTTAAAAGAAAACCAGTATTTTAAAATTATGACAACTGCATAGTTTAGGTGATTGATTATTCTTTAATATTTATATGCCAAAAACAAAGAATGAATAATTCAGTCAATTCTTACCAGTAATGAAGGAGTGTTGATATCTATATGCTCAAAGACTGTAAATTCCTTCTTTAATTTTACTGGTAGTAGCCAAGGCCTGTGCAATTCGGCTTTCACCCAATAGCGCACACTGCCATGTCGGCCTTCGAATGAGGTAGCAAGTGGTCTGTGCAGAATATAAAGGTCAATATATTAATTTTATACCTCTTTCTAACAATTACACAGTAGGTCAGAATAGAAGTGTTAATATATTGTATTGTTTATGTACCAATGAGGTATCAAACATGTAATTTAAAAAATTTCCAAAGGGATAAGTCATTGGGGAAAACACTTTCTATTTCCAAGTAACAATAAACAATAAATATCTTTAAAATTTTGCTTTAAAAAGCCAGAAGAATACAATCCATTTAAACTAAGAGGAGGCTACTTTTAATGATGGTGGCAAAATTATGAAAGTTTAATGGACATTTTTTGAAAAGGCCAAGAATTCAAAAACAAAGTTGAGAATGGTTTAACTATTTCTACTGATAAATTCTAGACACTGGTTAAACATTCAGACCAAATTCCCTATAGTACTCCACTTCTCATTAGCCAGATTATCATCTTTTATAGTAACTAATTAAGGTCTAGAAAAGCCTGGAATAGTCATTATAGTTTCAAAATTTCACATTTCGTAAGTTTACTGAAAACTACTTTTATATCTCTCAGTTTACTCATTTTCTAATTCTTATGTGGCTGTTCTCTAACTTTACAGGCTTCAAAAGAAAAAGTCCTCTTGATCTATGTCAAGAGAATCACATTTTTTTTTTTAACTGTCAGATTTTACTTGCGAAAGGCTTTATTTTAGCCAGTTCAGTCTCTTTCATAATTTCATTAGTAAAATACTCAATGTTCAGTTAGTTACAAGGAAGAGTGCTAGCTTAGATTAGTATAAGGAACACTGGTGTTTTCACATTTTTTTTTTGCATTTTAGACTCCCATATTAACTTGTATATAGCAGAGAAATAAAATCTTAAACTATATGCTAATAGTTATCCAAAATTTATGTTAAATGACTTTGGTTTACAGACAGAATTTTAACATTAAATGACCCTGAAAATACTCAGGCCCCATATTAGCCTTATTCTATCGACAGACTTTAATATTTTTCTCAGGAATTAGATAAGGGCATTATATTCCAAATAAAATTCTCAAATAATATAGTAAATAGAATTTTCTAAAAAATACCATTTATGACTTCTCTCTTTATATAACATCTCAAGCACTAGAATTAACAAATGTAGAATTATGTACATTTGTCACCTGACAAAATCTTATATATTCTGTTTATTCTCCAGAATAATCGGCACAAGTGCCATTTTGCAGGTTTTAGTATTTGCTAAAAGGCATTTTTTTAAAAAAAAAGTTTGTATAATCTCTTCCAACAATCTGTCAGTAATTCAAGAATGTACCACTTTCCTTTTTCCTTTCTTACTAGATTCCAAGTTTTATATCAATGTATCCTTGATGTATTTTTCCTTTTAAGCTTGGGTCATATCTCTTGTGTGACCTTCCCATTAGTTCTTTGTACAGAAGTTATTAAGTTCATATCAGGAGAACAACATTTCTAAAGTTAGGATATTCCTAATTATTTTTACTTTTGAAAGTTACTGCTATTCGTTAGTATTAGCAGAAAAGGTGGAACACAGAATTTTTTATAAATTGAAGCTACTGAGACTCGATAGGGTCTTTTCTCATAATGATAACTGATAATAAACTAAGTATAAAGTGGTTATTATTTGACTAGCACCTTCCAATTCACTCATGTTAAAGGAAACACTATTCCTATTTTAAAAGCTTCATGAACATTGGGATAGAATACTGAAAATTGAGTATGCTTTCTATAATTTTGCCACGGTAGATTAAAAAAGTAGCTTCTTATGTTTAATATATTGTTTTCCTCTAGCAAGTTCCAGTCATGAAAAGGGTTTTTTTTTTCAACTAAAAGTGTTTAAATTTAGAATACTTAATTTTAAAGTAATGCTCTGATCATGGGTATGTATAAAATGCCTATTACTTATAATACTTACGTCTGTGGAAGCTCGAAGCTGAATGCATATTCATGCCTTCCTGAATGAATAGTGTGGAAGCCTTCTTCGGAATTATCATCATCTAAAACAAACATAAAAAGAAAACAAAGAATTTATTATTTGACATTTACATACTCCGCAGGGTGGCATAACTTTAAAGATGCTTACATAATAATTAAGACCACAAAACAAGCTTTGGAGTCTGAGAGATCCGAGTTCTAATTCTAACTTCATCATTTCCTCTGGACAAAATAAAAATCCCGTTTTCAGCTGCCTTATCTGTAAAATGGGGATAATGAATACTCACACCCCACAGATTTTTGTTTTTTTAAATGGAAAATGACCCAAACTGTTGATAAAATAGTATATATACTCAAAAGGCTCGGGTCTCACATCATGGTAAGATAATGCTATCTTTGTCTCCAGCTGTTTGCTTAAATTTATCGCATGAAGACTACAATGTATCAAATAAAAACTGTTCAGGCAACCCTTTTAAAATATGTCAGTTTAGGGGGAATAATGCCAAAGATGTGAATAGGATACTCCAAAACCACTAGAAAACTTTGTCAAATAGATGGAGTAAAAAAAAAAAAAAAAAAAAAAAAAAAAACCACACTTTTTTTTAAATTGCGTTTTTAAAAAAAAAAAGAAAAAAAAAAAAAAAAAAAAAAAAAAAAAAGGCACACACATTGATTTTAATGTCAGTTTTGTAACTAAAAATAATTATTTATTGACTTAAAGTGATCACAACACTCAGTCCTAGCAACGATTAAAATTTGCATAAACTATACCTTAGATCATTACCAAGAACCGCATTTAGGAGGTGCCTGCTTATAAGGAAACAATATTGTCCGACATTCTTTAAGAAGATGAAGTCTAATTATTAACAGTTTCCAGTTTCTATAAAAAAGGGATGACCTTTCATTTTACAACAAATTTTTTTGGTCAAATTTGTTTTTCAAGTGGCATGAAAATAAAGAAATATAATCGAAAATATGGGAGGGGGTTCTAGATCATTAAAATGCTTATTTAGCGTTCTAAATAATTACAGAAATATCTTTTAGTTTTCTCGGTGTAGAAACCTTTACGATTAGCCCCCAGAGTAGAAAAAACTGGCATATTATTTAACTTTCCTTCAGCAAAGTATTGAATATACACAAAAAACGTGATGCCTCCCTGATATCAAACGAGAAAAGGGGGGAAAAGCATGTATACGTCGATACTTTTATTTAAAAATCACGATACTTTTATTTAAAAATTGTATGTCTCCATACAATTTTCCTCGTCCCCTGTGCAAATCCCCTGAACAGATTTCAGAACCAAAACTAGCTGATGAGCTGGGGGCCATTTAAATTCGCTCCCCTCGAAGGCGCCCAAAGTTCGCCTTCCTCTCCCTTTCTTCCCTCTTCGCTCCCTTTTTGTGCCAGCTCAGCAGTCTCATTGAGGCGAGCGGCGGCGGCCGCGCCGTGGTAAACAAGTGCCGGGCTGTCAATCAAGAACTAGACCGGAGCAGGAGAGGACCGGCCTAAACCGGCGCGAGCAGATCCCAGCCGGCCTGCCCGCGCGCCGCCGCCGCCGCCGCCCGCGCGCCCCGCTATACATACGGCATACGTCGCGCGGCGCTCGCGCCCGTGCCCGCACAACCTAGCCTGCTGGACGAGGGGCGGGGCGAGCGAGCCGCGGCGCTTCCGCTTTACACGCCCCAGCCGGCGACCGGTTCGATCTGGCTCGGGCCACTCTGACACCTTTAGTTTCGGCGAGGGAAACTGGGGCAGCCGAGGGGAGGCGGGGGCCTGAAGCTTTCAGAAAACAATAGGGGAGGGGGCAAATGATACCCTTCTAAGCCCCCACCCAGATTTCGATATTGGAATCATTTTCTTTCTTCCCCGGGCCAGCCTCTGCTCTGTCTACTCAGGTCAACTCAAGGTAGCCAGTGTGGCGACCGGAGAGGTCGGGGAACACGCTTTGTTTCAGAAGCGTTCACAGGAGTCCCCTGACACCTCCCACCCGAAAGATAGCTAAGGGGGGGTCTTGCCAACCCTTCCCATCCAACTTCCATCTGAAAAGGATTTTCTGCTAAAGTTGGGTCCAGGGCCATCCGGCACCTGTAAGGCCGGCAGGAGCGTCTGCCCTCAACTCAGCTAAAGCCTGAAGTCGTTTCCTTTCGATGGTCCTTAGCAGGCCCAAAAGAGGGGCGACAGAATGTGATGTGACACGTGCCGGGCGCCCCCAGAAGCCCGGGAACAAACGTGAGTACGGACTGGGTGGGGGTCGCTCTGGAGGGACCTTTACCGGCGCACGCCGGTTTCCTAGCCTCGCCCCAGCAGCGGCGCGAGCCCCCTCTCCCCACCCGCCCGCGCCCAATCCAATCAGCGCCTGCCATCGCCTTAGCAACAGGCTAACAAACCTGGCTCCGCCTATCCCAGGCGCCCGGGGCGGGGTCTCAGTTACCAGGCTAGTTTGAGAGCTCCCAATTTCAAGTCATTGAAACTATTCCAAACTGAGCTCGTCTACGCGTTGCAGGGTTTGGGGGGCATTTTGTTGGGTGTGCAGGGCATTTAGTTTTCTTTACCATGAAATCATGGTGTAACTAATGAAATTATATTTGTCCTCACAACTCATTGTTCTACTTTTCCCCCATTGCAAGTCTCAACCTCTTGAAGAAAAATCTGTTTCACCCATTTCATAAAAGGTTGCAATATTCAGAAAGATAGAAACACAAACTCATCTATCTGCTTTTCAACAAATACCAAGATTGTCATTAGGCATCTGCATCTCCTATCAGTGTTAACGCTTGGAGACATTAATTAGTTATTTCAGGATGCAAAGTACCTGTATCTACGAAAATCCTACTAAAGAACTGAGTTCACCTCAGTAGTTTCAGAAATCATGCATTAATACTGCCCCTCAAAGCATCCTTCATTTCTCACTTGCCTTAGTTCAGTCATCAGCACCTCTCCAGGATGTACGTTTTTAATATAAAAAAGAAGGTAAAATATGTCTCTAATTTTTTTCTGAAAATCGCCAACATCTGAACTAAATACTGCATTAAAAGGAGAGGCACAAAATTACATAACCAGTTTTAACATTATATTCTTCTTGGGCTAGGAATTAAGTCATCGCCACCACCTGACGCGTGTAACCAATCTGCTGAGAGCAGAACAAGCGCCCCTCCTCACCACCCCACAGAACTGGTCCGAAACAGGATTGAACCGCTTCTAACAAAGGGTGGAAACTTAGAAAAACAAGCCTAGACTCTCCTATATTTCCACAATGTAACCATTTAAACAATAGATTGGAAATCTCAGGACTCCTTCTCCCTTTGACAACCCTTTATCTCCCTCTTCTAACCAAAAGTCAAATCCAGTGTGCCCTATACTTTTCAATTCCATTTGACTGGCATGGGTTTCAAATTGAATGCACGTTCCAAAGTTAGACATGATGCTCGGAAAAGAAAATTACTGATCCTAAATGGCTTCTAAAACTGACTCGATACCTATCATAATGACAGACAGTACCCTTTAAAATAAGGAATGCTGGGTGTAAATTTTTAAAGGAATGGGAAAGAATAGAGAAAAAACACGTGGGGTGCAGATACCATATGTCAAAATAAGCCACATAAACCTTTTATGAAAGCACAGTGATCAATTCTTTAAAGTCTTTTGCATTCCAAAATTAAAAATGAAACACGCCCATTAAGCCTCTTAAAAATGTTATTACATTTCTTGATCGAAGTTCAGGTTTTACATCTTAGGTTGCAAATAAAAGAGCAAAAAATCTAAGACTGCAGCTTTTAGCAATTCATTTGAAAATATATTAGTAAAACGATTGAATTGGATTCAAGCAGAATTTATAAGGTGCAAATGGACTACAAGCGCGTATGGCACAGACCAAGCCGGGTATAGAGGCAGTTGAATAAGTGTAGTTTGCAGTCACTTTGCAGATGCCTGCATGCATTACGGCTTAACATACGATGAACGTCAAGGAGAATCCAAACCTTCCAACTTTGCTAACCTTTATCAAACTGCTTAGTTATACTATGAGTAGAATCACGTTAATTCAGAAAACTGAAAAGGTACGTTTCCAAAGAAAATGAGTCTAATGACTTCTGAATAACAGAAAAACTTACCTCTTTCGTGCCCAATTAAGATGTCTTTATGGTTGAAATATTCTACTTCTTCAGTGTAATTCTGTGTATAGGCAGTATTGGAGCCGGCGTTTCTAGATTCAGTCCAGCGTACTTTCGCATGTCCTCTTGCATGAATTTTAAGAGATTTTACTCTGATTTCCCCAGTAACTTCTAAATTTACCCTTCCTGAGACAGTATCCCCACTAGAATACACAGGGACATTGCTGTCATTAAGACAGTCAAAGCTTATTGTCAAACTCTTCACCTTTCCCAGCACCATGTTTATAACAAAATCTATAAAAATATAATGTAAGACAAAAAAGTCAAGATCGCATATAAAATGTGATCTTCACTTAACACTGATCGATATTTTTGCCGTGCAAAATGCTTGCAGGCCGGATCAGTGATTCTCTACAAATAGTTCATTGAGATTTCTTTAAAAGTCAGGGCAGCAGAAGCTGCTGCTCCGCGCTCCCGCTCGTCTCAGTGGTCTCCTTACAAAGACGGGCGGCTAAAGGCTGCCAGCTCACTTTAAGAGCAGCTTTGTGAAAAACAACCCCAGTGCGCAGGCGCAGGCCGCGGCTCCTGTCCGCCCTCCCTGCGCGCCCCCTGCCGCGCCGCGCCGCGCTCGCTCCTTCCCTGGCTCGCTCGCTCCCGGGTACAGTAGGTGTAGAGTTAGGGGAAGGAGATACTGGAGCTGCCGGCCGGCTGAACCTGACTTCTCTTCATTGTGGGCTCCTATTGGTAGGCAGGCTGCCGTATACCCCCGACGTGCTATCTGGAGCCCCTTACTGAGCACACTCTACTGGAAAGATAATGGCAGAGTGGGGTGCGAGGGGACAAGGCCTGGGTGGGGAGTTTGCAAAGCCAAGTAAGGATAAACTGCAGTGACCACCCCAAAGCGTGCGTTACTGGCACTGCAGCGTTTTACCAACTGCCTGGATGGGAGGAGGAAAAAGTGATGTGTGAAGAGAGATGGGGGAAGGGAGAAACCGGTTGGGCAAGCGGCCGATTGTTGAGCATAATCTAACGAATTTTCAAAGAAAACGTAATAAAACTGGACAAGAAGTATTGTTCATAGACAAGAGCATACTTGGCTTGGATTTTTTTTTTTTTTAAACCAGTACTTTGTAGGCAGGGTGGAAATGAACTCAGTCGAGGTCAAAGAAACCTTAGTCCTTTGAAGAGCGAGGTAGAGAAGCAAGTACAATGTAATCAATAGGCTTTTTTGTCTCCTCAACTTCTTTCTCCTACATCGCTTAATTAGATAGCACCGAAAACAACCAAGTTGTTTCCAGGATGACACGGGTGGGGCTGGGGGGAAGCTTGACCACTTCCTCGAAGGAAGAAAAGTCCTTTTTAAGACACCACCTACGGCTAGATTTGCAGAGTAAGACATGATTACAACTCCTGTGTCCAGAGGAATAAGAATAGAGTTCGGCCTAAAAAAGTACCACCTTATAAAAGGCGTATGACATAGTGGTTTAGCTGACATATTGTTTGCAACAGAATCGGAAAATCTTTGTTAGAAATTAGTGAAGCGCATAAAATTGTTTTTAAAAAGCATGATTTGGTATATAAATAGGGGTTAACTGTGAAGCTTTAATTTTCGGCCGAAAGAGCCTTGGACCATTTAACGTAGTAATTCTCATGATACATCTTAAATATAGGTACATTTCTCTTTTTATTGTGAATGTTTGGTAAAAAATAGCAGTGCTTTCGTCACATCACACTGGGATTCAGAGCATAACAGCATAAACTCATCTAGATTACTGGCAATCAACAGAACTGCCTTACAAGAGAAATGTAGAAAGAAAAAATTATGAATCTGGTGCTATCTCTCTCTCTATATATATGTATGACCAAAAATACCTTGGAAGATCTTTGGCTGTCCGTGTCTAAACATTTTAGATTCTTTTGCGTAGTGTATTTGGGTAGGTTGGGCCTATGAGTCACAATAAACTAAACTTATTGGTCTTGCTGTTTTATTTCAAAAGAAACTAAACTTTTGGGGGCTGGATTTTAGTTGACAAGGCAGTATCTTGGACTCAACAGCAATATATAAAAAGTATTAATATGCAAACTAGACAATTAATGAGCAGGCCATTTATTTCACAGTTTAGATCGCTATGCGTAAAATTATAAATTTGCATATTTAAGTGGGAAAAACAGTCTTAGCTTCCCCCCCTCTTGGTTGACACCTGGTGGAAATTCTAGGTAAAGTACCTGGGGCCTTGTACTAGCTTTGATTACAGATACTACTTGTGTTTTTTCTCCACCTAGTGGTAGAAGTGGTGAATTTCCTAGAATGACAGCTTTTCCTCAGCATAATGTCAATAATATTTAATAAGCATTCAAAAACCACTGAGCAAGGAATGGATTTAAAAGTGTAGTCCACAATGAATACATAAATTCATCGCACATTTGTGTTTACATTTATGTTAAAAATTATTAAGGGTGAGTGAACAATAGCTGAATTCAGATTTTTTTAGTAAAATTTATTTAATTAGAATATAACTTATTTCAGAAAAAAGAATTAAATACACCAGAATTGCATTTAATAAAACAGAACTCTAAGAAATTTATCTGTAGTTTGGGAAATTGTTTTAAAATATTAAATGTTTCATTCCTGTTACTGTATAGTACATTATTCTTTGTGTTTGAAGCTTTCAGGATCTTTTGAATGGTTGTCTTTATTTTGCTATTTTTAAAATTTTCTTTTTACTGTGTCTTCTTAAATACTTAGGTAACTGGCAAATTTCCAAGAAATTCTTACCAGCTGCCATTTTCATTTTGATTTTTTGAGATGGAGTCTCAACTCTGTCACCTGGCCTGGAGTGCAGTGGCACAATCTTGGCTCTCTGCAGCCTCCACCTCCCAGGTTCAAGCGATTCTCTTGCCTTAGCCTCCAGAGCAGCTGGGATTACAAGCATGCACCACCACCCCAGCTAATTTTGTATTTTAGTAGAGACACTTTCACCATGTTGGCCAGGCTGGTCTCGAACTCCTGGCGTCAAGATATCCGCCCGCCTTGGCCTCCCAAAGTGCTGGGATTACAGACCTGAGCTGCCCGCTCCTGGTCTCTCTTTATCTTTTCATTTCTTAAAAGAAAAACAAAAACACTTGGACCAGATTTTGAATGTTTTCTCTTGTTGCTTTCATAACTTCCCCCTTTCAGATTTTTTTGTCTAAATATCTACTCCTTAGACAGCTTGAAATGCTGTACTGTAGACATTATCTTGGGCTTCTCAGCTTTCTTCACTGGGCCCTTATTGTATTTTGTATTATATTTAAACTATTTGTCTTTACCACCAAGGCTCTTTCCTACTGCTCCCCAGCCTACGTCTCATATGCCATCTCCGCCTACTCATCTGCTAACTCTCTATATTCTTGTCAAGTACATCTTCTGTCCCTTTTGTTAGCTTGTCTCACTGTTGCCAGTGTGCACTTACATGTGCTTTTGGTGCCCAGAATAACATCCCACTACTATGTTATCTCCTTTGCTTTTTTCTAATCCCTCCACTAGATGCAGTTGGCACAACTGAGTAAAATTCCAACTAGACTGAATAACTAGCTTCCCATCCCCCTTTTATTGCTTCTTCAGAGCTTAAGTAGGAATCTCTTTATATTTGCTTTTTGGCTTTTGAGTCAAATGGCTCTTTCACCTTAATATATTAAAGTTTGAACTCAATCTCAAGAACTCTATCAAAGACTGATAAATGATCATTGCTATCAAGGTGTATGATATTGAGGAAATACGTCAAGATTACTGCCAAGTTTGGAGTTTTTTGCATATTATATCAACATGCTCAATATTTTTATTTTGTTTTTAAAAGGAAACCATCTCAACTGGAAGTTTTGGTGTCTGGTTGTAAAAAAAAAAAAAAAAAAAAAAAA
>NW_016808399.1:381965-414558 GCF_001698545.2 Rhinopithecus bieti | reverse complement strand
CTCCAGCCCGGGCGACAGAGAGAGACTCCGTCTCAAAAAAAACAACAAAAAAAGAATTTTTCATTTTCATTTTACCTTTTCTATAGAGCAAACATACATACTGAAAAATGCTAAATCACAATTATACTTTCACAATGTATGAACTGTCACAAGTTGAACACACCTGGGTAAGCAGCACCCAAATCATGAAATACTACAGGACCTCCCCTTAAAAAGAAACCCTTCCAGCCAGGCACAGTGGCTCACACCTGTAATCCCAGCAGTCTGCGAGGCCAAGGCAGGTGGATCACTTGAAGTCAGGAGTTCTAAACCAGCCTGGCCAACATGGTGAAACCTTGTCTCTACTAAAAATATAAAAAATTAGCTGGGCATGGTGGTGGATGCCTATAATCCCAGCTACTTGGGAGGCTGAGACAAGAGAATCGCTTCAACCTGGGAGGTCGAGCTTGCAGCAAACTGAGATCATGCCATTGCACTGCAGCCTGGGCGACAGAACGAGACTCCGTCTCAAAAAAAAAAAAAAAAAAAAAAAAAACCCTACCAGTAGTCAGAATCTGTTTCATAAAGAAAAATATGAAATCTATGCTTAATCTATTTTAACTAGCAGCTGATAGGCTGAGTGCTATGGAACGAAGGTTTTTTTTTTTTTTTCCCTTTGGTCTTAACTCTGTATTTCAAGATTTTGTAACTCTGACTTAACTCTTTAATATTCTCACGGTGGAGCAAATTTGATATGCAGACTGGAGAGAAGATTTGCTATTATTAGCAAAATGAGTAGTATTCTTTTTCTATATTTGAGAGCTATTACAAACATAATGTATATTATATTTGTTATATTCTTCATACTTAATAGACTTTTATATATGTTATGGATTTTGTGATGAAAATTACCATCAAATTTGGATTCTGTTCTCCTTCATTAATAAATAGTGTAATTTGTGTTATGTGAACACCATTTAATCTGTTATATTTTGTTTCTTGATTAAAATAAAATCACCCATAATTCTACTGTCTGTCCATTCAGAGACACCACTGTTAACATTTTGGTGTATTTTCATCTAGATGTACAACTAAAGAAAAGCATTGCCAGTTAAGCTATGACAGTGCATATTATCATGTAGAAGATGAATTGGTAAGGTTTATTCATCTAAGCTCAAATGGCGTCTGGTCTACAGAAAGAATTAGGAATGCTAAATTTCTTTTCTGAGCTATTTTATAAATTTTGACTTTTGACTATGCACAACTTTGTATAATGAGGGTAAAATTTTACTTGCTATAATAAAATATTTTCTGGCTGAGTGTGGTAGCTCATGCCTGTAATCCCAGAACTTGAGAGGCTAAGGTGGGAGGATTGCTTGAGTCCAGTGGTTTGAGACCAGTCTGGGCAGCATAGCAAGACCGTGTCTCTACAAAAAATACAAAAATTAGCCAGGCATGGTGGCATGCGTCTATAGTCCCAACTATTCAGGAGGCTGAGGTAGGAGGATCACTTGAGCCCGGAAGGTTGAGTCTGCAGTTAGCTGAGCTCGTGCCATTTCACTCCAGTTTAGGTGACAGAGTGAGACCCTGTCTCAAAAAAAATTAAAAAAAAATGTTTTTCAAACATTTGACTATTTTATTTTGAGACAGCTCTGTTGTGCAGCTGGAGTGCAGTGGTACAATCTTGGCTCACTGAAACCTCTGCCTCCTGGATTCAACCTGGGATTACAGGCCTGTGTCACCACACTCTGCTAATTTTTGTATTTTTAGTAGAGACAGGGTTTTGCCACGTTGCCCAGGCTGGTCTTGAACTCCTGGCCTCAAGTGATCTGCCTACCTTGGCCTCCAAAAGTGCTGGGATTACAGGTGTGAGCCACCATTCCTGGACAACATTTTGATAATTTTATGTAGCTTATAAGCATATGTAGCTTATATAGCATATCTACTTTGAAAAATTTTACTCTCCCAGGGATGAAAGGGCTGAAGAGACCCATTAAAGTCATTAAGTCAACTCCCTGCCTTTAAGCAACCTGAGAACCCATTCTATTTTTGTTTTTATTTTCTTATTTATTTAAATTTTAACTTTCATTTTAGATTCAGGGGTACATGTGCAGGATTGTTACATGTGTATACTGCGTGATGCTGTGGTTTGGGGTATGATTGATCTCATAACCCAGGTAGTGAGCACAATACCCAATGGGTAGTTTTTCAACCCTTCCTACTCCTGCTGTAATAGTCCCTAGTGTCTGTTGTTCCTCTCTTTATGTCCATATGTATCCGGTGTTTAGCTCCCACTTGTAAGTGAGAACATGCAGTATTTGGCTTTATGTTTCTGTGTTAATTCACTTAAGATAATGGATTCCAGCTGCACCCATGTTGCCGCAGAGGACATGATTTCATTCTTTTTTTATGGCTGCATAGTATTCCATGGTATATATGTACCACATTTTCTTTATCCAGTCCATCATTGGTAGGCATCTAGGTTGATTCCATATCTTTGCTATTGTGAATACTGCTGTAATGAATATACAAGTGCATGAGTCTTTTGGTAGAACAATTTCTTTTCCTTTGGGTATATACCCAGGAATGGGATTGCCAGGTCGAATGGTAGTTCAATTTTTAGTTAATTGAGAAATCTCCAAACTGCTTTCCACAGTGGCTGAACTAATTTATATTCCCACCAACAGTATATAAGCATTCCCTTTTCTCCACAGCCTGCCAACATCTGTTATTTTCTTATCTTCTTCCTTCTTCTTCTTCTTCTTTTTTTTTTTTTTGAGATGGAGTAGTGTTCTGTCACCCAGGCTGGAGTGCAGTGGCGTGATCTTGGTTCACTCTAACCTCCAGACCTCCTGGGTTCAAGCGATTCTCCTGCCTCAGCCTCCTGAGTAACTGGGACTACAGGTCACCACACCTGGCTAATTTTCGTATTTTTAGTAGAGACAGGGTTTCACCATGTTGGTCAGGGGGGTAGCAAACTCTGGACCTCAGGTGATCCACCCACCTTGGCCTCCCAAAGTGGTGAGTTTACAGGTGTGAGCCGCCACACCTGGCCATTTTTGTCTTTTATAAAAAAATATTTTCTTGATGGATATTGAGTTTTAGTGGTAAAGTACAACAGAAGGGAACCAGTTCCCAGTTTTTAAATATCAAACTTACATATAGCTAGCTGGAATTTAATATTCAATACCTTACCTGGACATATTGCCCTTCTAAGTATCTACATTTTCTGTGTTGATGAAGGGGATCACTATTATAAATGATTTTTTAAACCCCAAAACTTGTTATTTACTGCCACTAACTTCTCAGTACTGCTTAATGGAATATTTTCCAACAGTTCGCCACCTAAAGTTAGTTTTATGTACTATTAATTATTATCTTTATGTTATAATTTTAAAATTGTAAGAGAATTTTTGCTTCTCGCCCATCCTTAATCAGCCCAGTTTTTATGTTACTGTCTTTCCTAGTGTTAGGGACTTTTACTTGAAGAAGTAGCTATTGCAGCACTATTCACAATAACAAAGACATGGAATCAACCCAAATGCCCATCAATGATAGACTGGATAAAGAAAATGTGGTACAAATAAACCATGGAATACTATGCAGCCATAAAAAGGAATGAAATCATGTCCTTTACAGGGACATGGATGATGCTGGAGGCCATTATCCTTAGCAAACTAACACAGAAACAGAAAACAAAATACTGCATGTTCTCACTTGTAAGTGGGAGCCAAATTATGAGAACACATGGACACACAGAGGAGAACAACACACACTGGGCCTTTCAGAGGGTGGAAGACAGGAGAGGATCAGGAAAAACAACTAATTGATACTAAGCTTAATACTTGGGTGATGAAATAGTTTGTACAACAAACCCCCATGACATAAGTTTACCTATGTAACAAACCTGCACTTGTACCCCTAAACTTAAAATTAAAGTTTTAAAAAAGGCCAGGTGAGGTGGCTCGTGACTGTAATCCCAGCACTTTGGGAAGCTGAGGTGGGCAGATCACTTGAGGTCAGGAGTTTGAGACCAGCCTGAGCAACATGGTGAAACCCCGTCTCTACTTAAAATACAAAATTAGCTGGGTGTGGTGGCAGGTGCCTGTAGTCTCAGTTACTTGGGAGGCTGAGGCAAGGAGAACTGCTTGAGCCTGGTGGGTGGAGGAGGTTGCAATGAGCTGAGATCGTGCACCAAGAAGAAGTAGGTGTGATAAAGGACGTGTTTGCCAAGGGAAGGCTGTAAGGAGGAGGGACAATTTTAGTTTGTTTGCTGAGAACTCGCTACCCTCAGAATTCTAAGTATTTTGTTTCAGGGTCAGGAAATAGGTTAGGTGACAGCTAAACCTTAAAATCCCACATTTAATTTTTTGCCTAGAAAATTTCCTTTGTTATCAGCGTTTTTTTTTTTTTTTTTTTTTTTTTTTTTTGAGGCAGAGTCTCGCTGTGTCACTCAGGCTGGAGCGCAGTGGTGCGATCTTGGCTCACTGCAGCCTCCACCTCCCAGGTCCAAGCGATTCTCCTGCCTCAGCCCCCCGAATAGCTGAGATTACAGGCACCCCCCCACCATGCCCGACTAATTTTTGTATTTTTAGTGGAGACGGGGTTTTGCCATGTTGGCCAAGCTGATCTCGAACTCCTGACCTCAGGTGATTCACTGCCTCGGCCTCCCAAAGAGCTGGGATTACAGGCGTGAGTCACCAGGCCCGGCCCGGCAATTGGTTTTATATTTATTGTTTTTGTAACACAAATGTCTTTTTGGTTCAGGTATAAAGTACGTAAACCAATACATTTTAGTGGAAACATGAGGCAACTGAAATTTCTTGCTCAAAATTGACATTATATTTTGTAGCTATGTATAAATGTCAAATTATTTTGCTGAAGACAATGCAATAGAAAGGAATTTAATGCTTTATTAGTTTGCACTTTGAAACACATATGTAGGAATTTGTGAGCACAGGGATATGCATGCTATTGTAAAGATGCATATAACAAAGTATCCAAAGTGAGGAACAGAATTAAATCATGAATAATTTACAGATGAAAATAATTTATTCAGTCCTGGTCTTCAGAAAGAGGGAGTAATGTTTAGTAAAGCCTAAATATTTTTGGAAGTTCTAAAGGAAGGGCTCACTAAAATAATAAAAAGCTAATACTTTTTTTGGTAAGGTATGGGTTAAAACAAAATTTGAAAGCTAGAGTAGATACCATTTTATCTAATAGTTCTAATGTCCAAATCATCTTTTACAGTTAGAAATAAGGAATACTTTATTTGTACTGGTGGATCATTTGATTAGAAAGAAGTCTTTTAGCTTTATTTTTGTATTTATTATTTTGCTATTATTTGGGTCTGTTTTGGCAAAACTTGGAAGAAGCCTTCAGAAAAGTTAACGTGTAAGAGTACTGGGCTGAGCCTTGCTCATCTTTTGGGTCTTTCTGCCAATGAATGAAGAAGAAGAGAACCTTTAAGACTGAGTCCCTTCATGGACAAGTGCCCAGTGGGAGATTGTTGCAGGGAAAGACTGTAACATAGGTTTTGTTTTCTGAGACAAAGTCTCATCTCATTCTGTCCCTGTGGCCCAGGCTGGAGTGCAGGTGGTATTGGCTCACCACAACCTCTGCTGCCCGGGTTCAAGAGAGTCTCCTGCCTCAGCCTCCCGAGTAGCTGGGATTACAGGCGCCTGCCACTATGCCCAGCTAATTTTTTGTATTTTTAGTAGAGATGGGTTTCACCATGTTGACCAAGCTGCCCTTGAACTCCTGACCTCAAGTGACCTGCCTGTCCAGGCCCCCCCAAAGTACTGGGATTACAGACGTAAGCCACCATGCCTGGCCGATTGTAACATAGATTCTTGATGCTTAAGAGGATAATATGGGAAAAAACAGAAGGTGATACTGTTAATTCTATTTATAGTAGTAAATGAGTAAATCTTTCTCCTTTTCACAAGCCCTAGTGATTCTGTGTTCTAAACATTTTGCTTTTTTGTTTTGGTCTGTCTCTGCAGTGATTCTTGATTTTACTTTGTAAATGTTTTTGTTGTCATATGTTCATTTGCACATAATTTGAGTTATTTAAAATTTTCTGGTCACCCCAAATGAAATAAAACGTTGGCCAGTAGTTAGGAGATAGTGGTGGCGAATAACTGCAAAGGTAGTTTAGTGGACTGCATAAAAATTACCAAAACATCATTAAGGAAGTCCCATCAGGGGAGCAGTATGAGAGTGAAGGGCAGACAATGATGTCTCCTGGTGGATGTGGGAACAGAGAGGGATGAGAAGACAGTCTTATTAGATAGTCCAGAGACACCTCAGGTGGTTAGGCTCGCATTAAACAGTGAACATGAGGCAGGCATGTCTGATAATGACAGGAAGTCAAGAAAACTTTTCAGGGGATTGGGAAGCTTGGCTGATAACAGATGATGAGAGGAGTGGGAGGAGTGGCAAGTGGTGGTGGAGTGAAGCAGTTTTTTTCCTTTATAGGTGTATAGGACATGGATACATTGGCTAAGAAGTCCAAAATCCATGAGGTTATTTGTTGACTGGGGTGTGTGTGCATGCGAGAGAGAGATCACATCATATTGTTAACAGCTGCAATAATGGCCTATTTTATGGCAGGCACTGTGCTTTTCACTCATTATCCTGTTTGGTCCTTGTAAGAGTTCTATGAGGTAAATACTGTTATACCCATTTTATAGAGAAGAAAACAGGCTTAAGGTGATTAAGTAATGTGCCCAAACTGAAACAGCTAGTAAATGGTGGTGGTAGGATTTGAACCTTTGTTTTTGATCATTAGGCTATAGTGCAAGCAAGTACTATAGCACTATTTATCAATAAGATATGGCCTCTTCTGAGAAGGCTTCTGTAACCATCCTCCCCTCCCTTAGTTTGGATTATATGTTTCTCTTTTGTGTTCACAGCACCTTTTAAAATTCTATTCCTTAACAATTTTATACATAGTTTGTACATATTATCTGTTCCATAATATTCCAAGCCTCTCAAGGGCACTTTCCTTGTCTTATCTAGTGCCCAGATGTCAAACATTTTCATATCTCCAGCATGTAGCATAGTGCCTGTCACATATGCACTCAATAAATGTTTATTGATATGTGATAGATTGATAGTGGAATGTTATCTTTAAGAAATTTTTCATTGTATCATTGTAGACACTGATGAGTAGTTTTTCTGGATAACCACATGAAAACCAGGGGACTGATGAATTAGATAATACTTAGATTCAAAGTATCATTTTTATAAATGTATGCTGATTGCCACAGGGTCAGTATTGTGAAGTAAGTATCTGATTTCAGTTAAAGTAAATAAGGATTACTAGCTTAGGCTAAAGTAAAGTTTTATGGTTAAAAAGCAATATTAAAAATACATACATTGGGCTAGCTGCAGTGGCTTATGCCTGTAATCCCAGCACTTTGGGAGGCCGAGGTGGCCAGATCACCTGAGGTCGGGAGTTTGAGACCAGGCTGACCAACATGGAGAAACTCTGTCTCTACTAAAAATACAAAATTAGCTGGGCATGGTGGCACATGCCTGTAATCCCAGCTACTCAGGAGGCTGAGGCAGGAGAATCGCTTGAGCCAAGGACTCAGAGGTTGTGGTGAGCCGAGATTGCGCCATTGCACTCCAGCCTGAGCAACAAGAGCAAAACTCCGTCTCAAAAAACAAACACACAAAAAACATATATTATCTTTTAGCATTTTTCTGCTTATATTACACTTGATACATTATTTAAAACTGATGAACAAGGAATCTTTCAGCCTGCTTTTAATTGGACCTAAGGAAAAGTGCAATTGTGTACCACAGCAAAAAGCAAAATACCTGAGAGGAAGCTAATTGAAATTTGTAATATTGTTTATCTGTGTTTTTAACATAGTATATAGCTTATATAGCTGACGTTTAAAGTATTCTGAACAATTTTGCATCTAGATAATAGAAGGTTTATTTCAAAGGTCTTAGATTACTGAATATTTGTTATATATAAATATATATTTATATATATATATATGCACACACACACACACAAACACACACGATGTCCCTCTTAGAAATTAAAATCTCTAAAACATTTCTGTGTAGAGGCACTTCTTTATTCATAAGTTTGGTAAATTCAGTAGTCAGGTATGCAAAACCCTGGTCACTAAAATATATATGATTTCAAAACAATCTTATATACATTTTTTAATTTTTAAAATTATTATTATTTCAATTTTAAATTTTATTTCTTTTCCAAGATGGAGTCTTGTTCTGTTGCCTAGGCTGGAGTGCAGTGGTGGTTTCTTGGCTCACTGCGACCTCTGCCTTCTGGGTTTAGGTGATTCTCCTGCCTTAGCCTTCCGAATAGCTGGGATTACAGGCACACACTACTGCGCCTGGCTAATTTTGAATTTTTAGTAGAGACAGGGTTTCTCCATGTTGGACAGGCTGGTCTCGAACTCCTGACCTCGTCATCTGCCCTCCTTGGTCTCCCAAAGTGCTGAGATTACAGGCGTGAACCACCATGCCTGGCCTAAAATTATTTTTTAAAATAATGAAATAATTAGGTAAAATAATCAGATCTTGGTGTGTAATTGAATATGGATATAGAGGAAGGGTGTTAATTGAATGTTAGAGGTAAGAGGAATCAAGGATGACACTGGTTGGCCTAGGCAACTTGCTAAATGGTGGAGTTCCTCACTGAGATGTGGAACATGGGGAAGGAGGATGATGATGAATTTCAGTTTTGTATTTTTAAAATTTTGAAACAATACAAAATGTACAGAAAATTTGCAGGTACAGTACAGAAGACTTTTTTTCCTGGACCATTTGAAAGTAAGTTGCCAGTATGATGCCTCACTGCCAGTAAAGACTATGCCTTCACAGCCATAGTACAACCATGGAAATCAAGTCATTAACGTTAGACATTACTACCATGTAATACTCAAATCCCAATCAAGTTTTGTCTGTTGTCTCAATACTCTCCTTTAGGGCAAAAGGATCCAGGTTAGAATCACCTGTTACATATAGTTTTCAGGCCTTTTTAGTCTCCCTCTGTTGGGAGCAGCAATATAACCCTTTCCTGGTCTTTAATGATCTTGACCCTTTTGAAGACCAGATATTTTGTAGATTGTACCTCTGTGTACAATTCAACCTGTTTTTTTTTTTTTTTTTTTTTTTTTCAGCCATGGTTCTGGGTGAGAATTAAGCCTTAACACCCTTAGAAATCTGTATTAGTGAGTTCTCCAGAAAAAACGGAATTAATTTATTTATTAAAAAATAACAAATAAATGGCTCATGACGTTATGGAGGCTGAGAAGTCCCATGATCTGCTGTCTGCAAACTGGAAATCCAGGAAGCTTGTGGTGTAATTTAGTATTAGGTTGGTGCAAAACTAATTAGTAAAACTAATTTACTTTTAATTAAAAGTAATGGCAAAAATCGAAATTAGTTTTGCACCAACCTAATACAAGTCTGAGTTCAGAACAAGTCTTAAGATTCAGGAGTGCTAAGGAGAGAAATAGATCCACATACCAGTGCGAACAATCAGAAAGCAGATTGAAACATCCTCCATCTTTTTGTTCTCTTCAGGCCCTCAGGGGATTACATAATGCCCACCTACACTGGGGATGCCCATCTGCTTTACTCAGTCCACCAATCCAAATGCCAGTCTCTTCCAGAAACACCCTCACAGATATAACCAGATAACCTTTAGCTAGATATCTGGGCATCCTGGGGCCCAGTCAAGTTGACAGACACAGTTAACTACCACAGCATGTATTGGATGAAATAATTAAGTTTGAAAAATACATTTAGGATGGCATTAATTATATGCCATTCTTGAGAGAGTTGAGCAAATGGTCACTATGTGCTGGGGTTCAGCTGAAAAAGTCTGAATGATTCGATTTTGATAGGAACACTTCAAAAGTGATGCTGTTTTCTCCTCACTGATTCCTATCAGATAATGTACAATTTTGGTTTGTCCCATTACTAATGATCATTTGAATAAGGATGTGTCTGTCCGAATTCTCAACTACTTGGTTCCCCACCCTGACCTTAGGGAATTTGTAAGTATTTTGTATGGTAGTTTTTTGAAACTTTGCAAGTATCCCATTTCTTATCAAACTTTCTATTTGTTTGTTTATTTATATGACCATTGATTAATATGAGCCTTAATTTATTATTTATCTTGATCTTCAAATTGTGCCCAATTTAGCTAGTAGAAATCCCTTCAAAGTAGCTTATGACATATCTCCATCATATTTCAACTACCTTCTTTTTTTCTGGCACATGAAACAAGCTCATCTTATACTTCTCTTGTACTTCTTGTACTTAACAAGCTCATCTTGTAATTCCCCTGCCTAGCCCTGGAATCAGCCATTTCTCCAAGTTAGCCCTGAGTCTTTGAAGGAGCACTAGGTATACACCTTGCTTTGAGAGTGTGGTACTTTCAGGCTGTCCCCAGTGGAGAGAGCTATCATATATATATATATGTACATATGGATGTATAGACACACAGTTGAAAATTGCATCTATATTTCTGTCTGTCTCTCTGTCTCTATCTGTAAAACCATGAGTGTATAGTGATACCATAAATTCTAATCTGACACCTCAGGGTTTGTTCTAATTTTCTCCCTTTCCATATAGGTAACCTTTTTGACACTGAGAAACCAGGCTTCTACTGGCCTTGTCATATTGACTTATTTGATCAATCCCCCCTGCATGTGATCAATCTCCTGTTTCCACTGTCATCCTCCCTTGAATGTGGATGCCCTCTTTCCCTACCTAGGCTCTGCCACCCTGTTTCACACTGCCCCTCTAGTGGATGTGTCCTCACCCTATGCAGGCTGGACCTCTCCATGCCGGACTGGCCTTTGTGTGGTGCCTTCTGAACCTTGTATCAGGTGGGCTTTGCTTACACACTGCTCCCACTCCCCCTTTTCCTGTGCCCCAGTGTTGTAGGAAAAATATTGGTTCTTGTCACACAACCAGGAAAGGTTAAGCTCCCAGACACACAGAAGGGTGAGGAATGGAATTCACTGGGTCCTGCCAACAGGCTCTCCACCTCACTGATTGAATCCCAGGTTACCACCCAGGAACAGGAGAGACCAGACTCCTTGTCCTAAGGATCAACTCCATCCTCCCAGTGCATGGGCCAGTCAGAGAGTCTCTGATGTTATGGGGTGGCGGGCGGGGGGCGGGGAGTGCTCCCAGAGCTCCCAAGATGGTGGCGGGCCACTTCCAAGATGGTGGCAAGCCTCATGTTCTCTGACCTGGGGTTCTTGACCTCACGGTTTCCAAGGAATGGAATCTTGGTCTATGCGGTGAGTGTTATAGCTCTATTAGAAACCGTGGGTCACTTAAGAGAACCATGGAACCCAGTGACTAGTGTTCAGCTCTATTAGGATGAACTCAGGCACTTAGCTGTGCAGGAACAAAGGCAAGCCTTTAGCCTGATGGGGAGTGGCAGTGGGGGCCTCGCTGGATCAGGAGCACAGCGGACACCCTGCTGGATCTGGAGGGATGGAAGTCAGCGGCGGGTCTGCGATGGAGTCAAACAGCAGTGGTGGACGGCGAGTGAAAGCTCAACTCGAGCTGTAACAAAACATGGACCAGAAGAGTGTAGTTGCAAGATTTAATGGAGTGAAATCGAGTGAAAACAGAGCTCCCATATAAGGGAGGGGACCCAAAGGGGATTGCCCTAGCCGGCTCGAATGCCTGGGTTTATATCCTGATCCTGTCTCTGCCGCTGTGCTCTTAGGCAATAGATGATTGGCTATTTATTTACCTCCTGTTTTGCCTAATTAGCATTTTAGTGAGCTCTCTGACTGGTTGGGTGTGGGCTATGCTGCAAGCCCCGTGTTTAAAGGTGGATGCAGCCACCTTCTCAGCTAGACTTAGTGATTCTTAGTCAGCCTAGGAAATCCAGCTAGTCCTGTCTCTCACTGGGACTGGCAGTCCAGTTTTTCAACCTCAGACTGTTTTAGTCTTGAAGGTGAGATTTTGCCGGGGGACCCTTGGCTGCCTCCTTGTCTCTATCACCATCCTTTACATGCTGAGTAGATACTACTGTAATTTAGTAGAGAATGAGAAAAAAATAATAAAGCAGTAGCTAAAAGGAGACTCTTTCAGGAGTTTTTGATGAAAAAGGATGGCATTCGTCATATTTACCTGTAATTGCCTTGGAGCCAATCTAGACAGTGAGGTTAAAGATATAGAAGAGATAGAATAATTGATAAAGCCACTTCTCTCAGAAGGAAGAAAGGGATAGGGTCTGGTGCACAATTCTGAGGATTAGTCTTAAGTGCAAGAGAAGACCGCATTCCCACTTAAATTCAGAGTGGGAGAGAAGAATGGCTTGAATACAACTTGGTTTGAGAGTCTTCTGGCTGCAAGAAAAGTGAATTTCCATCCTATGGCTTTTACTTACTTTGTGCAAACATTGCTGAAAAGGAGTGATCTAGTTGGAGATAAAGGAGATTGAAGAGAATTCTGAAAATCCTGTGGGGAATGAGAAGTGAAATGAGCAGGAAACCAGAAAGGCTTCTGATCACTATGGAAAACCTAACTGAGAATAGAAACTGAAAATGAATTGAGACACCAACCCTAATGACTGTCAGGTTTTCTCCAGCAGCCCCCAGGGCTGGGAGTGGATATGTCAGTTTTTTTTTTTTTATTAGGCAAACAATTAAGTAGAAAGACCAAGGACAAGTGAGTTGAGGATATTGACTAGAGAGAGCTTAAATGGAAGGAAATGGTTGTTGAAATGTTGAACAGTTCTGTAAACTATTAGGAAAGTAAAGAGATAGAATCTGGAAGAAGGACAGTAGATGGGTCATGTCCTATCCCAAAGGTTTTTGTGTGATTTGGTCTTAAACAATCAGAAACCAACTCTAACTTAAGAGTGAAGTGGAGGATGGAAAGTGGAATTTGTTATAAATATATCAGGTAGCTCACAGATTTAAAACTCAGTCTGAAGAAAAAAATCATGCTTCAGAGGTATAGAAACTATTGCAGCTTTTGTATCCAAGGTTTTGAAAGTAATGGACACCTTCGGTATCACTACTGGGAAAAATTAGTTCTACTATTTGTACATTCTTATTACTGCTTAGGGTTCAAATACTGAGAAGAAAGGTTACAGTTGAAGTGGTCTTGCTTAGATTTTGTGCCCACCCTCGTGGGCAGGAGATTGACTATTCTATCAAGACTATATGAAACTGGCTGGGTGCGGTGGCTTACGCCTGTTATCTCAGCACTTTGGGAGACCGAGGTGGGTGGATCACTGGGGTCAGGAGTTCAAGACCAGCCTGGCCAACGTGGTGAAACCCCATCTCTACTAAAAAAATACAAAAATTAGCTGGTCTTAGTGGTGCACACCTGTAATCCCAGCCACTCGGAGGCTGAGGCATGAGAATCACTTGAACCTGGGAGGTGGAGGTAGCAGTGAGCTGAGATCATGCCACTGCATTCCAGCCTGGGTGACAGGGTGAGGCTCCATCTCAAAACAAAACAAAACAAAACAAAAAAACCCAAAAAAGAGTATATGAAATGGAGTTTGGGAAGTTCCTCAAAGGAAAACAGAGATGCTGTTTACAGAAGAAGGAGAATGGAAGCACCACTGGCAAAACCAACAGATGCTCAGCATTTGTAGATTTTGTGTGTGGGTACTGAGCTTGTGCAAATTAAAGCATGAGTTGCTATGAAGAGAGAGACATTGAATAAAATGCTAATTCTTTTAAAGTTTAATTTTCTGAATTACAAAATAATACATATAGGTTGTAAAAATATCCACCTTCTCTGATCTTCAATTAATATGGATTAATGACCAAAATATTGTTATATATGATAGCAAAGGGCAGAAGTAGGCAGGAAGTGATAGATTAATTTGAAAATCACTGTCTGAACATTTTCTATGGTCTAGATTATGTCGTGTACACGGTGGATATGAAATGCGAGTTTGTTCTCTTGCTCATAAGTAAAAGTATGAAACGGTGCTTTGAAAACTAAGCTCATATACACAGCCAAGGTTTATAGTACTAAAAATGTCTCCTTTTGGGAAAGATATAGACATGTTTGTGTCTTCAACTTATGTAATGCAATCAAATATGAATATAGTTTTAAACTTATTTTGAAATATGCTTTCATAAGCCCTATATTTCACTTCGGTTTTTTTGTTGTTTTTTTTTTTCCGTTGTCTACTATTATGAAGACTGCACCCCTCCCAGCCTGCTTTAGAAAGTCAACATGTTAGTATAACCAGTATTATTGAGTACATTCTACTTAGTAGATAGTAATACAATAATGTTTGTTTTTCCTCCAATCACAATTCCCAATAGCACTTTGTAGAGAGTCTCCCAAGACAGTTTCTTGGTCACATTCCACAACTTTCTCATCGTTTTAGTTATTAAAAACACAAAGCAAAGCCAAACTAATTTCACTCCAGTGTAAAAATTCAATCTTAAGTCTGATTCAAATATAATCTCCTCAGCTCCCTTTATTAGTATCTGATGAGTACCTCTCCCTTTGTCAGGGAGGAGGCATATTAGAGATGGTGGGGTTGCTTTTTGGAGATGAGGCAGTGTCCTTCCCCTCAAGACTTCACATGATTTTATTGCTGTTGGTGGTCTCCTTATAAGTTGGTGCAATTTTTAGGATTGTTTAGCTTCATCTTGGTTCACTGTATCACTGAGGATGCCTGCAGAGAGAGGGGCCCATGTCGCCTTTTAGTTTTGCCTTTGGTGTGCGTCGTAACTCCATTAAGCAGCAGCTGTTAGTTAATCCCAGGGCTTCAGCTTTTCTCCTCCCTTCTTTTTTTTTTTTTTGAGATGGAGTCTTGCCCTGCCACCCAGGCTGGAGTGCAATGGCACAATCTTGGCTCACTGCAACCTCCGCCTCCCGGGTTCAAAAGATTCTCCTGCCTCAGCCTCTGGAGTAGCTGGGATTCCAGGCACACCCTACCATGCCCAGCTAATTTATTATTTTTTTTTTTGTATTTTTGTTAGAGATAGGGTTTCATCATGTTGGCCAGGCTGGTCTCGAACTCCTGACCTCGTGATCTGCCCACCTTTGCCTCCCAAAATGCTGGGATTATAGGCGTGAGCCTCTGCGCCTGGTCTTTTCTTACCTTCTTTATATTCCTTCAAATTGAGTCAAACTTGAAAGTCATCCTCTGCACCCGTTGGTAAATGAATGTTTTAGTCAGTTTGGACAGCTATAACAGAAAACCATAGACTGAGCGGCTTAAACAACAAATGTTTATTTCTCACAGTTGTGAAGGCTGGAATTCTAAGATCAGAGTGTCTGCAGATCCCGTGTGTGGTGGGAGTAGTTTTTGTGGTTTGCACATGGTCATCTTTTTGCTGTGTCTTTAGATGTTGGACATCAGAGAGGACAAGCTCATGTCTCTTCTAATGAGGGTACTAATCCCATTCATGAGGACTCTACTCTCATGACTTAATTACCTCCCCAAAGCTCTACCTCCTAGTACCATCATATTGGGGATTAGGATTTCAGCATGTCAATTTTGGGGATGGGGACAGAAACATTCAGTCTATAAAAATAAGGAAACCTAGAATGGGATGGATGTTTTCTCCACCTTCTTTTAAAATGCCTCACAATATGGTCTTTTTAAAAAATTCCACTTTTCTGGGATTTGTCTGCAAGTCTTCCTTCTTCAAAATCTTCAGGAAAGAATCAGGTGCCGATTCTTGATGTTCAGATATGCTTCCAAATTCCAAAAGACACATGTCAGTTTCTCCCACAGACTCGCTCACTTGGCTTAGTGAACTTTGAAGGCAGGCTTGGGGCGAGTCTCTAGGTTCCCAACTCTGTAAGTATTCATCTAGGTAGTAGCTGTCAATCTTTCCTCTGTGCAAGCACTCCCACTCTGTATTCCTTTGAAACTTCCTCTTCACTTGACTTCTAGTGGGTTGAGGGGAAATATTTTCCTGCTCACTCACTCAGGGCTGAAATGTTGATTGGGAATAGCAGAGGTGGTTCCTTTGCATCTGAATAAGCCCTCAGAGAGGTTTCTGGCCCAGTGGTTAGAGAGACCTTTAACAGCCTAGAATCTTTGTGACTTTTTGTCATCATTTTTTCAGTTATAATAACAATTCCAAGACAACAGAAAAAAATCCCTTTTAACAGTTTATTATTTATTTAATTTAATTTAATTTTTTGAGATGAAGTCTTGCTCTGTTGCCCATGCTGGAGTGCAGTGGTGCAATCTCTTCTCACTGCAACCTCTGCTTCCCAGATTCAAGTGATTCTCATGCCTCAGCCTCCCCAGTAGCTAGGATTACAGGTACGTGCCACCACACCAGACTAATTTTTGTATTTTTAGTAGAGATGGGGTTTCACCATATTGGCCAGACTGGTCTTAAATTCCTGACCTCAAGTGATCTGCTCGCCTTGGCCTCCTGAAGTGCTGCGATTACAGGCGTGAGCCACCATGCCTGGTAAAACTAAATTAAATGATATCCATTCTTATTTGATACTGTGGTCTATAATGAAAAGCAAAAAAGAAAACTCTAACCCACAGGATATGGTAAACCAGATCCTTTCAATGCTTAAGATTTTTAAGTTAGGAAACTTTAGAGTAGCATTAACTTTTCAAGGTCCCCAAAAGTACTATTAATAAATAATATTATAGTTGTTTTGTTTTACATTCTGTCAGAACATAGTAGATATAACATGGGTGTGAGTGAGGGAGAGAGGTTAAGCCTATCATGAAATCATTGGTCAAGAACATAACTCAGTACAATGTTTAATGATTTTTATTAGAAGGCCTTTATATATAAGCAGATTTGGGATTAATTAAAAAAAAACAGATTTCCTTTTAAAACTTTTGATAGGCATTTTTTTAATTTAAGTTAATGCTAAAATGTATTTGTTAATCTTAAGCCTCATAGTTCCCTTAAAGAGGTTTGAGTAAAGAAGTATTTTAGGTTATGGCTTAAATATGAAAATGACTTTAAGCATACCCAATGGCTAACAAATATAACGATTATCATTCCCGGTGCAGTACTGTCTTCAAACTTTCTCAGCTGAATTTTTTCTGAGTGACATTTTTGCTATCCATATCCTTCTTAAGAACTCAATAATGGACTAGGTTAATTAGAGATAGGTAATCTTACCTAGTGTTAATCATCCTTCTGTCGGAATAAATTAACCTTTTTAGCTCCTATTTTGTAGAATTCCCAGCCTCCACAGACAATGTTCTCGAGGCATTAGATAGCCTTATAAAATTTTAAACTCATTTGAACTTGGAAATACCCATTACTAATAGAATCATTAAACTTAATAATCATACAGATTTACTCAGATCATTGAAGATAAGCCTAATTTAGGCACCTTGCAGACTTGCTGCTTCTTCATTGTGTGATTTGGAGAAATTCGTTATCATCTGAGTCCTCATTTCTTGACTGATAGAATGGGGATAATTATATCCACCTCAAATTATGGAAATCAAATGTGACAAAGCCTATAGAAGGTTCTGAAATGCATTGCTAAAATGTTTAGGATCATTATTATTAGTATTGTTTTGAAGTATCAAGTCAGAAGACTTCACTTTCTACTGTTGATGTCAATTGATCCCTAATATACTGCGATCCTTTCCCTGGGCTCTTTTGTATTATTTTAAAATTAAATTAAATTATTAAAAAATAGAGATGAAGTCTCACTATGTTGCCCACGCTGGTCTCGAACTCCTAGGCTCAAATGATCCTCCTTGGCTTCCCAAAGTGCCAGGATTGCAGGTGTGAGCCACTGTGCTTGGCCTCTTCTGTATTTTTGACAGCGAGAAAAATAAAGGTATAAGATTGTGTGAGATTGTATTCTGACCATCTCTGGTTCCCACAGTTCTTTGGTACATGTGTGGCCCATGGAGCAGATTAGTCAACCCATAGTGGAGATTTATGACACCTCATGGCAAATAAAATTAAAAACTAGCATGCATTGAAATAAAATTATTAACTGTAAATATAAACTTGTTTGCTTTTATAAGATGAAATGATACAGTAGATTTCATCAGAGGTAATTTGGGAAATATTAAAACATTTGGCTTTAATTAGAAAGGCAGGAAAATACATCAAACTGGATTCCATTTGGGCAGCGTTTGTTTATCCTTCTCATCTTGAGTTTGAGCCAAAAATCCTCAGCTTTGTCTAGTTCTTAAATGTTTCTCCAAATTTGGGCAGTGCCTTTGGCCTATTTAGAGACAGATGCAGCTTAGCTCAGCATTAGTTAAGAGGGATGGTGGTACATGCAGATCAGGACTCACCAAAATGAAAAGCAGGAGAGGGTCCTAGGGTGGATAAAACTGTGTGTGTGGATAGAGGGGTACCACTTATGAGTAAATGAGTGCTTCATTGAGGTGGAACAAATCTCATTCATCAGAGTTTCTCTTTGGCAAAGATTGTATGTATTGTATTTAGAAAAAAACATTAATAAACTGCTTGTGGGTAGTTCTCCTTTACCCCCCAACCTATCCCCAACCAATAAGGACAAATTGCCTTTCAATTAGGAGCCTGTGTTTTGTTCATTTCCTTAAAGATTGATAAATAGGTTTGGAGGTAAAATTTGGCACAGGGCTGTGTTGCTGGATATTTATGAGGAGAATGGAGTGTGAGATTCTGGGGGAATACTGAGAAAAGAAATGAGGGCCAGCTTGCTGGATCATTTACGTGGGGAGGAATGGGAAGTAGCTGCTTAGTTAAAGGAAAGAATTTGGGAAACAAAAATGTCTAACGAGAGATTTTCAAAATTAATATTGTGAATAGATGATAGAGACCCATATTTTAACAAAAGTATAAAAATGTGGTCCAGAAAGTCTCCTTACCATCCTGGGGCCTCACTGCTCTCACTTGTCCATCCACCAAGTAACCACTGGTACTGTTTTCTTATGTACTTTTCTAGAATTTCTTTATGCAAATATAAGCAAACATGCATATTGCTTTTATTTTCTGTGCCTTTTGACAATTTAGCGTATTGTATATACTGTTCTGTACCTTAAATGTTTTCACTATGCTATATATTTTGGACACCTTTCCTATGACTAAATAGAGTTTTCTAATTCTTTTTCATCACCCCACTCTATTCCATTTTATCAATGTATCATAATTTAAACTATTTATGAACTTTTTTCCTGATTATTTGCATTTGCAACAATATTTAAATGGGTAATGTTATACAGATCTAATTTTTCATTAGTGCATGCATACCCATAGGGTAAATTCCCAGTAGTGGTATTGTTGATCAAGGACATATGCTATTATAGTATTAATAAACATTTCCCTCCTAAGGAATTCTGATTTATATCCTCAAAATAAATAAATGAGTGTTGGGTTGGGTGCTGGAACTCATGTCTATGATCCCAGCACTTTGGCAGGAGGATTTCTTCAGCCCAGGAGTTTGAGACCAGACTGGGCAACACAGCAAGTTTTTAAATAATTTAAAAAAATTAGCCAGACATGGGGGTGTACACCTAGAATTCCATTTCTCTGGAAGGCTGAGGTGGGAGGAGCCCTTAAACTCAGGAGTTTGAGGCTTCGGTGAGCTATGATCACTGGAGTGCCACTGCACTCCAGCCTGGTTGACAGAGAGCTACCATATCTAAAAAAAAAAAAAAAAAAAAAAGCCAAGCATGGTGGTGTGCACCTGCAGTNAAAAAAAAAAAAAAAAAAAAAAAAAAGGGTCTATTTGCCCACGGCTTTGCCAATAAGTGTATTGTTAAACTTTTACGTTTCCACAAATCTGATAGGTGACAAATGATATCTTAATTTTTAGTTTTTTAAGTTTAATATTAAAAAATGTTGAAGCTACTTCAAAGGTATCCAAAAGTTGCAAGTACAAAGAACATTTCCCCCATGGAACTGTTTAAGAGTAAGTTGCCAACATGGTATCCTTGTACCCCGGAATACGTTAAGTTATATATGTTATAAACAAGTACATTCTCCTACATATTCAAACTACAGTCTTCCCTTGGTATCTATGGGGGATTGGTTCCAGGATCCCCCCTCAGATGCTCAAGTCCCTTATATAAAATGGTGTCATGTTTGCATAAAACCTATGGACATCCTCCTGTATACTTTAAATCAGAGGTGTCCAATCTTTTGGCTTCCCTAGGCCACATTGGAAGAAGAAGAATTGTCCTGGGTCACACACAAAATACACTAATGATAGCTGATGAGCTAAAAAATAATTGCAAGAAAACTCATAATATTTTAAGAAAGTTTACGAATTTGTGTTGGGCTGCATTAAAGGCCATCCTGGGCTACATGTGGCCCATAGGCTGTGGGTTGGACAAGCTTTAAATCATCTCTAGATTACTTGAGGTATATAATACAATGTAAATGCTATGTAAATAGTTGTTATACTGTATTGTTTTTATTTATTTTTATTTTTTTCTTCAAATATTTTTCAATCCACAGTTGGTTAATTCTACAGATGTGGAACTTGTAGATATGGAGGATCAACTGTGAAACCATCAATATCAGGACATTAGCTTTGATATGTTACTGACATTAAATGGAGTTCAGACTCCATTCACAGTTTGCTTGTTGTCCCTAATATGTCCTTTATAGCAAAAGTATCCAGTCAAGAATCATGTGTTGTGCTTAGCTGTTGCCCTACCTCTTCAATCTCCTTTAATCTGAAACAGTTCCTTCTGCTTTCCTTCATTTTTATGACCTTGGTACATTTAAAGATGATAGACCAGACATTTGTAAAATGTCCCTTAATTTGGGTTTACCTGACGTTTCCTTGAACTCAATTCAGATTGCACATCTTTGGCAAAAATATGACAGAAGAGATGCCTTGTTCTTCTGGCAACCTATCAGGTGGTTCATGATTTTGCTTTATCCTACTACTGATGATAGTTCACTCTGATCATTTGACTAGGGTGGTGAGTGCCACTCACAAAAAAAGACTAACTTAGTCTTTTTTTCTTTGTAATTAGTAAGTGTTTGTGGTAGGGTACTTTGAAGTTATGTAATACATACTTTGGCATTAAAAATTCAGTTGATAAATTGGTTCTTTTGGTTACATCACTATGTACTAATAGGTTTCTATAGAAATAGGGGAAAGGATTCCCTATTTAAATTACAATGGTGCTGGGAAAATTGGCCGTAGGCCATAAGTAGGAAAGCTGAACTGGATCCTTTCTTAGCTCCTTGCTACGAAGATTAATTCATGATGGACTAGAGACTCTAAATGTTAGACCTAATACCTAAAAACCCTAGAACGCAAAGACCTAGGTAGTACCATTCAGGACATACGCATGGGCAAGGACTTCACTGTCTACAAAACACCAAAAGCAACCGCACAAAAAGCCAAATTGACAAATGGGATCTAATTAAACTAAAGAGCTTCTGCCACAGCAAAAGAAACTACCAATTCAGAGTGAACAGGCAACCTACAGAATGGGGAGAAAATTTTTGCAATCTATCATCTGACAAGGGCTACGCTAATATCCGCAGCAATCTAACAAGAACTCAAACAAATATACAAGAAAAAAAACAAACAACCCATCAAAAAGTGGCAAAGGATATGAACAGACGTTTCTCAAAAGAAAGACATTCATACGCCAACAGACACATGAAAAAATGCTCATCATCACATCGCCATCAGAGAAATGCAAATCAGCAAAAATCAAAACCACAATGAGATACATCTCACACCAAGTTGGAATGGCATATCATATTCAAAAGTCAGGAACATCACAGGTGTTCGAGAGGATGTGGAGAAATAGGTAACACAATTTTACACTGCGGTTGGTGCTATTGAAACTGAGTTCGAAACCATTGTGGAGAGCAACAGAGTATGCAATTCCTCAACGGACTAACCATAGTGTACCATATGACCCAGCCATCCCCCACTAATCCGCACCATGCACCCACTACTGGGTATATACGTGCAAGGATCTATAATCATGCTGGGCTATAAAGACACATGCACACGTATTTATTGCGGCACTATTCACAATAGCAAAGACTTGGAATCACCCCAAATGTCCTCCTGGTGACAGACTGGGGATTAAGAAAATGTGGCACATTACACCATGCGGAATACCTATGCAGGCATTAAAAAGGATGAGTTTGCGTCCTTTCGTAGGGACCATGGATGCAGCCCTGGAAACCATCATTCTTAGCAAACTATCACAAGAACAGAAACCGAAACACCGCATGTTCCTCACTCATAGGTGGAACTGACAATGAGATCACACTTTTGGGGACTCGGGAATGGGGCGGACATCACACACTGGGCCAGAAAAAAAAAAAAAAAAATTTTCATGGCAGGGGGAGGGGGAGGGTTGCATTGGGAGTATACATGTATATAAATGTAAATTGATGGGTCTGACGAGTTGATGGGTGGTAGCCACACCAACATGGCACAAGTATACATATGTAACAAAACCTGACGTTATGCACATGTACCCTAGAACTTGTAAAGTATAATAAAAAATAAATAAATAAATTAATAAAAAAATCAATAGTCATAATCCGTTCCTATCATTGTTTATCTTGATGTTCAAACTGTCCCAGATTTGTTTGGTGGGAGCTCCTTCAAACTAGTTCCTGTGCTCTTTTGACTTATCTCTATCATTCTGTCAGAACTTCTTTGCTTTCTTGTCTAAAGGGAGATTCTAGGCTCATCTTATACTTGTCCTGCACTGGACCTGGAATCAGCCATTTCTTCAAGGAATGTTTTAATGGAGAATGATATTTAGAAGCCTGAGTGTGGCTGGGTGTGGTGGTTTACACTTGTAATCCCAGCACTTCCAGAGACTGAGGAGAGTGGATCACCTGAGGTCAGGAGTTTGAGACCAGCCTGACCAACAGGGTGAAACCCTGTCTCTACAAAAATACAAAAATTAGCTGGGCATGATGATGGGTGCCTGTAATCCCAGCTACTCAGGAGGCTGAGGTGGGAGAATCCCTTGGACCCGGGAGATGGAGTTGTCAGTGAGCCGAGATCATGCCACGGCACTCCAGCCTGGGCAACAGAGTGAGACTCTGTCTCAAAAAAAAAAAAAAGAAGGAAAAAGAAAAGAAAAGAAGCCTGAGTGCTATGTGTGTTGCTGGCTATTGGGGTGTGTCTTTTCCAAGGCCCTCTTAGTAAACAGATACATACTTATATTGGTAATTACTTATCTCCACATATAAACAACTACTAGTTGATGTCTATTCTGTCACCTCCTAGCCAACATCACCAGATCCATTCTAATTTTCTCCCATTCCATATTTTTAACACTCTTCTCTCACAGTGGAAGTCCTGGCTCATGTTATTCTTAATGTACTTACATATTTCATCAACATCCCTGTAGGTAACAAGTCCCACACTGTTGCCTCCTCCCACATAAATACCTTTCTCACTTTGATATTTCATGTCAGACACTTGGGTTTTGTACCTGGCATCTCCCTCCTCCACACTCTAATCTGTAGCAGAAGTTCTCTTCACTCCTTATAGCCTCCAATACCTCAGGATTCTTGGTGCACTTTTAATTTGCATTCTTTTTGTTACATATGAGGTTGAGCAATTTTTAATGAAGAGTGCCAGTATAAATCCTTTCTCCATTTTCTATACAAAATCTTTAGTAAAGTCAACATTGCCCAAAAATATTTTTGTGTGAGTGAATTATTTAATAGTTCTTGAATGAAAGCTGAGTTTTATGTTTAGCTGCACAGAGTGAATACATTATTTAAGCTATTTATTCATTTAACAAGTATTTATTGAATTCACTGTATGTTCCCACCACTTTTCTAGGCACTGAGGATCAAGTGGTACAAAACAGACACAAATTGCCTTCCCTCATGAAATTTATACTTTTAATGGTGGAGTTAAATAATGAGCAAGCTAACCTGTAAGCTTAGAATGTAATTTCAGGTAGTGGAGAAGCTACAAAGAGAATAAAGCACAGAGACAGTGTGAGCAATTGCAGGTGCTGGAGTAGCAGAGAAGCATCAGTAGACAGCTGGGTGACAGAATGGAAATAAATGTTTGTGCATGTATCCCAAGTATCAGCATTTGGGGAATCATGGCTACTCGGAAGGAACAAGCCAATGTGGGGGTCTGAAATCCTGAGTCAGAGATCCGAACTGGATAGGAGGCCTATCACTCAATCTAGCTTTGTAGACTTTTTGGTAATTAACCCTGGAGGGTCACTTCTCAGACCCCGGCCTGTGCAGCACTGTCTTCTCAGCTTCAATTCTAACAAAAACAGCAGTAATAAAACTTCATGAGCAACCAATAAAGCTCTGTTTTTTAAAAAAGATACCTACTTTTAATCTTTATGACATCATTTTAAGTTAGGGAATATTAGTTCCATCTCACAGATAAAGGAATGGAGGCTCTAGAATAATAATAACTTGCTCAGCATCATATAACTAGTAAGACACTGAGCAGTGATAGATTGATTCCACAGCCCAGCTCTTTCTACTGTTGCCCATGGTCAATCTTCAACTTTTTATTTTGGCAAAGTGTCTTCCAGAGGAAGTTCCACTATAAGGCAAAGTAGGGCCTCCTGAGCCAGCATTCCCTAGACCATGGGCCTCTTGTTAAAACTTAAATAAATATACTCCTGTAAAGACTGAGCAGTGATTGACTGATTCCAAAGCCCAGCTCTTTCTCTGTTGCCCATGGTCAATCTTCAACTTTTTATTTTGGCAAAGTGCATTCTAGAGGAAGCGCCACTGTAAGGCAAACTAGGGCCTCATGAGCCAGCATTGCCTACACCATGGGCCTCTTGTTAAAAGTTAAATAAATATACTCCTGTAACATAGACTTGTTTCCATTTCAATCACAATAAAATATAAACTAATTTTATTTACCTTTTAGGCTGACACATTATCTTCTAGTGTCCAGAATCCAGGGTATAGATGGTTAGTCATATACTTAGAGTAAACAAAAGTTATTACATCTTTGTAAGATATAAAATTGCACAATATTATTTCACAGCAAGTGCAGCTACCACCTGATACTCTTGTAACTGTGCATTTCTTCCTTTTTTTTTTTTTTTTTTGAGACGGAGTCTCGCTCTGTCGCCCAGGCTGGAGTGCAGTGGCCAGATCTCAGCTCACTGCAAGCTCCGCCTCCTGGGTTTACACCATTCTCCTGCCTCAACCTCCCGAGTAGCTGGGACTACAGGCGCCCGCCCCCTCGCCCGGCTAGTTTTTTTTTTTTTTTGTATTTTTTAGTAGAGACGGGGTTTCACCGTGTTAGCCAGGATGGTCTCGATCTCCTGACCTTGTGATCCGCCCATCTCGGCCTCCCAAAGTGCTGGGATTACAGGCTTGAGCCACCGCGCCTCACCTCCTGTAACTGGCTGCTCTTGTAACTGTGCATTTCTGAGACATCACAGATGAATTCAATCAGTGAACTCAGCAAAGCCCTGATTACAGACAGACAAGTCACTTAAATAGATGTGTTTGGATTAAATAAGAGAACTCAGTGACTAAACTGTAGTAGTGGTTATTTTGTCTTAATTTTTAGTTCTTCAGAGATCCCTGTTCTGAATAGTAGTTTTTGTTAATACACTTAGAAGCATTCTATAATTGAAAAGACAAATTGTCCATGTATAGAGACTAAATAAAATAAAGTAATAATATTACACCCATCAAAAATAAAGTTTGAAAAATAGGAGAGGTAATAAAAGCAAAATATTTGAATCATTTTATGTATAATGAAACGGAAATGCCAATATGTAAGAATGCAATTTGCTTCATTTGTGATTTGGCCTAAAGCTGGTATAGCATAATCTTAGACTATGTAAATATAGAGGGTCACTTGGGAGTGGTTTCCTAGAACACTGTATTGAGAATACAGTGAAACCTAATCAGATCTCAGCAGTATAGAGTGCAGGGATTGATTAGTGATGTCTGCCTTGGGAGCAGGGCAGGAAAGAGTGATGACTTTCATCTTACTCTAACCCTGGAGTCACCACCAAGGCTCCATTTGACACTGAAACCAGCTCAGCTGTTCTTCACTCAAGGAGGCTGCAAAACACAATGAAAACAAGCCCCTGACTGAGAGATAACGGCTATTCAAATTTACTTTGACTTATAGTTAGTCTAACACCCACTAGCCTATGAGAAGAGCTTCTAGGTACAGTAAGTTCTCACTTAATGTAGATAGCTTCCTGGAAACTTTGACTTTAAGCAAAACAACATATAATAAAACACAGTTAGGCTAGGCGCTGTGGCCTCACACCCGTAATTGCAACACTTTGGGAGGCTGAGGCAGGCAGATCACTTGAGGTCAGGAGTTTGAGACCACCCTAGCCAACATGGTGAAACCCTGTCTGTACTAAAAATAAAAAATTAGCCCAGCATGGAGGTGCACACCTGTAATCACAGCTACTCAGGAGGCTGAGGCAGGAGAATTGCTTGAACCTGGGAGGTGGAGCTTGCAGTGAGTTGAGATTATGCCACTGTGCTCCAGCCTGGGTGACAGAGTGAGACTCTGTCTCAAAAAAACCACAAAAAAAAAAACCCCAATTTTACCATAGGCTAATTGATATAAACAAGAGTTAAGTTCCTACAACACATATTTTGTCACAAAATATCACCAAACTTCTAAATAAAGACCCAAGACACTTCTAATATTAAACACTGAAATAAATGTGAGCTATATATATATATATATATATTTAAGAAAGATCAATAAAAACAAGTAAGCTAATTATTTACCCAACTTTTGGTGAATCAATGAGTGATATTGATATAGTGGTGGGGGGTTAAATCAAGGAATAAAAGTTTGCAAAGTGAAAATTGTTAGGAGCACCTCCTACCACCAGGCAGTTCAAAAACAACCAATATGGCAGGCTCAATGAGCACCTTCAGATGGCATCATTTATTGTCATGCATTTGTATGATTACAGTAGACTTTAAGCATGTTTATTTTACAACTATTTGCATTCATTCATTCATTCATTGCTTTTCCAGCCCACTTATTCTAGTTCAGGGTCACAGGTGGCCCGAGCCTATCCAGGTAGCTCAGGGCTCATGGCGGAAACCAGCCCTGGCCAGGATGCCATCCCAAGCTGGGACCATGTAGACATTCCAGTTCACCTAACATGCACATCTTTGGATTGTGGAAGGAAACCAAGCTACCCGGAGAAAACTCATGCAGACATGGGGAGAATGTGCAAACTCTACATGGACAGTGGCCCTTCTGGGAATTTATTTTTTTTCCCCCTACTAACATTACAACAAAATGACGTGGACAAAACGATGTTTTTTGAGGACCTGTTACATATACATCATGTATATAATGTAGTCTCTGAAGCTATAGAAAAGGAAATGGCCTGGCAAATAGAAGCACTGCTAGGGTCTTCAGGAGTTGGGCCTTTTGCAGGGCAGAATGAGGGCACTGGCCTATTACAAACCAGGCAAAAGAGGATATATGAAAGTGGAAAGGAATCCTGCTTAGGGAAACTAATAAATCACGTCAGAAATAGCAGCAGTTGGTAAAAGACAAATAGTCACTTTGGGGTATCTTTTTCAATACAGGAGAATAATAATGACTAAACACATCTCTAAAGTGTAAAAATATGAAAACTTGAATAGAATATTATATCAAATCTTTTCTGAATTCTGGCTCTCCTATTTGTAAAACCTTGAACTGCAGTTCCTTATCAGTAAACCGGCGATAATAATAATCCTTACGCCATAGAAGGTCTCTGGTACATAGTAAGTGCTATGCAAGTGTTAGCTTTCATTATTAAAAAAAAAAAAATGACCTCTGTGGGTGGTCAGGGACAAGTGAAACATATTTACTGATTATACAGAAATGGATGACTACACATAGCCATTCAAAAATATGAAATGATATCCAAGAAATATTGTTGCTTAAAAGAACCCAAGGTGCAGAACAGTGTGTACTGTATGTTTGCATTTTTTAGAAGGCTATTTAAATGCATATATGGAGTGGTACTCAAGAAACCGTTATGATCTGAGGAGACTGGGAAGTCTGGGCAGGCGATAAGCCTATTTCTCATTGTGTACCTTTTTGTACTGGTTGAAATTTTAAGTCATGCACATATTTTTTTTAATTGACAAGAACAAATTCAAAGTTAATAATATATAGAAATTATTATCCCTCAGGTTAGGCATTTTTCCAACATAGTGTTTCACCTATTGAAATAGAAAATTTTCATTAGCCATTTGTAGAAGTGAGCTATTGCTAACAGCATGACCTTTAACAATTCCATGAAATCTGCATAAAGTCATCTGTAGTCAATCATCACATATAACAATTTAAAGGTATCATATTATGGTGAAATATTTGTTGGATCTCATTTTAATCCTAATGTTTAATTCAGTAATTTGGATTATAAATGTATTCAGATTCACTGAAATATATCATAATAGTAACATTTTTCATTTGAAGCATGTGACATGTTTTGGCCAATAATAAGCTTAGATTTTTAAAATGATCTAAGCCACCAAAAGCTTCTGGTGGCTTTAACATGAATAGTAGCACAAAACTTTCTTTTCTTTCTTTTTTTTTTGAGACACCGTCTGGCTGTCACCCAGGCTGGAGTGCAGTGGTGCGATTTTGGCTCACTGCAGCCTTGACCTCCCTGGGCTCAGGTGATCCTCCCACCTCAGCCTCCTGAGAAGCTGAGACTTGCCACCACACCCTTGCTAATTTTTGTATTTTTAGTGGAGATGGGGTTTCGCCATGTTGCCTAGGCTGGTCTCGAACTCCTGGGCTCAAAGCCATTTACCTATCTCGGCCTCCCAAAGTGCTGGCATTATAGGCATGAGCCACCACACCCAGCCCCACACTTTCTTATTTATTAAAATTATATGTATTTGTTTTAGAATATTTAGAAATGATAGAAATAACAAAATTGGCCTCCCCATAAGAATCCTACCTTGTATACACTTCTGTGAATGTTTTTTTTTTTTTTTTTAAAGCATTTTTCCTTTTATTTTTTATAAATTACATAAGGGGATACTGGGAAGATGGTGACTGGAATATTTTTTGGTACACTTCCACACCCAGTTCCGGTCTGTGTACTTTTCTTAAGCCCAATTCAGAAAACAGAGTACAGGTAAGCTGTAAAGCCCTGGGGCTGGGAGGGCAGAGGAGAACCAGAAAGCCACGGATCCAGGGGAGACTTTGGCCGTCTCAGGGAGAAAGTACAGTCTCAGCACAAGTATACTCAGTCTCCTTGGCCTCCAAAAAATCAAGAAGGAGTTTAATGGGTTCGCTGAGTCTTCCCTGCTATCGAGGCTGGGAGATCCTTGAGAGGCCAGATAAGAGGGTGGCTTCCTTCCATTGCTGCAATAGGGCAATGGCTTTCTGCCTGCTCCTCCACTTGCCACCTTGACACCATCTTTGCCTTGCATCCTGCAAGACCACTGCCATACAGAGTTCTCTAGCAACCAGAAGTGAACCAACTGAGCTAAAAGGAAAAATAACATCCTATTTAAATGGGGTCAGGAGCCAGAGGGGCTGACCCAGCAGAACAATCACTGAAATAGAGCTTCTGGGAGAAGAAAAAGGAAATCTTGAATTCAAAAATAATAAGAGCACCCAAGGAAATAAAAGTGTTGCACAAAAGAGGCTCACTGGAGCTAAGAAAAAATTCCAAATAAATAATTTAGTAGAGGAACTGGGGGAGGAGATGCTATGCTCACTGTTGAAATCTGAAATAGTTGTCTAGAAATCAGGACCAAGACATTTCTTGAAGTACAGAGTAAAAATATAAAAAGATGGAAATCTGGGGGAGATACTTAGGAAATATGTATAGGAGGCCTAGTATGTGAGTAATAGTAGTTCCAGAAGAAAAAAGGAAGCCAATAATAAATAGGCAAGACAGTTTCCATAAGATGAAGAAAAAGGCTTGGAGTGGTGGCTCATGCCTATAATCCCAGCATATTGGGAGGCCAAGGCAGGCATATGGCTTGAGCTCAGGAGTTCAAGACCAGCCTAGGCGACATAGTGAGACGCTATCTCTACAAAACATACAAAAATTAACCAGGCATGGTGGTACACACCTGTAATCCCAGCTATTCAGGAGGCTGAGGCAGGAGAATTGCTTGAGCCCTCGAGGTGGAGGTTGCAGTAAGCTGAGATTTGGCCATTGCATTGGGCCAGAGAGCCATTGCATTGTCACCCATTGCTTGGGTGACAGACAGAGACCTTGTCTCAAAAAAAAAAAAAAAGTGCTTGTAGATGGTAATATCTCACCAAGTTCCAGACTGGAGACATGAAGAAAAACATACTTAGTATATAATGATAAAATTCCTATTGCCAATTATTAATAGAAAATGTTATAAGACTTCAGGTGGAAAGAACAAGTCCTAGATAGGAAAACATTTCAGACTTGGTTATCAGTTCTCTAGTACCACCCAGGCAGCCAGAAGACAGTGGAGTAGCATCTATTGATACTTATGTTACTTCTTCAGTGCCTTAGATATATTAATTATACCAATTCATTGGTTCCTCACAATAACCCTGTGAGGTAGGTTCATTTTTATCTACACTTGACCAGTGAGGAGATTGAGGCACAGAGATGTTATGTAATATGTCCGAGATCTCACAGCTAGAAAATGACAGAGCCAGGACTCAATAAAACCGATCTGGCTCTGGAGATTCCATACTACATCATCACTCAACCTCTTAAATGGGGTATCACATTTGAGGAAGACACGTTGGAAAAAAGTCTAGCAAACAACAGAAGAACCAGAAGACAGAAGAAATAAAGTGAGCAATGAACCCAAACTGTGGTGTGTGTTCTTTCCTCGCTTGTCCCACACTCTTCCTCGACAGATTTTACCATTGTGGAAAAGCGTTCATTTCATTGACTGACAGACACCCCAGACAGAAAAGGAAAAAAATCTCAAATTGATTGTTTTAACCTCAAATGATCATAAGAATGTGGAACATTTCTTAGGGAATCAGAGTTTTGTATTAAAATTTATACTGATAAGTTGGTGAAAATAAAGCAGAGACCTATTTTATCAAGCTCATTTCTCATACTTTTGAAGATATAAAGTTTCTTGTAATTTATATTTAACTTACAGAAAATTCAGATAGTGAGTGATAAGAGTGAGATAAAGCTTTACTCCTTTTAAGTTCCCTTCTGGCTGGAAAAGAATAGAGAACTCGGAAACAGACGCTTACGTATTAGAAATGTGATAAATGACAGAGATGCTATAAAATTCAAGGAAACAACGAGCATTATTCAATAAATGATGCCAGGGCAATTCTTCACCCACATAGAAACAAATAAAATTAGATTCTTACCTAACATCATACTAAAAAAATATATTTTAGGTGTATGAAAGACTTTAGTGTGAAATAACAGCTTTAAAAATTCTAGAAGAAAATTCTTTATGCCCTCAGAATAGTGATTTAGAAAAAAAAAAGACACAAGACATAAAAAACACCATAAAGCAAAAGAAAGCAATCTGCCTAGTGAGTATACACATGGGTATTCCTTTAATATTACTTCATGTGCATTAAGGACAAGCATTAAGAAGTAAATATATGTGCCATAGATTGAGAGATTTATAGCACTTATTATTGGCTTTCAAAGAAATGATATTGCAAATATATAGAGATACCTACAAAATTAGAAATAAAAGGCCCGGCATGGTGGCTTATGCCTGTAATCCCAGCACTTTGGGAGGCCGACTGGAGGATCGCTTGAGCCTAGGAGTTTGAGACCAGTCTGGGCAACACAGTGAGACTTTACCTCTATAAAAAAGTAAAAAATTAGCTGGGCAGTGGCTTGCGCCTGTGGTCACAGCTACTTGAAAGACTTAGGTGGGAGGACCGCTTGAGCCCGGGAAATCAAGGCTGCAGTGAGCTATGATTACGCCACTGCCCTCCAGCCTGCACAACAGAGTGAGACCCTGTCTCCAAAAACAAACAAACAAAAAAACTTAATCATCAACTCAATAGAGAAACAGGTAAAGAGATGAAGAGGCAAAGATGCTTAACCTCCCTGGTAATCAGGAAAAAGGAAATTAAAATCTTTATGCAACATTATTTCACACACATCAGACTGCATGAAATCAGAAAATTTCATAAAAGGACGTGTTGGTGTGGAGGAGAAGAAAGAACTTATACTGCTAGTGAGAGGCTGTACAGGGTGATGATGTGGAATTTAGAGAAAGTCTTGCATGTGCATATGAGAAGATTGGGACAAGACAGTGATGGCAGCGTTGTTCATAATACAACTATGGAAAAATACCTGATTGTTAAATGGGGAGTGATTAAGTAAATTTTACGTGATGGAAAATATGAATGAACTATAGTTATATGTATCAACCTGTGGCTAAATCTCATGTTGAGTGAAAAAACGAACATGGGAAACGCTGTATATAAAGTTTTAAAATGTGCCAGACAGTATCATATATTGTTTATGGATGCTTATGCATGTAGCAAAGTCACAACAGCATGTGTGATAATAATGACACACACATCAAATTGAGGTAGTTGAGGTAGTATTTATCTCTGGGATGGGAAAAAAATCTGATTAGTGTGTATGTGGAGGTGCCCAGATTATTTTATTTTCTGTTTTATGTTTACAGCTTATCTTCCTTCCTTCCTTCCTTCCTTCCTTCCTTCCTTCCTTCCTTCCTTCCTTCCTTCCTTCCTTCCTTCCTTCCTT